>NC_089258.1:69118966-69471336 GCF_963930625.1 Muntiacus reevesi
TCCCAGTAGGAATTTGAGCAATCAAGTTTTAGTTCTCAGTGATGCTGAGTCAGGGAAAGAAAGGCTATATATAGCTGGATACTGAAGGAAACTGGAAGATGTGAAAATTCTGTAAAGACTGATAATTTAGTCAAAATAGCAGACCCAGATCAATTTACAGGTAGGCACCAAAACTGGTTCCTCTCCAGATGAGGAAGAAGTCATTGCAATGTCTCCAGACAAGTCAGAATTTGCATACCCTTCCATTATCTGCAGTTATAATTTATAAAAAGATGCAAAATAGCTCAGTGATAACAAACATGCCTGCAATCTGATAAACTGGAAAGATGTGTTATAGTTTTCTGCTGAAACAAAATTTATTGCCATTGTCACTGCTCAAAAGATCAAAGATACTCTCAAAGAAAGATGGTGCTTGATCACAAAATATGGCTGATATCATCTGATTTGGCCTAGTTCTTTACATAGGCGTAGCAAGAATGATCATATACTGTATAGGTCTCCCTATGTTTGCTTTTCTGAAGGTTTCATAAGGAATCTTAGATTGGATTTTTACAAGCCTCTTTGAGGTCAGTAAGCTAAACTAAGACCTCACCAACTGAATCCACTTGTAGTATTTATACATTTAGGTGAACTCTCTTCTGGAGTTCCCCAAAATATCCCAAGTTTTCTGGTCCTGCCAGGAAATTACTTTCCACACTCACCTGTAAAGCAGGGACCACTGTAAGCCAGGAATCGGGCCAGTTTTCCCAAGAGAGCTTTGTAAACAAGGCTCCAAAAATCAACCTTGGTTCCTTAACAGTGCCTGGTCATATCTGATTAAATAAGTAGATTCTCAAATAAACTTTCCAGGCAAGAACATGGTTGCATACCTAATGTTTCCAATATGTTCTGATAACAAGAAAGACAGATTCGTATTGAACCTGTGCAAGTAACTATATCATCATGAAAATCAAAGTACTTAAAAGAGTTTCTGAATTCTGAAGCAGTCAGACAGAAATAAAACACGTTTACAAACGTTTTCTCTTTACAAAATCATATGCCACTGAATTGTTATGAGTTACAGATGGCTTAAGAGAAAGAGGTTCCCTATTCATGGAGTCGCAAAGAGTCGGACACGACTGAGCGACTGAACTGAACTGATATCCAGTAAAACATCAACAATATTCCAGAATCCCCAGTCATTCCCTTATCAGATCATTCAATTCTAAGTAATTCTTATTCTGCTCCATCATGGCTTAGTGGTCTCATAAGCACATCTACTTTTCCACTAGGTTCTGGAAATCCTGCCTCAGTCCACTAGACTCAAAGTTGTTTAAGTAATGTTATCAGAAGGCTTTGTCCCAAATCAAAAGAACCTGGCATAGCCTTTATCCATGGGGCTCAGAGACAATCTTTTGTTTAAGACAAAATACTCTGGCCTGTAGCTGATTTGCAAGAGCTTTCAGGAAGGCATCAAAGTAAAGTAAAATTTATCTTTAGATGACATAAGACTTAAAATGACTGTGGTTAACTTATTACTGTTAGTTTTCAAAAGCGAAAGATCTGCTGAGGGTTCATTATAAGAATCCCCACTGGAAAATCACTGGTTTAGAAGATGTGAGTTTCAAATTAAAGAAGGAAAGCTGTGACTGAGTTAGCATTTAATTTATTTTAAAAATAACAACTTTATTTTGATTTGTTTTGATTATAATTCACATACCATACAATTGGACATGACTGAGCACACATGCCATACAATTAACCCATTTAAAGTAAACAATTGGCTTGTATTATATTCTGTTGTGAAGTTATCACAATAACTAATATTAATATATTGTCATCATCCCCCGAAAGAAATCCTATACCTATTAGTAGTAGCCAATTTCTATTACCCACAATCCCTCAGGCCTTAGCAACCACTTTTTATCTATGTGTAGCCCACCAGGCTCCTCTGTCCATGAAACTTTACAGTCAAGAATACTGAAATGAGTAGCCATTCCCTTCTCCAGGGAATCTTCCTGACCCAGGGATTGGACCTGGGTCTCCTGGTTACAGTCAGATTCTTCACCTGCTGAGCCATCATGGATGCTTTTTGTCTATAGATTTTTCTCATATGTATATATAAATATAATATATATTTACATTTTTGTCTATAGATTTGCCTTTTCTGAACATCTCATATAAATGGTTACATAGAATACATGGCCTTTTGTGACTGGTTTGTTTTACTTAGCATGTTTTCAAGGCTCATTCCTGTTGTAGTATTTATCAATATTCCATTTTTTTATTGCTAAATGGTATTCTGATGCACAGATATACTTTATTTTTTTCTACTGTGAATAAGGCTACTATAAACATTTGCATATACATTTATATGTGACATATATTTTAATTTCTCTTGGGTGTATACCCAGGAATGGAATTTCTGGGGCATGGTACTGAGTTAACATTTTAAAACTAACAAACTATGATGACATTGTGCTGTTGTTGTCTGAATATTAGGCAAGGCAGTTCAGTTCAGTTCAGCTCAGTCACTCAGTTGTGTCTGACTCTTTGTGACCCCATGAACCGCAGCACGCCAGGCCTCCCTGTCCATCGCCAACTCCCGGAGTTTACTCAAACTCATGTCCATGGAGTCGGTGATGCCATCCAACCATCTCATCCTCTGTCGTCCCCTTCTCCTCCTGCCCCCAGACCCTCCCAGCATCAGGGTCTTTTCCAATGAGTCAACCCTTCACATGGAGCTCAGAAAGAAACATATTAGGGGTAGGAAAGGTATTGACGATTCTCTAGGAATCTCCTGTACAGCACACAATTTCTGAAATATTTATAGTAATGATGTTTTACCCTAATAGATTTATCCTAGCAAAGGCTAAGCATAGCTTCTAATTTTACAGTGATTCCCATGCAACTCATTAGCAGTAACATATAAAATAAACCTAATTGTTTTTAGTATCTCCCTTTTTACAAGGTGAAATAACACATTCTTGTGATTTCCAGGAACTCTTTGGCAAATATCAAAGACAGTTTTAGATGCAAAAGATATCATGTAAGGCTCAGTTTCGGGAAGGAAAAATACCAAAAGTCAGCAGATTTAAACTCCTGATTAAGATAAGACCAAGGGTTGTTTGAAACAGTACTTCCACTACCTGCTTAACTAAAGGGACAGTAGAAGATTTTAAAAGTAAACACAGATGGTAATGTGATTGTAAAGAATCTTAACATTTTCAAAAGTAAAAAGATTTTGTTTTCTTAGATAATCAAGACGATAGTAAAGTCAACATAAAATACAGGAAATTGTTCTAAGACACAGAATCTTTGCCTTCTAGGCAGATTACTCAGAAGGAGAAGCAAAACATTTACAGCTTTTATTAAAACTGGACTAGTAATCCCATAAAAGTTTGTCTTTTGAATGGAGAGAAAAGCTAGTTCTACTTTGCGTCCGTATAGTGTTTGATACTAAATGTCATTTTGAAAAATCTTATAAATGAACTCCTCAAGCTTTAGCCAGGTTTGACTACAGCTTTGACTCTCTTTCCGGAAGCCTCTACAACTCTCTGAATCCACTTGGATTCTGTCCTACACATTAGCAACTAGCCATTTGATTTTAGGATTAAGCTATTTTTTTTTCTTAACAAAGACATATCCTGCAAATCTTGCTTCCAAAGTTGTACCTCTTTGCCACTATTAATCCTCCTAGAGTCTTGTTCACATACATCATTATATATTTAACCACAGTAACTTTTATTTTCCAGAGGAATAAGGGAGATGAGTGAGTGTGAACTGTCTGTTATACCCTAGCTTTTTATAGTAGACTAGCAGAACTCACACTTGAACACATTTCACAACGTTTAGTAGCCATTCATATCCCTTATAGTACAACATTGCAAAATGGCAAAAAGGAATACATTTGTTAGCAGACCGCAAAATGTCTAGCCTCGCTCTAATATTGAGTTGGCCAAAAGGTTCATTCTGATTTTTCTGTACTATCTTACGGAAAAACCCAAACGAACTTTTTGGCCAACTTAATACATAAAAATAAAAGGAAAAATGTAAATAACCTCAAAATTATGTTTAGTAATCATCATTTCAATAGTATGTCTTACTTTTTTCCCGTTTTTTCCATTTTTTCCCCATTAGATTTAGATATCCAGTAATTCAGCTTCATATCAATCCAGTTCTGACTAAATAACTCAATTTAGTATCAATTTCTTTAATTTCTGGGAACCTTAGAAATATTCAGCTTGTACAAATGATATTTTATCTCTAAGCCAAATAAAATCAAGCTCCTGTAAGAGATTTTACAGTCTAATCTGGTAATACTTTATTAGGTAGGAAAATGTTCGTTGCTCATACAGTGAGAGGTAAAGTCCTTTCTGAATTACAGACACACAGAAATGCAGGCAGAGTTTAGCTTCAATTTTAAAATTTAAGCTATGGGTGAAGAGTAAACACAGAACTACAAAAGTTACTGGTCCCTATCAAAAAGCTGTTCCCTTCACAGTGGATATGAATCTTCATTGATTTGACCTTAAAGTACAAACAAAAAGGCCAAACTCTCTGTCATCTTCACCCAAGAGAGACAAAATCTCCACAAGTCATTAATCCACTTATAGAGATCACCAAATGGTCAGGCCACAAAACCCAAAGAAGTTCACTAGAAAACAAGTGAATACTCAACAGGAATGCCAATCAAACCCTTGACTTGCTATCAGTGAACAAAAGTTGACATTACAGGACCAGTTAGATCCAGTTAGACTCATCACTGAATCCCTGGACTAGGAATGGAGGTCTGTGGTTCCTAAGAGGCCTCATTACTTGTCTGGAGTAAACAGGGATTTGAATGCAAGAGCCAATGTGTTCAAGTCATGATACCAAACTGTCAAGACAAGATGCACCAGACAATTAAAGAGATTATTTTATTTAAAATATTGCAAATGATGCTGCAATAATATTAATGATGAAGACCTTGAAGCAAAGGAAAGGGGTCTGGGGTTATACAGAGACAGATAAATGGGATTACAAGTCTTATGGGGATCATGAGGAAGGGTGGCCACGGGTCTTATCTTAGTGTGCACAAAGACTGGTTCTTTGCCGTGAGTTGTTGGCCAGAACACAAAAGACTGGTGAGATCTCTTAATCATTATTTTCCAAGAGCACAGGATTCAGGTAGAGTTCAACATTTTCAGTGCCTTTTATCTTCTCTTTCTCATCTCTTTCAAAACATTCTCCTGGGAAAATCCCCTGGAGAAGGAAATGGCAACCCACTCCAGTATTCTTGCCCAAAAATGCCATGGACAGAGGAGCCTGGCGGCCTACAGTCCATGGGGTCACAAAGAGTCAGAAATGACTGAGCACATACATACCACAACATTTGCTATTCTACTCTTTAGCTGATCCCATCAAAACAATTGACATAAAACATCTAGCAAAGTCACACTCTAGTTTGGTTATTTATTATGCATTACTACCTCAAGGAAGATTTGAGGCACTCTTTCCAAGAAAGCAATGAAGTAAGAACTGTTGCAGATGGCTTTGTCTTTGACTAGAGGCAACAAAGAGGCCTATGTAAGTGGATCACAAGCTTTTTGCCACTGAGACCCACAGTCCACAATGTGTTCATTGGTATCTTCATGTGTATTTATTTAATTCCAGAAATAGTAGAATGATTTTTATAACACAAAACATCACCTATGTGATGAACAGTGATATTTCTATTCTATTCTCTGTTCCTCTATCTAATATTTTAAAGGGGATGGTGACTCATTGAGAATTGATTCTTACCAGTTCAGTTCAGTCGCTCAGTTGTGTCGACTCTTTGCGACCCCATGAATCGCAGCACACCAGGCCTCCCTGTCCATCACCAACTCCCGGAGTTTACTCAAACCCATGTCCATCGAGATGGTGATGCCATCCAACCATCTCATCCTCTGTCGTCCCCTTCTCCTCCTGCCCCCAATCCCTCCCAGCATCAGGGCTTTTTCCAATGAGTCAACTCTTCACATGAGGTGGCCAAAGTACTAGAGTTTCAGCTTCAGCATCAGTCCTTCCAATGAACACCCAGGACTGATCTCCTTTAGGATGGACTGGTTGATCTCCTTGCAGTCCAAGGGACTCTCAAGAGTCTTCTCCAACACCGTAGTTCAAAAGCATCAATTTTTTGGCACTCAGCTTTCTTTATAGTCCAACTCTCACATCCATGCATAACCACTGGAAAAACCATAGCCTAAAACACAGTTTGAAGTACATTGGCTAGAATATCTTTTTAAATTCCCATTTTTTAATTATGAAAATATTTAGCAACCTTTTCAAAAATATTATATCATTTTTGTGGACTTTTAAATATACAATTACATCGCCCTCTAGTCTTTTTCCACTTACTTTGTGGCGAACTCCCAAGTCTATTTTAATAGATTAGAAGTTTCCAGTACTGTTTGGACTCTAATGATGTTTTATTAGAGATAGTCTGTAATGAAAAATTGAAAGAAAGGATGACTGTGTAGTTTGTAGACATGTATAGTCATTCATTTATTCAACAAATATTAAGTACCTTTTAAATTCTAAAAATGGCTCTGGGTAATGGAGACAAGTAGGAATGACTCTTACATTCTAACTGAGAAAAAGATGTCGAAATTTATTGAAAAATAGACATTTTCCTTCTCATATTCCACTTGACAGGCTCCTTCTGAAAATGTGCGTATGTGCAAATATCACTTATATATAACTGTATTATCAAAGTATTAAAGAGTTCTTTTTTATGAACGGTGACAATAGATGATAATTATGTTTGTTTTCCTTCAAAAATGAATTTGGCAACTTGATATCAATCCTTATTTTTTTTTTTTAATTATCTTACTAGCTTATAAAATCTCAAAGTCTAGAGAGGATAGGTAACTTCTCATTTCCACCCCACCCCTCATCATGAGGTGATGATTGACAGCCAGCTCTAACTACACAAAAGAGGGCAGTAAGACCACCATTAACTTGATACCAGTGCCTCTCAAAGTGATTTGAAAATCAATGGCAAGCTCTGAAATTCACTGTGTAAGAAATAGTAATGTTGAGGGTCATTTAGAAGAAAGATTAGTCTAATGAATTTTGGCACGCTGTTTAAGGCAAAAAACCATGACCATGTGCTAAGTACAACCATATTTTGAGCAGTGTGTGATTCAAAAGAGTGATTTAATAGCTGTAATCTAAGAAGTGTTGAAAACTCTGGCCCACTTTATGATTCTGAATCTAGGACACACACAAACAGGATGAGAAATCCAAGAATCAAACTGATGACTGTGTTGAGCTCTGGAGAAATTTCATTTTAAGACACCAAGCCAAATTTTTACCTTCATTTCTGCACACTCGCCTCCTTCAGTTTTGCTTGGGTGTTTTGTGTGTGAAGAGGAGGATTTAGCTTAGTTTCTCTCTCCATCTCGTGCTCCTCCACTCCCCCTCTAAAGTACCTTGTCAAAGCTGCAGGTAAAGTAAGGGATTTGACCCTCCTACGATGAATGACTGTAGGGCTTCCCAGATGAATGAATGAATGAATGATAGGGCTTCCCAGGTGATGCAGACATAAAGAATCTGCTGCCAAGCAGGAGATTCAGGTTTGATCCCCAGGTCAGAAAGATTCCCCTGGAAAAGGAAATGGCAACCCAGTCCAGTATCCTTGCCTGGAGAATCCCATGGACAGAGGAGCCTGGTGGGCTTCAGTCCATGGGGTTGCAAAGAGTCAGACATGACTTACTGACTTGGCACACAATGAATGATAATGATGATAATAGCCAATCCTTGTATACTATGTGTCAGGGAAAGTTCCAGACACTCTATGTCTCTGAATTCATTTAGTCCCTTCAGTCCTATGAGATAAGTACTGTCATCCCTATTTTGCAGAGAAGAAACCTGAGTGTAAACAGTTATAAACTGAGATCACACACAACTATTGAGTGGCAGAGCTAACAATCCCAGGCCATCTAGCCTCAGACTCCAGCCTCGTAACTACTGCCAACAGACCACCTCTTCAATGAAAAAAGCTCAGAATGAACAATTTTAGTATCCAAGTGCAAAATGAAATGTAAGTTAGCACAGCAGCTTATTGTTTACTTGAGATCAATAAGAATAAATGATAAACAATAAGAATAAACACACACATGGCTCTGGACCACAGTTTTGATAGATCCCTCTAATTCCAATCCCAAACCCAAATATGTGTCACACAGGTACTCTGACCTGGGACTCACCTTCCAGGTGGAAACCAGCAAAAAGAAAAAAGTTTGAGTTTTTGCAGTTAAAAAGAGAGGCACATAATTGCCTCCCTTAAGAAAAACAGAAATACAGGATTTTTTTTTTTCCCAACCAATACAGGACTACCAAATAATAGCTTTCTGAACAGTAGGGAAATATAAATAGGAAAGATACAATAACTTTTCTTTTCCCTAAACTCTCACTTCTGTCACATGCAAAAGGCTGTGGGTTTTACTCTTGTTCCAGTTTATATAATCACATTCCAAACTACTTACGTGAAAGTTTTTTTTTTCCCCCACATATCTCTCCTCTTATCAACCTCATGTAATCAACTTTATACAGGAGTTATATTTCATTCATTTCTTTGTCTTTGTCCTCTTTTATGAGTTCTGGGACCTGGCTGTCAACTACATCCTGCAGTGGATTATTAGATGGTTCATAAGTTCCCAACATGTTGTAACGCATGTCGTACCTCTGTGTACTTATCTGCCCCAACTTGATCAAATGAGTGATCCTGGGACACCATTGTCATGCACACCCCCAAACCTGGGCGTGTAGCCTTCAACTGCCTGAACTTGTTTGGATGGAAATGGGATTGCTCAAACACCTCGATATCCTTCCTGTGCTGGTTTATTTTGAAAGGTGCATCAGAAGAGAAGCTCACAGAGGGGAAAGTCTGGGGTGGGAAGAAAGAAGTCTTCCAAAGGCAGGAATCCTTTGGGAAAACCAAAGGTCACAGGCTACTTAATTTGGACACTGTGTATAGTAACATAAGTTTATTTTACTTAAGAAGGAGTCATCGATGAAATATGCGACTTTGGAGAAGGTATCTGGCTGTACCAGTCATTCCATGCTTCACCCCCGATCAGGAGCAACCTGTAGATCATAGACACCAAAGGTCTCAATCCTCTGTTCTTTTGTTCCTGACAGTCTTCATTTTTCCCTCCTGCCCAATTCTCCTTTTTCAGTGCTCTGTAATGAGCCCCTCTTCATTTCTCAAGTCAATTTGCATCAACGTTAACTCCCTATTTTATTCATTTAGTACCTTTTCTTCAATAACCCTTTAGAACTTGATTCCCCATGTCCTACCGGGGCCCTGCCCCCTTAGCTTTTGCTAAATGCCAAAGGCATTCAACCATGTGATCCCGTACAGTGTATACCAGTCAGCAGAGAGAAATCTCTCAAAGGATCAGTGTAATCTCTGTGATTCAGAGAAGCTTTATGCAGCCTCCAGCACCTTCCCTGGGCTGGCTTCTCCTGGATTCTGCTTCTCCTCAATGTTCTCTTGATCTCTTTGCTCCTCCTTACTTTCACTTCCTCCCTTCTCTCTGCCTTCCCCATTGTCACTTACAGCATCAGTTATGGAAGAGAGAAACTTAAAAGCCGTGAGCGACCTTAGGATCTGCTTCGTAACCTGGAAAATGGAAATGACACTTCCATTTTGTATCTGGATTTGATGATGTTTTGAAAACTTTCCTTTTTATTTTAGAATGATCTTAGGTTGGCATCAAAGTTGCAGAGAAAGTACAGAGTTCCCATCCACTCTTCACCCAGCTTCCCCAAAGGTAAGAAGTTTGCATAAGCACAGTAATTAGTTAAAGCCGGGAAATTAACATCAGTGTAATACTATAGAAGGCCCCCTATATATACTGAGAACGTGTTCATTAAGTCCAATTTGTCAAACAAAATTAGCCTAGGTACCCAACTAACACAGTCAGTTATAAAGGACTGTACTGTACTATAATAGATTTATAATGCTTTTCACAAAAATAATATATAAAAAACAAACTCAGAGAGTAAACATCTTTAATCTTGCCGTACAGTACCTTGAAAAGTACAGTAATATAGCACTAAAGCTGGCATCCACGGGCACCTTCACATCTTTAAAAGTCCTCAACTTGAAGGTTTCCATGTCCAGGGCTTACCGTATTAACTAAACTTCATACTTTATTTGGATCTCACTAGGTTTTCTACCAGCATCGCTTTTTTTCTCTTCTCGGATCTAATCTACAATGCATTCACTACACGACTGTTTTAAATGGTGGTTAAAAACAAGAGCTCTTCCAATGCTCTGTTCGCTGAAGGCACATGTGTATCTATGTGTGTGTCTTTATCAAGTCATACAAGTAGAAAGGTGATTAATTAAACATGATGTTTTTCTTTGTAGCCTCTTAGATCAGGCACTACTGACAAAGTGGTCAGGGGTTAAATTATCATCGAATATTAAATATCTTGAAGCATTTGCTTTTCAACTGCAACTACACACTGGCTTCATCCGAGGAATGTTTGTAAAATATGCCTAGTCATTCCCCACCCAAGATTTATTGAACAGTAATCTCTAGAGAGTGAAGACCAAAATCTGTGCTGGTATAACCTCCTCGGCATTGGGCAGTCATGGCCAGAAAAGATCACCTTAGGCCTTCCCATTACAAAAACTAAAACAGACTCCCAATTTTATATCCTCTAATATAAGAGGTATGTCTGAGTGTAAATATGTACATGTAATAATTTGTGATGAATGTTAAATGTATTTTAATAGCTCTCCCTTGCAGAATATTCTTTCCCCTGCTCATATTATCAAGCCTGTCTTAACTAAAGTGGACTTCATGCCCTAGACCCATACCACTCTCAGTCTTGTGCATATGTGTTAAGTCACTTCAGTTGCATCCGACTTTGTGTGACCCTACAGACTGTAGCGTACCAGGCTCCTCTGTCCATGGGATTCTCCAGGCAGGAATTCTGGAGTGGGTTGCTATGCCTTCCTCCAAGGGATCTTCTCAACTTCGTCAAACCCACATCTCTTACGTCTCCTACCTTGCCAGGCAGGTTCTTTACCACTAGTGCAACCTGGGAAGCCTTACTTGATAAATTATTCTCTGTGAACTTGGCTCTGACCCTTACAAACTTGAAAAAGTTCACAACTTTCTTGTAATTGTTTTCCATGTGTGATGGAGGAGAATTGTTGTTACTAACCCGCAAAATTGCTGTGAACAGAAACCACCCAACATATGGAAGGCTTAGGACACAGTATTCTTTACCAAATAGTGATAATCCTAAAAATCTACACCACCTGGAAAGTGAGTAGATTTATAAAAATCGCAAAATTGGGAATGAACAGTATTAAATCCTGTGTTTGTCTTAGTTTCTTATACACTCAGAACTGCCTCCTACTAAGAATTTCCAACACAAGCTCCAATTCAAAAGTTCTTTCATATATAGCATGTAGAGGAAAACTGACTTATTGGCACTTATAAAAGAGACAAAAAAAAACTTGCCCAAAATGCTGAAGTTGTGAAAGCAAGTATCAGAAGCAGAAATGATCAGGATTCTGCATAAAGTACTAGCAGTTTTGTGGCTGAATTGCAGCTTTGGAACTTATAAACACCTGACTGGCAAACACCTTATTTTCTATCTCTTCTGCCAGATATGTTCCCTTTTGAAAATATCTATGGGTTTCTTATTTTCTTTTAATTCACTCTGCAAAGTGACAGTAATGTTATCAAATTTGTATATAGTTATATGCCCTTGACTATAAAGCCCATGACAAAATATATTACATTAAATTTCATAGAAACAACCTTGAAAAATGGAAAAAAAATATGCTTGTCATGGTGGATTAGAAGTTCTCAGTGAAGAGACTTTGCTATTTTGTAGCAATACATTTTGTTCTGTTGATGCGTTCTTTTTCCTTCAAATCATAAAAATTTTAAGAGTATGCATAAACAGGTCAGAAAATATACAAATCACACTGGCCAAACTGTGCAGATGCCAAAACCTGAGACAACATGCCAAGCTGAGGCCCTGGCCATTCCCAGAAGGCTTTTCTTCAGCTTTTGTTGTCTTCACGCAGTCCCATGTTAAAGAACATCCAGCTTGCACATGATAATACCTCCTCTTGGTTCCTAACCCTAACCCTTATTATTCAGTTCTGCTAATTAGTTATTTAGGACTTGTCCCAGGTGGTTCAGTGGTAAAGAATCTGCCTGCAATATAGGAGACGCGGGTTCGATCCCTGGGTTGGCAAGCTCCCTTGGAGTAGGAAATGGTAACCCACTCCAGTATTCCTGCCCGAAAAATTCCACGGACAGAGGAGCCCAGGCTCCATGGGATCAGAGTTGGACATGACTTCACTACTGAGCATGCATGCACACAGTTAGCTATTTATAAAGGAAGCTCCACATGGGTAGGAATCTTTTTCTGTTTTGTTCATGAATATATTCTAAATGTCAAGACTAGCCCTTGGTGCATAGTGGGTGTTTAATAAATATGCATTGAATGAATGACAGACACTACATTGTATTGGGTCAGCTAAAAAGATTGTTCAGGTTTTCCCGTATGATGTTACGGAAAAACCTGAGTAAACTTGTTGGCCAACCCAATAAATATATCATCTTGTTTAATCTATGTAGCATCCCTAAGCGCAAAGTACTATTATTATCTTCATGTTACAGACAGTAATCTGAGTAAATTAGGAAACCACCAAGGTAACATAGCTGATACGTGGACAGAAGCCACGTACAGTGTATGTCCTAAACATCATGGAATACTGCCTTCCAGAGATATGTGTGGGCATGCCTAGTAGGTTCAGGAAAATCTGGGCCACTGGGTGAAATAATGGTTTAATTTCACTCTCATCCCATGAGCCGACATCCTGTTCACTTTTTATGATTTCTTCTCCTTAGTTTTTTTATGCGCTTATCTTACTTTTGGCTTTAATATTTTCTTTACATTAAAAGAGTAATTTTTCTTTATATTAAAAGATCGTGTTTTTTTTTTCAAAACTAATTTTATTTATTGTTTTGGCTGTACTGCATAGCAGGTGGTATCTTGGTTTTCTGACCAGGGATCGAACCTGTGTCCCCCGCATTGGAAGCACAGAGTCTTAACCACTGGACCACCAGGGAAGTCTCCACATCTGTCTTGCCTTATCTTTCTCATCAATAGTTTTTCTAAGCTTTCAAAATATATGACTAACCATTAACAGAGAAATTAGCTTTGAAATTTGATTTAGCTGTTTCATGTTCTATTACCTAAATGTGGATTCAGTTTTTTTTGTTTTTTTTTCATTGATTTCCCCATCCACATACTCACAGGACTGTGAAGCTTCACAAAAGTCCTGAGATTTTCCTGGGTGGGCCACAAAGACATTCTTACTCTGTCAAATTCTCCAGGAGCTCTTTTTAAATTCATCATCAGTCTAGAAATTTAAACCAACACTGAAAACCAAGGGCCTGAAAGATTTATATCAGCTTTTAAACCTCCTCCCCGATGTTCTGGGACTGTGTCAACATAAGCAGAGAGAAGTGAAGAGCCAAGGGTATTTAAGAATCCCACAATGTGAGAAGTGAAAGTCTTGGAGATCTTTTAACCATCCCCCTCCATTTTAAATATAAGAAATGGTATCAAAAACCAATAGTAGACCTGTAACTGCCTACCTGCTATCTGGGTGATTCTGATAATAATGGACTTTTGTGGAGGAAAAAAAAATCATAATGTAATAAAGGTTTTTTATTTTTTCCCAATGATTGGCATCTTTAACTAACTACCATTTTTTCTGAAATTAACACAGCCAATGAGTAGTTCCTATGTAAGAAGAATTTCATAAATACCATAAAATCAATTCAGTTCAGTAATCAGTTGTTGAGTGTCTGTTTATTGGGTTATGTTTAAACATTGTGTCATTCCATAGTTAAGATAGCCACAAAAATACATAAATGTAAAGAGTTAATATAACTAACTGAATTAATTTGAGAGAAGAGTTTAAAAATTTTTAATGTAAAGAAAATATTAAAGCCAAAAGTAAGACAAGTGCATAAAAAAGCTAAAAATAGGATCGTCCCGGGTCGTCCAATGATTAAGACCCTGTGCTTCCAGTGCAGGGGGTATAGGCTTGATCCCTGGTCAGGAAACTAAGATTCCACATGCCTCATGGGGCAGCCAAAAAAATAAATAAATAAAACTACCATGTCATCCAGCAATTCCACTCCTTTGGTATATATCCGGGAAAAGTGAAAACATTAATTTGAAAAGATACACACACCCCCAATGTTCATGGCAGTATTATTTACAATGGCTATGCCATTGTGTATGTGCGCACGCACACACACACACACAAGCTGGCATGTCACTCAGCCATTAAAAAGAATGAAATTCTGCCATTTGCAGCAGTGTGGATGGACCTAGAGAACATTATGCTTAGTGAAATAAGCCAAAGACAAATACTCTATGATATCACTTATGTGTGGAACCAAAAAAAAAATACAAAAAGGAATGTGTATGCCAAACAGAAACAGACTCACAGATTTAGGGGAAAAAAAAAACTTGTGGTTGCCAAAGGGGAAAAAGAAGGGTTGATAGACAAATTAGGGGTATGAGATTAAGAGGTATAAACTACTGTGTATAAAATAGATAAGCAACAAGGGTATACTCTATAGCACAGGGATTTATACCCATTATCTTATAATAATCTATAATGAGTATAACGCACAACATACTAAATTCCTGTGCTGTATATTTGAAACTAATATACTATTATAAATCAACTATACTTCAATTTAAAAAGAAAATCTATGCCATCAAATTTTGGAGAGATGCCTAAAAGAAAACCAAGTCCCTAATAAACACAGAGAGGAAAGCTGATTAACTTGAAGATTCATAGTTGCTGTAATAATCAAGCAAACCAGTTGTCAGGATACTATACAACATTCCAAGATTAAAAAAAAAAAATCTGCGAGATGTTTCTTGTTTTAATAACGAGTGTCTATAATTTGCCATGCACACACACACAAAAAACAGCTGAATGCTGTTGTAACTGGACTTATGATTCACTTGGAAAAGACATTAAAAACAAACTATGATATGAATGAGCATGAAATGAGTGCTGTTGTAGTGGTTCCAAGATAATATTATGAGATTACAGAAGGAGGAAGGATTCTGAATGGTGGGATTTGAGAATACTTCCTGGAAGAAGTGGCCTATCGACAGTGCCTTGAAAGCTGCCCAGCTTTGCAAATGAAACAAAACAGCTTTCTTCTTTTGCTAATCAATTGTGGAAAAGTATAATTCTTCAGTATCATGTGACAAGGACAGATTTTTATTTCCTCTGTCATCTAGAATTGTTGTCAATGAACATTGACTAATCTGTGTGATATTTATCAAAGCCACACTTAGTAACTGCAGTGATCTTTTAAAATAAAAAGTAAGGTACGTTAGAAAGGTCTCAGCATAAAGGAAGCATTAACATCTCATCTGTGTAAGTCTGTGACCTTTTGGATGAGGAGTCTGAACAATGTGTAAATGATAGTTTCCCAACACCAATGGCACATACCGCTGTGTAGGAGGAGAAAAGGAGCTTTGGGTCTTGATTTGAAATCCCTCTTATGAAATGTGAAACTAACAACTGACATGATTAATCCAGCCAGCCAGGCAGGAGGGAATGCTTACTTTTTGGAAACGAAGTTACTTCCTTGTCCCTGAGGTAGCACATTTGTTCCTGCAGTAATACTTTACTAAACCAGATCCAAGAAGAGTTAATGCAGTTGTTGTTGATGTTCATTCGCTCCGTCGTGTCCAGCTCTTTGTGACTCCGTGGACTGCAGCGCTCCAGGTCTTCACTATCTCCCAGAGTTTGCTCAAATTCCCGTTAATGAACAGTATCTACCAAGTTAGTCTCAGTTTGTCAAAAGGACCAAGCCACTGTGATTTATCCGGACTTTTGATTCTCCCAAACTATCAGTAGATAGAGTTTGGATTGTTTACGAAATATGGCTTCCCCAGTTTGGAAGAAAGAACATTGAAATGTGCTATTCTGTTTATAATTGTTAAGACAGGGAAGCAACCTAAGTGTCCATCAAGAATGTATGGATAAAGATGATGTGTATATGTGTATATATATAGATGGTGTGTGTGTCACAGACAACATCATATATATAATGGAATATTACTCAACCCAAAAAAGGAATGGAATTGCCATCTGCAGCAGCATGGACGGACCTAGAGATTATCATACTAAGTGAAGTATGAATAACTCAGAGACAAACAATGTCATATGATATCACTTATATGTGGAGTCTAAAAAATAATACAGATGAATCTATTTATAAAACAGAAACAAACTCAACTCACAAACATAGAAGACAAACTTATGTTTACCAGAGGGGAGAGAGAGGAAGAGAGGGATAAATTAGGAGTACTGTATTAAATGATATATATATATATAAAATAGATAACAAGCATTTATAACACAGGAAACTATATTCAACATCTTGTAACAACCTATAATGGAAAATAGTCTGAAAAATATATGCACACACACACACACACACTCTTATTTATATAATGGAGTCATCTTCCTATACTCCTGAAATTAATGCAATATTATAAATCAACTATACTTCAATTTTTTAAAAGGTAAAAAAAATAGAGCAAAGAGAAAAAAGAGAAGTGTATTAACCAGACCAGAGAGGCTTGTCAGCTGGTACAGATAAAATTTAGTTAAGAAGCACTAGGATTAAGTGCTATCTAAGAGGTACAACAATGATAGTGTTTTAGCTCAGTAAGATCTTGTTTTAAAAAGCTAGTTTATCTATTGCTCTGAAGATATCAAAGCATGATATTCTAACCACAAATTAGGGAGAGAATGGTAATTCTTAAAAGATGTTCTCTGCATTGTGATGTAGAAGAAGTGTCCCAGGCAATCTTCTGTAAACCCCATTTTGTGATTCCATTGAAAAGGATAACGTGGTGTCAGCACAGCTAGAAGAACTCAAACTCCACCACTCTTTGGAGAAGTATGGCATCTATTTCCGCTGAAGATAAGGCAGTTGGAACAAAACCTTTCCTCCTGCCTTAGATGTAGTTGTTCTTTCAAAATGAGCTCTCGTTTACCCAATTCACAGAGGAGACTGCTTTTGGGGGGAACACAGGATATCAAACATAATTAAGAATAAAAGCTGAGTAATATTCCATGGTGTATATGTACCACAGCTTCCTTATCCATTCATCTGCTGATGGGCATCTAGGTTGCTTCCACGTCCTGGCTATTATAAACAGTGCTGCGATGAACATTGGGGTGCACGTGTCTCTTTCAGATCTGGTTTCCTCGGTGTGTATGCCCAGGAGTGGGATTGCTGGGTCATATGGCAGCCCATTATACAGAGTGAAGTAAGCCAGAAAGATAAAGAACATTACAGCATACTAACACATATATATGGAATTTAGAAAGATGGTAACGATAACCCTATATGCAGGGCAGAAGAAGAGACACAGAAGTACAGAACAGACTTTTGAACTCTGTGGGAGAAGGTGAGGGTAGGATGTTTCGAAAGAGCAGCATGTATATTATCTGTGGTGAAACAGATCACCAGTCCAGGTGGGATGCATGAGTCAAGTGCTCGGGCCTGGTGCACTGGGAGGACCCAGAGGAGTCGGGTGGAGAGGGAGGTGGGAGGGGGGGATCGGGATGGGGAATACGTGTAACTCTATGGCTGATTCATATCAATGTATGACAAAACCCACTGAAATGTTGTGAAGTAATAAGCCTCCAACTAATAAAAAAATTAAAAAAAAAAAAAGAATAAAAGCAAGACTCCCTTTGAATGTAGAAGAAAATTAGCCCAAACTTCTTGCTCTAAATGAATGGAAAGTGCAGCTTTTGGCACTCAGGTCCATGAGATTATGGGAGAATATGTGACACTTGTTGTTTGGGGTTCTATTTGGCTTTTGTTTATAGATAATTCAGATAAGTTCAGTTCTAGGCATATTTTTTTCCTAATTTCCTAATGAGGTTGATGTTCATTTTCACTTTATGTCACACTGCCCTTTTGCAACAATTTCACAGAAAAACATTAAGAACATCCCTGTTTAATTTCGGGGGGTCATTTGAAGATGATTGCTTACTGTGGTGAACAGACTCTGAAAATAGTCCCCGTGATACCTGACCTCGGGTCAGTCTCTTCCAGCCTCTCCATGAAGGCAGCAGGGCCTTTGACTAGTTTCTTACTGATAGAATTCAGCAAGGTTGACCAGATATATGTAATTACCTGTGTGTGTATGTGTGTGTATTGCCTGATTACATTACAGATGATTATATGACTTGCTGGAGTTTCTCCTTTTCTTACTGCCTTTGAGGAAACAAATGGCCACGTTGGGGAACCCCACTCAGAACTGTGGGTGACCTCAGGAACTGAGGGTGTCCTCCAGCTAAGAGCCAGTGAAGTAGATTCTGTCAGCATTATGAATGACCTTGGAAGCAGATTCTTCCCTAGTTGAATCTCAAATGCGACTACAGCCCTGGCCAACACCCAGGAGTCCCTAAGCAAGGGACCCAGTGACACTGTGTCTGGCCTCCTAAACCACAAAAATTGTGGGATAATCAGTGCGTATTGTTTGAAGCGGCTAAGTTTGTGGAAAACTTTCATTGTATGGTAAAGGTCAGTTTTCATTCCAATCCCAAATAAAAGTGAAAATGAAGTTGCTCAGTCGTGTCCGACTCTTTGCAACCCCATGGACTGTAGCCCATGGAATTTTCCAGGCAAGAGTACTAGAGTGGGTTGCCATTTCTTTCTCCAGGGGATCTTCCTGACCCAGGGATCAAACCCAGGTCTCCCACATTGTGGGCAGAGGCTTTACCTCTGAGCCACCAGGGAGTCCCAAAGAAAGGCAATGTCAAACAATGTTCAAACTTCTGCACAATTGCACTGATCTCACACACTAGCGAAGTAATGCTCAAAATTCTCCAAGTTAGACTTCAACAGTACATGAACTGAGAACTTCCAGATGTTCAAGTTGAATTTAGAAAAGGCAGAGGAATCAAAGACCAAATTGCCAATGTCCACTGGATCATAGAAAAAGCAAGAGAATTCCAGAGAAACAGGTACTTCTACTCACTGACTACGCTAAAGCCTTTGACTGTATGGCTCACAACAAACTGTGGAAAATTCTTAAAAAGATGGGAATACCAGACCATCTTACCTGCCTCCTGATAAATCTGTATGCAGGTCAAGAAGCAACAGTTAGAACCAAACATGGAACAACGGACTGGTTGCAAATTGGGACAGGAGTGTGTCAAGGCTATATGTCGTCACCCTCCTTATTTAACTTATATGCAGAGTGCATCATGTGAAATGCTGGACTGGATGAAGCACAAGCTGGAATCAATATTGCTGGGAGAAATATCAATAACCTCAGATATGCAGGTGACACCACCCTTATGCCAGAAGGTGAAGAAGAACTGAAGAGCCTCTTGATGAAAGTGAAAGAGGAGAATGAAAAAGCTGGCTTAAAACTCAGCATTCAGAAAATGAAGATCATGGCATCTGGTCCCATCACTTTATGGCAAATAGATGGGGAAACAATGGAAGCAATGAGAGACTTTATTTTGGGGGGCTCCAATATCACTGCAGATAGTGACTGCAGCCATGACATTAAGACTCTTGCTTCTAGAAGAAAATCTATGAAAAAACCTAGACAACATATTAAAAAGCAGAGACATTACTTTGCCTACAAATGTTTGAATAGTCAAAGCTATGATTTTTCCAGTAGTCATGTATGGATGTGAGAGTTGGACCATAAAGAAAGCTGAGTGCTGAAGAATTGATGCTTTTGAACTGTGGTGTGGAAGAAGACTCTTGAGAGTCCCTTGGACTGCAAGGAGATCCACCCAGTCAGTCCTAAAGGAAATCAGTCCTGAATATTCATTGGAAGGACTGAGGCTTAAGCTGAAGCTCCAATACTTCAGCCACCTGATGGGAAGAACTAACCCTAGAAAAGATCCTGCCTGATGCTGAGAAAGACTGAAGGCAGGAGGAGAAGGGAACGACAGAGGATGAGATGGTTGAATGGCATCACCAACTTGATGGACATGAGTTTGAGTAAACTCCAGGAGTTGGTGATGGACAGGGAAGCCTGTTATGCTGCAGATCATGGGGTTGCAAAGAGTTGGGCATGACTGAGCGACTGAACTGAACTGAAGTTTGTGGTAATTTGTTGTACAGTGATAAAAAGCAGATGCGCTTACTAAAACAGAGAACAGTCATCAGTCCTGGTAAAGGGATTTGTTTCCCAATAATTTCCATGAATACTGTGTGGATAATGATTTTGCTGATTTGCTTTATTCTTTTATTTCTTCAGATTTAGGATATTAAAGATAAATTTAAACTTTCAACATGCTGATTACCACAGTCTTTATTCCCCTTGTATTCATATGTGTTGTGTAAGATTAATCATGGTACAGGAGATGGTTAAAAGGGTTTTTAGAAAAGAAAAACCTTATTTCTGTGAGATAGTTTCTTAAAGGCTGCCTCAGTTCTTTCCAAAATATTTCCTTCGGTAACATCTCCACGTTCTGCTTTGGATTTTAGTTCATGTGTTAGGAGTCCACCGTCCATCCAACAAGTCTTTCTGAGGTGTACAATTTGACCGATCCACTACAGGACTCTCAAGTTTTCAAGCTCAGGAGGAGTAAGACAGCCTCATCCGTCAGGGCATGAGAGTATTAGAATATCATTCAAAGGACAGGTCTAAACTACATGTTTAGAGACGACAATGTTTAGAGACGGACTTGGCTCATATTCATTATCCAAGTTACTTCCGAAACTTTAAAAAAATCACATTATTTCTTCTCTCTCTCCCTCTCTTCCTTATTCCTCCCTCCTCCCCTCCCTTCTTTCTTACCCTCCAAATATTTATTAATTATGGCCCTTATTAGCATAGAATCATAGATACCAATAGCTGTAAAATAAAGTGTCAAATACTCCTTTAGTCTCTTGTAAAAAATATTTTGTCAAAAGAATCTTAAAGGAGTCTTTGTGGTGATAAAGAAGAGGCGTGTTAAGTTTTGTTTTTAAATAGGCTGACCAGTGCTAGAGAGGCTAGAATAGTTCTAAATCCTAGCAACTCTAGATCAGGGCTCCATATGCTATTTCTAAAAAGTCCGTGGACACCTGAGAACCCGGAACACTTCCCATGACTTCCTGCCAGTGCTGCCAGGTGGGGGCTTTTTTCCCAGAGGTTGTGCCTCTCATCTGCTTTTGATCTCACATTCCCTGTCACTGGAGCATTCTTCCCTGGTGGCTCAGAGAGGAAAGAATCTGCCTGCAATGCAGGAGGCCTGGTTTCGATCCCTTGGTTGGGGAGATCCCCTGGAAAAGCGAATGGCTCCCCACTCCAGCAGGGACAGAGGAGCATGGCAGGCTGCAGTCCATGGTGTCGTAAAGAGTCGGACGTGACTGAGCAACGAGCACTTTCACTTCCCTTTTCACGCCTTCGATCTGCTCGTGGTCTCCTAGTCCCTGTCTCTAGAGCGTAAAGCCTCCAGGTCCCCATGGAACCATGACAGGGAGGCTCGGCTGTCTACCTGCGCCTCCCAGAGTCAGGACCCAGTGGGAAAAATAGCTCTGGTGCTGAAATTTCTAGGAACAGGGTGGCTCAGACAGTAAAGAGTCTGCCTGCAATGTGGAAGACCCGGGTTCAATCCCTGGGTCGGGAAGATCTCCTGGAGAAGGAAATGGCAACCCACTGCAATACTCTGGCCTGGAAAATCCTATGGATGGAGGAGCCTGGTAGGCTACAGTTAATGGGGTCACAAAGAGTCAAACACAACTGAGTGACTTCACTTTCACTTTTCACCTGGGAAGACAGACGAGCTCTCTGGGTAAAGCCAGTCTAAATTTTTAAAGTGAAACCCTAGTGATAAAGCAAACGTTTCACTCTATGGGATCACAGTGCATACTGGACCATTCCAATGGGAAACAAAAGGAAATTTCCTACCAAGACATCAAATGATTTGATTCTTTATTTCACACAGGTAGGCAGAAAACAAGTATTTGTGGAGATCTTACTATTATTTTTCTCTCATTGTAACGTTTTATCAAGTTTTTTTTTTAGTGTGGACTATGTTTAAAGTCTTTATTGACTTTGTTATGATATTGCTTCTGTTTTATGTTTTTGGTTTTTTTGGTCTTGAGGCATGTGAGATCTTAGTTCCATGACTAGGGCTAGAACCTATGCCCCTGCCTTGGAAGGTGGAATTTCAACTACTAGATGGCCAGCAAAGTCCCTCTCATAGTGATGTTTTAAACAACAAAATGCACCTTTCACGTGAAGAGCAGCGTAATGACTGTTGCTCCAGTGGCATGTGAACCAAAAGTGATTAGAATGTAATTTATATCCAAGAGTGCTCTTCCTCTGTCCCTCATACATGATGAGCACTTGGGGTTTATAAAGAGATATAACATCTATTTTTCACCCATCCATACACACACACAACAATCTGTAAATATTTTATGAACACCCACATTAAACAGAAAATCCTTCATTACCTTAAGTGCTGCTGTGATACTGAACGTTTTAATATAAAGTTATCAGAGCAGAATAAAGACAAGGTTGTATGTAAATAGGAATGTTAAGTGGTCTGCTTTCCATGCCAGGTGTATTGAAGGTAATAAGACACTTCATCAAATTCCTCTATTAACTTTGTGTCATGTGGAGTCATGAAGGTCCAGAAATAAATGAATAATCATCTAAACCATCAGGAAGGTCTGTCCCAGCCTCTCATTAGAGATCCTATGGAATCATGAATTATGTGAAATACAAACAGCATCACTGTGGGTTCCTCAGTTTATGTATTGAATTTGCAACTTCTCTTTCTTACATCACAGGAATTTTTTTTTCACTCACTTGAAAAGAAAGAAATAAACTATTTAAAATTTGAACATGGCCATACCAGAAGATGACACAAACTCACAGGAATACTTATGAGACAGAAGTAGGGAAATACAAATTTTCATTTTCAAAAAGTGGACATTGTTGGAAAAGATATTTTAATAAATGTTTCAGAAACACTTCAACCTGTTGCCTTGAAATGCACACTACTACTTCTTTGAGTTTACCAATTTCAGCATGACAAGCCAAACTAAATTTGGTCTTCAGCAGTAGAGTAGGACAGACTTGACTGGCTCAAAAAATCCAATTATATGCAGCTCTTCCTTATGTATTACATATGTATTATGTAATACATTCAGTAATGTATGTAATGCATTCCTTATGTAATACTTTCAGTGACATCCTCTTGGTAGGTTGAAATTGGTTGTGTTGGGAGCATTTATATCACAAAAAATTGGCAAATGCTAGAGATAAAGCTGCAAATGCTGCAGACTCATTTTCTCTCCATCCCCCACCCCCGCTTTAAGATAAAATCATGATCCAGTTAAACACTGATTATCCTGATCAAGACCTTGTCAAATATCTTCTTGCTCTTATCACCACCTTTGATTTTACTTTCCTTCTGCTGTCCTTCTGGTGCTTCTAAATTAAAGCTAATTGCATGCCTTTGTATTTAAGGGTAACAGCAGTTGTAGCAAAATACAAAATAGGTGAAATGTGTTTTGGGGCTTCTTTGCCTTCTCAACCCAGGGATCGAACCAGTATGTCCTGCACTGCAGGTGAATTCTTTGCCATTTGAGCCACCAGGAAAGTCTTTTTCCTAAGATTTTCCCTTTTCTCTCTCTCAGAATCTTGTGTTCTTTTCTTTTATTTACATATAGTTGATTTACAACATTGTCTTAGTTTCTGCTATACAGCAAAGTGATTCAGTTATATAGACATATACATTCTTTCACTTTTTTTTCCTTTTCAATCCTGTCCCAGTTCTAGGTCTTCCTAAATCAGAGAAGTTTCCAGAAACAGTGAGACTGTATTTTCCATAGTCTGAAACATTCTTTTCAAAAACTAATCAGAGCAGTAGAGCTAAAGAAAAAGAAGAGATGAAGCTTTATATCAAACCCTGTCTAGTTAGGGGTAGCTTGGCCAAGAGCTTTCGAACACAATTAACAAATTACTTAAGCACAGTTTAAGAAATGGAAGTATGAGAGGCTTCCCTGGTGGTCCAGTGGTTAAGAAGTCATACTCCCAATGCAGGGGGCCTGGGTTTGAACCGTAGTTGAGAAACTGGATCCCACATGCCACAGGACCCAGTGCAGCCAAATAAATAGATAATTTTTTTAAAGAAAGAAATGGAAGTATTAGAATTGGGGTCTTGACTCAATGATACCGGAATTCATAGATTAGAGGGAAATGGGGGAGAGAAGAGTCTGGGCATTAATGAATCTCCAAAGTTTTGGGGTAAATATTATGGGAAGACTTCGCTTTTGCTCCCATGTGAAAAGTCCCATAAAGCCTGTTGTTACATCCATTGCAAGTCTTAGGTTTAACTCTGGACAAATGTCCTCAGTTTGTTGGAATGTCACTGTCAGGGAACCGTGAGGACCGCCTGGTGTGTTCCCACACCAGTGCCCTTGCAGGCATTTCTCCTGCGCTGTGAATCTCTGGGTGGACTCGCCTTTGGGTCTGCTCCCGAGGGCAGACCCAGAGCCTCATTAGGTTTGGTCAGGATGGGTCTCTCTGCACGTGCTCTGGTCTGCGTTCCTGCTCCTGAGGCCAGTGGAACTTCCTGAAACCAACCTGAGCTCTAGAAGCGTGAGAGCCGAGCCAGCATGCATTTTTAGAATGGGATGCAGGCACACAGCATGACTGCCATCTAGAAAACCAGCTGGGCACAGAGACAGTCGAGGCAACAGCATTATTGGTGGTTTTTTCCCATTAGCTTGCCTTCATGAGAAAAAATCAGTAAGAAACACCATTCGCTCATCCATTCAGGTTAGAGCATTGTGTTTTCAAGTTTCCAATATTAAACTTCCATTTTTCCTGGAATGGGGACCTAGTAACTAAATACTAGCTGATAATATCTTTGTTAGGATCTGTCACTGGCCAGTCTCAGAAAACCAGACCCTGAGGAAGTGATGCACACAGGTACATTTGAGGTGGGTGCAGAGAAACAGCTGAAAGGGTGCTTGGTTGGGAAATGTAGCTAGCATGGAAAAGGGGCGCTAGGCTTCTGGAGGCCAGAGGCTCAGAGAAGGGGCTAAGAAAGTTCACTGAAGGCAAACTCCTACCTCATAAATTTGCCTCTAACTCCTCCTGCCTCTGTGTCCCAAAGGATCATGCATTATTGATCAAACTGTCAGTCTATCTTTGGACTGTGTTTCAAAGGGTACTTCTCTGTTATCTTAGAGATCTGTACCAAAATATTAGTGGTTCTCAGTAAAATACATCAGTATTCCCCTTGTCTAAACTGGAAACACCTCTCTTGGAACTTTTATCAAATTGTTTGGTGAGAAAAAAGATTGATAAGCACACTTTCAATTGAAAGGAGGCATATTTCTTCAAGTTCAGAGGGCTGGAGAATTGTGTTTTGATTGACAAAATAATGACCCGTTGAGAGAGTCCAGAATGAATTGGCTGAATCTGTGTTCATTTCTACATAAATTTGCCCAAGTCAGAAAAGAAAATCCACAGAGGTACAATGATGAACCGTTTGATTAAGCATGTTATCAGCCTGGTCGAGGCCAAATACTCCCCTCATATATGCATGCACACATTCCTCCCTATGACTTGCATATGTGCTTTGTGGTTATGGGACAGATTTAGGTTTGTTTTTCTTTCTGTCTTTTCCAGTCCCCAAACGCATCATTTAAAGTTTTTGGAAGCAATTTAGAAATACTATGAGACTCCCCACCCCCTCTCAACTTCTGGAATACTTGCAGTTTCTTTCTTTCTTTTTTTTTTTTTCTGGCACTAAAACAATCAGAAAAGAATAAAAATGCCAGGATAGCTTCCAAAGAGAGACATAAAAGTACTGCCTATATTATTTGTAAACCACCATGACTTGCTTATTCTTACCTGCTGTTACCAGAAAAATCATTTAAGCTCTAAAAGAATTATGGAAGTCAGATATTTGGGGGAGGGTGGAGTTTGGGTCCCTCAATTGCAGAAGTACTGCTCTATAATTGCAAAGAATGGTTGATTTTGTTTGGCCAGGGCTTAATTAAAGTTAAGTTTGAGAGGTTTGAGAATGAGATAGTACTTTTGAATCAATGAAGACTTTTTTTTTTAATTTTTAAATTTATCTTTAAAATTGTTTAGATGTGGACCATTTTTTAAAATCTTTATTGAGTTTATTACAACGTTGTTTCTGTTTTATGTTTTCATTTTTTGGTCTCGAAGCCCGAGGGATCAAACCCACACCCCCTGCATTAGAAGATGAAGTCTTATCCGCTGGACCACCAGAGAAGTCCCTATTTTCAAAATTTTTATAGTATAGTTGATTACAGTGTTGTGTTAGTTTTGGGTACAGCAAAGTGAATCAGTTATACATATATCCTCTCTTTTTTAGATTCCTTTCCCATAAAGGACATTATAGAGCATTGAGTAGAGTTCCCTGTGCTATAGAGTAGGTCCTTATTGGTTTATCTATTTTATACTAATGTATGTATGTCAATTCCAATAATGGAGACATTATTTTCAAAGAAGTATCTTGAGACATAATATAAATTGATTTGGAATTGGTTATCATTGCACTTTATTTCTAACATTGAGTGATTATGAGAATATGGTATTTTGGATCATTTATGGTATTTTGGTGGTAGTTTGGGAACCTGAAATGAGAGAAAAAGAACCTTTAAAGGTGGGTGTTTTTCAGAGTTACTAAGAACTATGTTGGATTTTTTGGCTGATAATAAAAATATATTTGTTGACATTGACGTTTTTCTAACATATGACTGTTAGTCCATCTCCTGTCCACAGAGCATTGTCCAGTCCTAAGTGATAACTCTGTATATGAAATTCAGCATTTCTCCTCCAAAACCATGGGGATTATTGTCTTTATATTCTTTCTTATACATATCCCTTTGAATACCAAAAGCCTACAACAAATTTGTTTATATGGCTGGAAAAAAAAAGAAAAAACGAATTCCAAGCAGAAAATTTGAGTAACGACGGTATCAGTAGGTCACTTAATGATCCCTTTGTGCTTCAGTAACTAAAAATGTTAACATCAACATCCAAGCGGAATTTGCTGAATATTTCATGTAGTTCGAGAACTTCCCCGGTGTTGTATCGCCACCCTAATTGCAACTTTCTCATAGAGTTGACTTGATCCTCAACACACCCACACTTTGTGTGAAAGTTTTCATTCAAGTTTTGAGAGTTTAGGATGACTGTGGGTTTGGTAAGAGGAGCTTTTCTTCTAATGATTCTCCAGGTGACATGTTTTAGCCTTCAGGAGACCCAGGCATAGATTTAAGCAAGACGTTCTGGGGACTTCCCTGACGGTCCAGTGGTTAAGACTTCACCTTCCAATGCAGGAGATCCAGATTCAATCCCTGGTTGGGGAACCATGTATCATGGCCAAAAGACCAGACCATAAAACAGAAGCATTTTTGTAACAAATTCAGTAAAGACTTTTTAAAAAAGATATTCTTATATACTTACATAAGATATTCTTATGTAGCTTGCCTGGTGACTCAGATGGTGAAGAATCTGCCTGCAAGCGGGAGGCCAAGGTTCGATCCCTGGGCAGGGAAGATCCCCTGGAGAAGGAAATGGCAACCCACTCTAGTATCCTTGCCTGGAGAATTCCATGGACAGAGGAGCCTGCGGGTTACAGTCCATGGAGTCACGGAGTCAATCACAACTGAGGACCTAACACTATTCTTATATACGAATTGTTCTTCAACCCTACGGTCTCAGAGTCTGTTCTTGAGTCTTCATTGTCTTTCCCCCCATTAACATTTAAACATAGCTTTGACGGGGCAAGAAAGTGAACAATGTGTCATGATTCAGCCTGCTGCATCGCACGCTGCACCTCCGCGCATCCTCCACGCTCGGCTTTTCCAGCCACCTGTCCTCGGACCGTGTTACCATCTCCCCCATCTTAACCCCAATTTAAACATCCACAGGGAGCCAAGCCCAACACGCCCATCTGCTCCAGATGTGTCCAATCAAGTTCTCCTATTTTAATTTTGTTCCAGACAAATCCTCCAGCAATGTATAAACAGGTTGCTTTTTTAGAAATAAAGATTAATCTTTCTTCTGGAAAAAAAAAAATCCCATGCATTTTGGAAACTTTGGCCATTTTCCCTTTAAAAAAAACACCTCATCTAAAGGAAATGCACAGCTTGATCCTCCTGTTTGCTGTTTGCCAGAAGGGGAGAGGCAGCGCGGTGGTTTGTTCCCAGAGCCTCAGCTTGATCTGGGCTCATTCTCTGACTGAGCAGAGGATCTGCCCCGCAGTCAGATACTTGCCTTTGGCTGAGATTCATTTCTGGGCAGCTTTGAAGGGAGCATCACGGGACGTCAGACAAGGCAGCCAGACTCGCCGGGTGATCAGGAGGACCCCAGCCTCTTCTGTGTTCTCTTAGAGCCTCCTCCCTCTCCAAGGACTGAGCCCCTGAAGGATGCCCGACTCACTTATCCATTGAGTCAACAATTATTTACCAACAACATACTGTGGGCTAGGCTTTGTTTTAGGGTCCAGGGATTCATTGGTGAAAAAAGTACAAAGTCCCTACTACCGTGAGCCTGGAGACAGACAATGGGACCGTGTAGCAATGTATCACAGGGCAGAGGGAGGTGAGCACTCTGATTTAAAATAAGGATGGGGAGTGGCCTGGGCAAGCAGCGTTGGGGACTCAGAAGGGCTTTAGTCACAGCGATCAGGAAGCCTCCGGAGTGAGGTGACATTAGAGGCATCTGCAGGGGGTGAGTGGAAGGTCAGAAAGCCAGGCTGGAACATGGTATATTGAGTGACTGCAGAGCCCCAACTGGCTACAGAAGAGGAGCGAGGGGAGGGCAGAGGGAGATGAGGGGAGAGGCCCAACTGCAGGTCAGACCGTGGAGGTTGAGCTTCACAAGCTCCAGTGTATGTGCCAACTCCCTGAGGCCTTGGTTCAAGTGCAGACCCTGATTCAGGAGTTCTGGGGCCGACCGGGAGTCTGTGTCCCTCAGACACACCTGGGAAGCCCTCGCCACCGCTGGTCTCCAGACCATCTCTGAGTAGCCAGGATCTGGGTGTTCTTGGCCAGAGCACGACTCGTCCTATATGTGAAATAGGAAGGCTGGGAGGCTTTCGAGTCGAGAGGGAACGTGGCATCTGATTTGTTTCTAAGAAGCCACCCTGGCTGCTCTGTGGAAAAAGCAAAGGAGGAAGCAGAAGACCGGTTAGGAGACAACGGGCACCATCGAGGCCAGATGTCGCTGGGCTCAGACCAGCTTCACGCCCAGAGCCACTTCGAGTCAACGTGCGGGTGTGCTCCGCAGTCCAGGCGGGAACGTACCTCGTGGTGTTCACCTGTGGCCTCGCAGAATCTGGCACGTCAAAAGCTCTTGGATGATTTGGTGAAAAGAAAATCTGAGATGCTCGATTCCTGGAACCTCATCTGCCTCATCCCTGGATTTCATTTCCGTTCCCGATGCACGTGTTTCTATTGAGTTAAATGCGAACCCGGTGTGTCCTATCACTGTAATGGATGTGTCCTGTTGCAGGTGAGGGATTCTCATCCATCTCCAAAATAAGTAAGCTTGTCTTGTGCTTGCATTATGATAGGACACATGAGGCCCATAGACACATGAGGTCTATTTCATTTTTTAGACTTTATTTTTGTGTCCTTATATAAGACATTTGACTGTACGTTCATCTCAAGGCAGGAAATTTTACTTGGAATGGAAATTAATATCCAGTCCGTGGCATATTGGGGCTTCCCAGGTAGGGTAGAGAACCCCACCTGCCAATGCAGGAGACTAAAGAGACTGGTATTCGATCCTTGGGTCCCGAAGATCCCCTGGAGGAGGGCATGGCAGCCCACTCCAGTATTCTTCTCTGGAGAATCCCATGGACAGAGGAACCAGGCGGGCTACAGTCCAGGGGGGTCGCAAAGAGTCAGACACAAGTGAAGCAACTTACCACCCACGCCTGCATGCATGCAGTGCACATTGCTATCGTGGGATCATCTTGTTTACTTAGAATTCCTCACCTGAGTTACTTCTTTTTTAAAAATCCTGAATCCGTAATTCAATATTAATGATATATCAGTTCAGTTCAGTCAATCCGTCATGCCCGACTCTTTGCGACCCCATGAACTGCAGCATGCCAGGCCTCCCTGTCCATCACCAGCTCCCAGAGTTTACTCAAACTCACGTCCATTGAGTTGGTGATGCCATCCAACCATCTCATCCTCTGTTGTCCCCTTCTCCTCCCTCATTCAGTCTTTCCCAGCATCAGGGTCTATTTCAATGAGTCAGTCCTACACGTCAGGTGGCCAAAGTATTGGAGTTTCAACTTCAGCCTCAGTCCTTTCAATGAATATTCAGGACTAATTTTCTTTAGGATGGACTGGTTGGATTTCCTCGTAGTCCAAGGGACTCTTAAGAGTCTCCTCCAACACTTGTTGGAGTCTTCTCCAACAAATATAAATGATCATGCTGCTGCTGGTGCTAAGTCAACTTCAGTCGTGTCCGACTCTGTGCGACCCCATAGACGGCAGCCCACCAGGCTCCGCCATCCCTGGGATTCTCCAGGCAAGAACACTGGAGTGGGCTGCCATTTCCTTCTCCAATGCATGAAAGTGAAAAGTGAAAGTGAAGTCACTCATTCATGTCCGACTCTTCGCAACCCCATGGACTGCAGCCTACCAGGCTTCTCCGTCCTTGGGATTTTCCAGGCAAGAGTACTGGAGTGGGGTGCCATTGCCTTCTCCAATAAATGATCATAGTTCATGATATATTCAGAGGGATCTTCTTTGACTCTGATTTTATACTTTTCTTAAGAAACCTTCCCAAATTTCTCTAAACTTCCTTGTTCTAACATTTCTCAACTGCAAGTGGCTCCCCCTCTCCCCCACCCAGGACATTTGACAATACAAATTGCAGACATTTTTGATGACTGCAGAGGGAGGAGGCTACTGGTACAGTAGTGGGTAGAGGTCAAGTGAAGTGAAGTGAAAGTCACTCAGTCATGTCTGAGTCTTTGCGACCCCATGAACTATACAGTCCATGGAATTCTCCAGGCCAGAATACTGGAATGGATAGCCTTTCCCTTCTCCAGGGGATCTTCCCAACCCAGGGATTGAACCCAGGTCTCCTACATTGCAGGCAGATTCTTTACCAGCTGAGTCACAAAGGGTGCTGATAAACATCCTCCATGAACAGGAAAGACCCCACAACATAGGATTATTTGGCCAAAAATGTCAACAGGTTTGAGAAACTCTGCCCCTGTGGTGGCTGTGTGACCTCAAACTGCAGAAAATGTCATCCACCTAAGTCCCCAGCTGCTGGGCTCTGAACTCCATCATGGTGTTTGCACCCCGTCAGCCCTTCACACAGGCTGCCCTGAGCTGATGACCACACACGGCAGGGTACCGAGGGTTCCCTGAAGGTCACCTGCAGCTTCCAGGCTCCCCAACACCCTTGCCAAACCTTGCCAAACCTTGCACAGCCGTCTCAGACACTTTATCTCACTTTCCGCTTTCCTTCTCTCCTGCCCAGGTCAGACTAGCATCTCCGTCAGAAGACTCTCTCAGCATTTTCCAGTTCCCTCCCAATTTCCTCCCAAGACATTTTCCCAAATAAAATCCTTGTACAATGTATTCCGTCGTAGGGTCTGCTTTTCAGAGGGCCCTGGTTAATATATCATGGCATTAAATAATTGAGAATAATGAACTTACAAACCTTCCCCATTGTAGGGATAAGGGAAGCAAGTGTTCTAAGACACAGAAATGGCTCAGAAATAAGAACTTGACTTCTAAGTTGTTGGGCTTCCCAGATGGCTCATTGGTAAAGAATCTGCCTGCCAATGCAGGAGAAATGGGTTCAATCCCTAGTTGGGAAGATGCCCTGGAGAAAGAAATGGCTATCCACTCCAGCATTCTTGCCTGGGAAATCCCATGGACAGAGGAGCCTGGCAGGCCACAGTCCGTGGGGTCACAAAAGAGCTGGACACAACTTGGTGTATAAACAACATCAACAACTACATTGTTAGTCAAAGCAATGGAGTAAGTAAATAAGCAAAAGACGGAAATATTTAATATGATATTAAAAAAACCCAATTACTTTTTAAAAAAAAGGAGAGAATTAGCTATTTTTCATATGTTTAAAACTCAACTAAGACCTCATCTGAAGCAACTAAAACAAGTCACCAGCCTTCTCTCCCCCAGGTCCTGTCCACTTTTGAGAATGGGAACTGGTTTCAAACATGAACATGAAGTCATCATTCCTAATTAGAGGAATGATTTCTATTCTTGAATGTGGAAGATGAACATGCCTCCATCCTCAGAGAGCCCGGCAGTATTTGCAGCTCTGCCTGCTCCACGGGTGAGCTCCTCAGCCTCCGGTCAGGCGGGGTCCCAGTGTGGACGCATCACCACAGGCCACTCTGAACCACACCCCCGCCTTCACCAAACAGCGCACCTTCCTTCCACTGGCTTCTAGATGCTCACCTCTCTGGGTAGATTCCCCGCCGGGCGGCAGTTGCTCTCTGTGGATTGCAATGAGTCGGGCAACGAGTCCCTTCTGGATAAGACTGTCCCTGATGAGAGGGCATCCACCTCCGTGCAGGCGGCCACTGGAGACAGTGATCCTGAGACTCCCAGATCCTGATCTGTGCTGTGTTACGAACTCCAGCCAGAGAAACTCTCAGATCTTATTCCTGACTCATAGGAGACTAGGTTTTCTTTGGATTCAACCCCTTCTTATGCCTCTCAAGATTTCCTCTGCTGATACCTGAAGGGGTATTCTCACTCTCAAACCAGGATGCTGGTTTTTCTGATGCAGACTTTCCCTGTCCCCAGCTAGCAACCTGAAAGAAGCCCACGAGATGCTGATTCTTCACTCTGGTGCCTCCAGGTCCAGGGCTGGCTTATTGTAGGGCTGCATGGGTATTGTGAGATGGATGTCTTTGGAGAAAACCCTGCCGGAGGGCCTGGCATTTTCTTAATGCCTTCAACGTGCCAAGCCTTCTGCAAGTCACTTTTCAGGCACCAACTTGTTTTATTCCTACACGAGTCCTGGCATGGGTATTTTTCATCCCCATTTTACTGATGAGAAAACTGAGGCTCACAAAGTTTTAAGTGACTTGCCCCAGATCACAGTGTTAATAAGCAGCAGAGGAGTCACTGGGCTGTGTTTTTAGATTAGAGTCTGGGGAATAGCAGTCTCAAGACCCAGGTCTGTCCTTTGAGTCTGTCTATGTTTTTCTGGTGATATATAGAGTAGCACAACTAAGGAAGCCTCTACCACAAGCCAGCGTCTCCACTCAAGCATGTAGGTAACTGGCAGTCCTCTCTGGGTGTACTCGCCGCTGCCAGCTGACTGAAAGCAAAGGCAAGTCTCCTAGGGCAAGGCCCAAGCTTCTGATTCCACCCCAGGCGTTGGGAGCCAAATCAGAATGCATCAAAGATCCCTCATTTATAAGCAACAGGCACTTGGGAAAGGCTGACGGATTCCTACGTGAATAAATGAAGGAACAAACAGAAGCCTTCATCTGTAAAAGTCACAAGGCCTTAGAGTAGAACCAGAGTTTGAAGCTCATCTAATTCAAAATTCTGCAACATCCCCACCAAGTGGTTATCTCAGTCCTGCCTGGCTCTTGGGTTGGCAGGGAATTCGCCCACTTCCTGAGGGCATCTGTCCAACATCGTAAGACTCTGGCTGTTCGGAAAGGGAGCACTGGTCAAATAAGACCTTTGAAAAGGAAAAGTCAAGGGACTGGAAATAAGAAGGAAGGACTTTACAGGCTGGCTTATCCATTTAGAGATTCTGTTACTTCAAAAATCTTGGTTCAACTTGCAAATGTTATGCTGAGTGAGATAAGCCAGACACAGAAACACAGATAGTGTGTCATTCCACTTTGTCTGGATACACAGAATAAACCAAGTCACAGGGACAGAAGGTAGAATGATTGTTCCCAGGGGCTGGGGCCAAGGAGAACAAACAGTTACTGTTTAATGGGTGGAAGATTCAATTTGGGATGATGAAAAAATCCAGAGAATGGACAGTAATGATGGTTACCCAACAATGTGAATGCACTGAACTGCGCATTTAAACATGGCTAATCGTGACTCAGCTGGTAAAGCACCTGCCTGCCAATGCAGGAGATACAAGAGACATGAGTTCGATCCCTGGGTCTGGAAGATCCCCTGGAGGAGCAAATGGCAACCCACTCCAGTAGTCTTGCCTGGAAAGTTCCATGGACAAAGGAGCCTGACAGGCTACAGTCCATTGTGTCCCAAAGAATCCGACATGACTGAGTAGGCATGCACACACATTTTATCACAATAAGAAAAAAAGTGAGTTTGAGGGACTTCCCTGGTGGTCCAGTGGTTAGGACTCCATGTTCCCAAAGCAGGGGACAGTTTCAGCCCCTAGTTAGGAAACTAAGATCCCACGTGCAGCACAATGAGCCTGCCTACCCCCCACCCCCAACCCCCGCAAGAGGTTTCAAGACAAGTGCATATAAACATAACCAAGAAGTGTTTAATTCATCAGTTTCTGGTATGCAGTGAAATCTTTTGTAAATCAGAATTGGATGTTCTGAGGCTTTTAGGAAGAAGTTAAGGAAAACAACTTCCCTTTCTGGACACTTCCCCTCTTGTAAGAGGCTGGTGGACTATGGATTTGATGATACAACTTTTAACTTGATGGCGTGGGGATCGAGGCTGTAGGACTTTTATAAGTCTTGGAAAGTTCAAGATGGGGTATAAATGGACTCAGGGCACCACTTGCATGGCGCATGTGTGCCCCTGGTGAATAAACACCACGTGCACAATGCAGAAGGCTGGACAGTCGTTCTCTCTTTGAGTTTCAAAAGAAGCCATTTACTGGGACTTCCCTGGCAGTCCAGTGGTTAAGACTTTGCCTTCTATTGCAAGGGATGCTGGTTCAATCCCTGATCGGGGAGCTGAGATCCCACATGCCTTGAAGCCCAAGAAACCAAAACACAAAGCAGAAGCCATGTTGTAACAAATTCAATAAAGACGTAAAAGAAGGTCCACATCAAAAAAAATCTTAAAAAAAAAAAAAGCCAGTTACTCTTAGTGACTCAATACCTTCCTCTCTGAATCTGAAGAGCAAGCATGGCATTTCCCCTGCCAGATGGAGACTAAACCAGTTGACCGGCTGGGAGTCAACAGAAAGGGTACACATGATCTTCATTAGGCCTGATTTACAGTCCACCTTCAATAAATAGCTCGGCATGCCTATGTTACGTAGTTTCTGTCCTGCAGTGGTTCCTGCTGGCAAAGCTTCCTTTCCTTATGCAGACCACCCATTTCCGCTAATTGCTTCTAATGAGAGGTGGGAGGCAGGAGGGTGTGCCTCGCTCAGGGCTGCTGGTCTCCCCATCAGCCTCACCTTACCCTAGAAGCAGCCTCCGTGCTCAAGATCACATTTGGGTGAGAAAGTCAGGTCACACATCCTGCAATTTAAGGATCCTCAGCAGGTGTCTGGATCCCAAAAGATCTGACCTCCTTACTTTGTTTTTGTTTTGAGTTTTTTGGTTTTGTTTTTTTTTTTAATTTGCCCAAATTAGGCAAGTGAAAGTGTGAAAGTGTTAGTCGGTCCCTTGTGTCCGACTCTTTGGAACTCCACATGCTGTAGCCCGCCAGCCTCCTCTGTCCATGGGATTTCCCAGGCAAGAAAACTGGAGTGAGTAGCCATTCCCTTCACCAAGGGATCTTCCTATTCCAGGGATAGAACCTGGGTCTCCTGCATTGCTGGCAGATTCTTTACCATCTGACAAGCCACCATGGAAGCAACTTAGCCAAACTTTATTTTTTCTTTTAAGTTTTTTTCATATGGACCATTTTTAAAGTCTTTATTGAATTCATTACAATATTCCTTCTGTTTTATGTTTTGGTTTTTTGGCCATGAGGCATGTGGAATCTTAGCTCCCCAACCAGACATTGAACCTGCACCCGCTGCACTGGAAGGCGAAGTCTTAACCACCGAACCACCAGGGAAGTCCTTTATTATGAGTTTTTAAGGAATTTTCTTTCTGATGATAAGAATAATTTGTACTAAAATTATTTCAAAATATAGAAAAATGCAGAAAAGGTTACAAAAGGAAGCTAAAACCACCCTTCAATCTATTAATCTAGGAAGACCACTATTAAAAATTTTGTACCTCCCTATGTTACTTTTAAAATGTCAGTTGAGAAAATATCGTATATACAGATTTGTGTGTTACTTAACTCTGTTTAACGTAAAATCAAAAAACCTAATTTTTGAAAACTGTCTGAAATACCATTGCCTCATTACATGTTTTGGAGTAAATGTGGTTTTAATCATAAATAATGTATCATGACATCCTATACCAAGCTCTGTGTTTATTTCTGATGTGATTTTAGGTTTGAGTCCTAGAAAAAATACTGGACTAAGGTGTCTGTGAACTTTTAATTTTCCTGGAAGGTTAGTAAAACTTATTATACCAATTCTAAGTGTGCCACGTGACACCCTTACTAGCAATGAGGTTAATATGATAAGTGAAAAGTGGCATTTTGTTGTTTTAATTTGCATTGCTTTGATGACTGATGATCTTAAAGATGTTTAGACTTTTTTTTTTCTCATTTCTTCATCTTTTATGAATACCTTCTGTAGGGAAGTTCATACACTGTGTCAAACACGTAAACTGGTTTACATTGAGGGGATTAATTAATTATTCTAGTTGTAACCTAGGGCAAGGTAGAGATTAAATTCATGAGGGTAAAGGACAAGTAAGCTTTTTGTTTATTTAAAGGAGAACAGGAGTAGGAGGTTTCCATAGCCAGATGGAACGAAGCCGTATCATGTGATAAAATAGATTCGGGGGCCAACCCTATTATGGTCAGAGGCAGTATGAGGCATTAGAAGATCGGGGGCGTTTTGAAAGAAAGAAGGGACATGGCACATGAGGAGGGGTGGGGAGGACTCTAGCAACAACTTCTTTGTCTATTTTTGTCTGTTAGCTTCCCCAGAGTCTGGCCCTGCTGCTAAGAGTCATGTCTTTGTTGTATTAGCACGTGTAAAGATGCTGGCTTTCCAGTGACCTGGTCTTTACTCTACTTTTTGAAATACTCTGAGCTCCAGTGAATACAACTAGGTCTTGTAGGTGATACCTCCAGCAGAGGTTCTCCCAGGCCATGCTTGGAAAAGCCTCCATCACAGAGTGTCTGAGTCTTGTTTTCTTGTAGGTAAGGAAGCCCCATAATTGGTCTGCTTGGCCCCTGTGTGACAAAGACTGCATGGAGGACCTTGAGCTTGAGAGTTTCAGTTGGACATAAAGGCAGTAGTTCGTGGACATCACTTCGGCCACGTTGCGTCTGGGGTATATGCTGAGCTATCCAGCACTCCTGGGAGCACACTGCAATGTTATACAGTGGGCGTGGTAGACAGAATACTTGGTCTTTTTTTTCTTGGTGGGGGACAGACCATGGAGCATGTGGGATCCCAGTTCCCCACCCAGGGATTGAACCCACACCCCTTGCATTGGGAGCCCAGTGTCTTAACCACTGAGCCTCCAAGAAAATCTCCAAGACACTTGGCTTTGAAAGTGGATGACATTTTCCTTGGTACCAAAAGCACTTCCCAAGTGACAGGCCCTTACTCCTGCTTGTCAGAAATCAGACATGCTGACTCCAAGCTCCGTGTGACTTACCTCTGGCTGGGTGAAGTGACTGTCTGAACATGCCTCGGTCTCTGTGTGCCTCAGTCTAAGTCACACTCTCTGTTTAGAAAGCTGTTACAAACCTTATGACACTTTTTTGTTTGTTTGGCTTTTAAGTATTTATTTTTCTTTGATTGGTGATTGGTTTACAGTAGTGGTTTGATTTCTGTCATACAACACTATGAATTAACCATTGGTGTACATATGTCCCCTCCCTCTTAAATCTCCCTCCCACTTCCCACCCATTCACATCCCTCTAGGTTATTTCAGATCCCCTGTTTGAGTTCCCTGAGTCAGACGCAAATTCCCATTGGCTATATATTTACGTATATTAGTGTATCTGCATCCATGCTACTCTCTCCATTCATCTCACCCTCTCTCTCCTCTCCCCAAACCTTGTCCATAAGTCTGTTCTCTATGTCCATGTCTCCATTGCTGCTCTATGAACAAGTTCATCAGTACCATCCTTCTAGAGTCCATGTATATATATAAAGCAAATCACCTTATGACCCATTGTGAAATCAGTCATCCTGAGCTAGAAAGACCCTTCGAGATCACGTAGCACAAAGGAACCACCCATTTTACAGATGAGCAAACTGAGGTGCCGAGAGATGGAACTTGCTCAAGGTCACCTGATACCTTGGTGGCAGAGACTGAACTAAGTACTCTTGGTTTGGAGGTCTTTCCACTACATCATTTTGAATTCTGTACACTCATACATAGCTGTCAGGTAGCAGGCCCAGAGAGCAGGTTGAGAGCCTGAAATCACAGGACTAGAAACATGCTCAGCAGTTATCTGAGAGTCCAAGTGTCCAGGGGACCTTGGCCTTGCAACTATGGAAAATAGAGCAAGGGAGAAAGACATCTCTCTTGACTTCCAATGCAGTGTTCTCCCTACACTGCACTGCGCAGCATGAAAAAGCCTGTTACCTCCAGGACTGGCAGAGGTTGGGCCATTCACATGTTATTTTTAGGTTCATGACTGCTTGGGGTGGTGCGTGCTGATTTTTATTTCATGGATGTACTAGAGACTTGGTGATGGGGTTCTGTAAGCCTCCCTCTAGGCTGTTTGACTGTTACCATGTCATCTTCCTGTAAAGGGAGCTGTTACCATGAACCAGAGATCTGTCTGGTTTACTGCGATGGTTGTAGGCAGGAGGAAACACGGTGTGGCTTCTGAACAGACGCTGGCTGCTCTTTAAGTTCAATGAAGTGAAAAAGAGGCAAGTTAATGGACTACAGACATATGTGAGCGAGCTCTCGGCCAGGCCATAGGTTGGTTTGGAATGTGTGTGCTTACAAGATGGGCAGAAACACTCATGTAGGCACTGCATCTGTGAACCCATGGACCTTCACCAGATTGAAGCTCCCATGGCTTGCTTCCTAGGGATACCGTGTCAAGCCATCAGTTCTTTTTAGAGATGGGATTGCTATCGTTATCCCTTAGTCGCGCAGTCACGTCCAACTCTTTTGCAACCCCGTGGAAATGTAGCCTGCCAGACTCCTCTGTCCATGGGATTTCCCAGCAGGAATATTAGAGTGGGTTGCTATTTCCTTCTGCAGGGAATCTTCCCAGGCCAGGGATCGAACTCGTGTCTCCTGCATTGGCAGGCAGACTCTTTACCACTTAGCCACCAGGGAAACCCAGAGATAGGATAAATGTGGGTAAACAGGTGATGCCATCTTGATGTTTGCATTGATTTGTTGGTTTCTGTCAGTTAGATATTGTTGTGTTGCACTCCATTTATTATTGCTCACAAGCCCAGGGATCAGCAGAGTTGTTCTGCTGATCTGGACCCAGCTTGGCTGAACTTGGACAAGCCCTTTCATGCCTATGCAGTCAGCTGGGGACTAGGATGCTTCACTCATGTTTGGCTACTGGCTGGCCATCAGCTAGGACTGAACAGATGACTGGCCTTCATGTCCCTCATCGTCCAGCAGAGTAGCTAAGGTTTGTTCACATGGCGGAGGCAGGGTTCTGAGAGAGAGAGCTGAAGCAGGCATAGAGTTGGAGCGTGGGCTGCAAGCTAGAACACTGTCATTTTTGCCATGTGCTATTGACCATGGTTTTGACCAAGTCACAACAGGGTCCCACACTGAAGAGGAGGGGAAGTGGGCTCCACTTGATGGTGGGGAGACCTCTAAAGTCATATGACAAGGGATGTGGATAGAGGGTGGGATACAATTGAAGACATTCTTACAATTAATCTACTACCAACTTAAGGAGGACTTTAGGGTTACTTTCAACTCTAACTGGTGTCAACCAGGTGACTTAGAGAATGCTTCTGAAAGGTTAGACGTCTTTCATGAATCCATGTCCTCCAAAGGGACTGAAATCTTGTTCCACTGTCAGCTGTCCCCAAGTGCTCTTGAACTATTATGCAAAACCCACATTTGCTTGAGATCCGAGCGCCTGGATATATTTGTTGACCATTGACCAGTTCCCAGATCCGTGTGCCTGGGAGAGGTCCCCAAACACAGTAGTCCTCTGGATGTAGAGCAAAAGATGTGTCCATCAGAAAAGAGGCTTTTTGTCAAATGCCACTCACTGCACTCCTGCTGGATTTGGCTCCCTTTTAATTTAGAGATTAGTAGATTCTTCGTGTTACTTACGTTGTTTGCTTTTAATCAGTTCCTTGATTCTGGGATCCAGATATCGCAACACTTATCATGTCTAAGATCAGACAACCTGGGAAGTAAAAACAATCTGTTCCAAATTAACTACACACTCACTATATAGGGAAATATATATTTGCATATATTATATACATACAATATATGCAATATATAATAGGTAAACATATATGTTTGCCTAATTATTTACATGTAACATGTTGGACCAAAGAACTGATGCTTTTGAATTGTGGTGTTGGAGAAGACTCTTGAGAGTCCTTTGGACTGCAAGAAGATCAAATCAAACATATAATATAGATATAAATATAGATTTTCAGTACACATTTGAAGGTAAACACATTTGTGGTTCACATTCCCAGCTTGTTCATGCCAGTCTACCAGTGATTGGAACCAAGACTGAAGGAAAAAAATGCATTGCTATTTCCAGTCAATGTGGATGGCACTGAATGATTGCTTCCAAAATGGTTATATTTTGCATACGGCCAAGTAAATAAATATAGAGACAGAAATTATTCTAACCTCCAAACTGCCATTTAGAGAAAATTATTTATAGTGTCACAAAAAGAGTGATTAGCAATTTGGGGAGTGGAGTAATGGCCTGCAATGTCTATACCAACACTACTGATTTCCAGTAAGTTCTTTAATTCTCAGAATATTTCTTTTTTTGAAAAAACTGTTGAGCAATAAAATTTTGTAATTGAGAGGTCTATGTTGTCAAGGAAACATAAAATTGAACAAACCCATAAAAAATAAAAACCTAAGCGTTAACTTAAAAAGAACATCTCACAAAATTTCCTTGTTTTTTTTTTTTTTAATTTGGAACGCAAGTTTCCTTAGCCAATCGATAATGAGATTTTTATGGCATTGGTGAGAGAAATCTGATTCTAGATCTCATAATTCCTTCTCATCCACTTTGTTACATCTTCCTCCTGACATTCACTCTTCACCAGACAGAGTTACTTTGTCTAACACTTATCATCCTTGAATTACAGCCCAGTCCTCAAAAACCACAATTTTTCCCTTTCCTTTGGAATTGTTAGCTTGAGGAAGTGGAAGGATGGTAAGATGGAAATATCTAGTGACAGCTCGAATAACCCAGTAGCTAAATCGAACTACGCCTCTCTGCTTTTCTTCTCTCTTGTAGTTTTTTCCTTGAAAGTGAAAGTGAAAATCGCTCAGTTGTGTCTGGCTCTTTGCAGCCCCATGAATTCCATACAGTCCATGGAATTCTCCAGGCCAGAATACTGGAGTGGGTAGCCTTTCCTTTCTCCAGGGGATCTTCCCAGTCCAGGGACTGATCCCAAGTCTACCACATTGCAAGTGGATTCTTTACCAGCTGAGCCACAAGCGAAGCCAAGAATACTGGAGTGGGTAGCCTATCCCTTCTCCAGGGGATCTTCCCAACCCAGGAATAGAACTGGGGTCTCCTGCATTGCAGGCGGATTCTTTATTATTTCCTTGAAGAGTTACAGAAAAAGGGAAATGTCTGTCTCCATGTTAGGTTGGGATCCTTCATAATGACTTTTGATGATTACCTTTAATTCTCAAAATTTTCACTTTAATACAGACTAATGATGTGGGTAGATTAAGTTCATTTACCCTCATTCTTCCTTTGAAGAACTCTTAGAATTCTCTGAATTCCTGATGGTAAGAGGAGAAATAGGTTATTTTCCTTTACAGGTTTCTCCCACTATCAGAGAGTAAAGTGGTCCCATGAAACCTTTCCTAAGTCGAATGGGGGTAGAGTGAATGAACAATTCACTCTTGCTAACAGAGGCACAAAATAAACGGATAAAAAGCAGAGATGCTCACAGACAATATTCAAAGCTATGGAGGCTGGATACTGAGTGCGGAGCGTATTTCCGGGAAAGTTTGGTGGGGCTGCATTCACTGCTCTGTTCATTCTGCATACTGCTTTTATAATGGCTCACTGGACCAAAAAGAAAAAAAACAAACTACTTTTTATTTTAGTCTTTTTTCGTAAAAGCAAAAATTGTCTTCTGATTTCTTTTGGTTAGTGAAAACAGGTAGTCCTGTAGGTCTTTTGTAAAGCAAAGTGGTGGTAAGCGAACTTTAAAAAAGTGGGGGATACCTGTACTTTTCTCTTTTTTTTTCCTTTTTAAAAAAATGTTTATTTTTCTGTCTCTTGATGACACTTCAGATAACACAAATGGATATTTTCTTAACTTGGTGGTTTCTTATTCATCAGTGACCCTTCCTAGGTACTCAAGAAGTTAATGGCCCCCTGATTCTTCACTTTTATACTCTTTAATCCTTACAGATAGATTCCTGACCTCTGTGGGCTCAGACCCTAGACAGGAAAAGGACAGTCAACTTCTCACCAAGCCTGCCTTGCTGCTGGCCCTGGAGAGCTGGCTGGATCCCGGCCTGTTCTGCTCCTCCAAAATAGCATTCTTGTTTACCAACTCCCAAATGAGCCATCACTTTTTATCAAAAACAAATGAGGACAACATTTACTCCCAGAAAAGACTAGTCAGTGGTTACTCTGATTTTAAAATGAGATTGTGCACTATCGGAGTTACATAATCAAAATCATAATTGTACTTAAAATTCTAAGTTTCGCTTACAAACCTCATTAGCCTATTTATAAGTCAAGCTAGTTTTAACAAACGTTCTTAAGGGAACTTTGAGTAATGATTTTGTTTCATTTTCAAGTGTAGTTAAATGTTTTTCAACACTTAAAGCCTTGTGCATCAATTTAATGTTTAATTTCCTTTTAAGTACTTTAACTTGTCTGACTTAACAAATGAGATACTCATGAATACTTGAATAACTCATCAATTAAACACTTATAAATATGAAATAGTATTTTTAAGTTCTTAAATTTCTAAAAGTAAGATTTCAACTGAAAACCACAAGTCTAAATCATTGACTCAATCTCACAGTTTAAATTGGAATCACAATTGCAAGTTACTGGTATGCTAATTGAGCAAAATCGCTTTACTATCACAAGTGTATAAAATATCCAATACACAGACTCTAATGCAAAATTATTTGATACTATGGGGTTTGTTCCTTACATATATTTTTTTCTTAATTTTATGTCTTCCCAGGGCTAAAGCATGCTGACCCATCAAGGAATCAATGAGACCATTCCATGCATGGAATTCTCTTCCCTTATACTTGTTGCACTTGCCTCCTCAGCACACTGAGATTTCTTGAGTCTCAGAGGATCGTCTGTCCTGATTGAGGACTGAGTTCCAACCCAGACATGTCCCTAACTGCCATGCAGGAAGAGTAAAATAAAGACAAGCCAAAAAATGATCCCCCAGAGATAGTCATGTCACATCTCTGGAACCTTTGAGTGGTACCTTATTTGGCAAAAGATGTGATTGAGTTGGGCTTCCCTGTTGGCACAGTAATAAAGAATCTGCCTACCAATGCAGGAGACCTGGGTTCTATCCCTTGGTCGGGAAGATCCCCTGGAGGAGGAAATGGCAACCCACTCCAGTATTCTTGCCTGGGAAATCTTATGGACAGAGGAGCCTAAGAGGCAGGAGCCTAAGGTGGGCTACAGTCCATGGGGTAACAAAGAGTTACAGGTCCTGAAAGTGGGTGCTTGTCCCACTTTCAGGGGGACACTCAGGTGGGCCCCAAATGCAGGCACATGTCTACTTACAGGGGAGACACAGAGGAGAGTTTGAGACAGACACACAGAAGATAAGACTGTAAATCAGAGGATGATGTGGCCACAAGCAAAGGAATGCCAGCAGCCATCAGAATCTGGAAGAGACGAGGAACAGATTCTGTTTGGAGCCTCCAGAGGGTGTGTGGCTCTGCTAACACCTGCAGTTCAGACTGTGGGTCCCTAGAGCTGTGAAAGGATATATTTCTGTTATTTCTAGCCAACCAGATAGTGATCATTTGTTACAGTTGCCCCAAGATATTAGTTCAGACAGTGATGTTGTGAAAATTAAAAACTAAGGAATGATTAAGACTTTGACACTGTCATTTGTAGGTTTCTAAGAGAAGGCATTTTAGTCCATTGTATGAATATTCTAAATTGGTAATTAAGATTTTAAAAATCTGCTCTGGCTGATCATGGTAGTCAGATTACAAATATCTGTCAATCTTAGTTAATTAGTGTTGTCAAGGGAGTAGGGTGTTGAAGAGGGATGGATCAGGAGTTCAGGGCTAGACAGTGGTCCCAGCCTTCTTAGCATCAGAGGCCAGTTTCATGGAGGACAATTTTTCCATGACCCAGGGTTGGAGGGGATGGTTTGGGGGTGATTCAAAGCATATTACATTTATTGTGCACTTTATTGTTGTTGCGTCAGCTACCCACCTCAGATCTTCAGGCATTAGATCCCAGAGGTTGGAGACCCCTGCTTAGCAGATGCAGGCTATTATACATAGGATGGATAAACAACAAGGCCCTGATGTATTGCACAGGGAATTATATTCAATATCTTGTGATAAACCATAATGGAAAAGAATTTTTAAAAGAATGTGTGTATGTGTATAAATGAATCACTTTGCTGTATAGCAAAAATTAACATTGTAAATTCAACTCTACAGCAATAAATAAAATAGAAAACTAGAGTTTGGTCATAATTTATATAAGGGGGAAAAACGTGTCATTAAATTATCTCCAAAAGTCTTAAATATTGAATTCATCAACCCACACATTATGCACTGTTTTAAAAATAGTTCTTTTAAACAGCTAGAGTCCAACCCTGTGTAGAATCAAATATACCAGCATCTTAGTTTGATTACTTGGTCTGAATTAGAAACATTTCCAGTGACTACCAGTTGCACACATCATTATCCACTCATAATTGGTTGTTTAATTTGAAAAGATCAGGTTCTGCTCCATCACCTAACATCTGTTCACTTGCTCTTAGTTCTATTCAACCAAATCCAATTATTGTCGGGAGAGGCTCAGGGTACACTCGTATCATTTGACAATTACTTCCATTTCTTTGTAAATCCTTAATTCTTTGTTCTTCTCATAGCTGTTTTGTTTTCTAAGGATAAATGCATTATGAAGTTATTTTTCTGAATCTGTGCTTGTATCCAAAATCAGAAAACTAGGCACTGAAACCTTATTTATGTTTGAAGTCATAAAATGCCTCAAAATATAGTTTAAATGCTAAAATTATTAAAATATACTTAGAAGAACTCTTTTAACAATTCGGAGGGTAATGAATTGTTTGCAATTCTCACTTCGATGTTACTATTGTTAAACATCATTTTAATTTGCAGTTGTATTGAAACTCAAGTGTTTCTTGACTTTGACATGGTAGTGAGAAAGTATTCAATATTATTACTTAGGGATCATATAGTTCCTAATTTAGGACAATATTCTCAACAAAGATAGTTAAAGTTTGACGTTTCATATTTGTGAATTTTTTCCAAAGCATGCATTGGTTTCTCTTTTTAAATTGAAATACAGTTGATATGCAATATCACTTTGGCTTCAGATGTACATCATAGCAATTTAGTATTTAAATACATTTTGAGAGGGTCACTATGCTAAGCTTAGTTATCATCTGTCACTATATAAAGTTATTGCAATATTCTTGACCAAAGTTTCTATGCTGTACATTACCTCCCTATGACTTTCTTATAACTGGAATTTAGTACCTCTTAATCCCCATTATTTATATTTTGTCTGCCTCCCTAACCCCTTCCTTCTGGCAAACATCAGTTTGTTCTTTGTATCTATGAATCTGTTTCTATTTTATTATGTTTGTTCATTTGTTTGTTTTTTAAATTCCACATTATAAGTGAAATCATATGGTATTTGTCTTTGTCTGACTTATTTCACTTGGCATAATGCCCTCTAGCTCTATCTATGTTCACTCCAATGTCATGATTTCATTCTTTTTATGGCTAAATAATATTCCTCTGTGTGTGCGTGTGTGTGTGTGTGTGCGCGCGCGCACTGCATCTTCTTTATTGATTCCTCTATCAGGCACTTAGGTTGTTTCTATATCTTGGCTATTGTAAGTCATGCTGCAGTGAATATACAGGTGCATATCACTTCTCAAGTTAGTGTTTTCCTTTTCACTGGATAAATACCCAAAAGTGGAATCACCAGATCATATGGTAGTTCTGTTTTTTGAGGAACTTCCATACTGATGCCCATAGTGGCTGCACCAGTTTACATTCCCACCAACAGCCCATGAAGGTTCCCTTTTTTCCACACCAGTTCTGACAGGTGAGACGTGCTATCCCATTGTGGCTTTGAGTTGCATTTCCCTGATGATTAGTGATAGTGAGCATCTTCTTAATCTGGTTGTTTGTTTTTTTTGATATTAAGTGTCTAAGTTTCTAATATCCTTTGGATATTAACCCTTTATCAGATATATGACTTGCACATATCTTCTTCCATTGAGTAGGCTGCCTTCTCGTTTTGTTGATGGTTTCTTTTGCTGCGCAGAGGTTTTCTTTCAATGATTTCTTTCTTATATACACAAAAATTTCCAGAATAAAACATGTTACAATAAAGGCAGACTTTTGTAATGGCTCTGAATTTTGTTGCATCAGGACACATCTAGAAAATTCGGGGTGCTGGCAGAGTAAACATGCTTAAGAGGCTCTGGTAAAGTTGAAAATGGGGTGCTTTACACTGCTTTACACTGGTTTCTCCCACTTGTTCTTAGGGAAGGATTATGGGGAAGACTCTCTTTTATTCCTACAACCTCCTGCTTAACAAATGACAAGACCCAACATCTTGTAGTCAGATCGTACCTTCTGGTGGAATCATCATGGTACAAAACATTTAAATCATGCTCCCTGTATGTTTTGATGAAAGATATATTATGAGGATACTCTGGTCCTTCTATTTCCAGGGAAGTCAGTGATTTGAGGGGCTTTCCTGGTACTTCAGATGATGAAGTATCTGCCTACAATGCAGGCGACCCCAGTTAGACTCCTCAGTGGGGAAGATCCCCTGGCTACCCACTCCATTATTTTTGGGCTTCCCTGGTGGCTCAGATGGTAAACAATCCACCTGCGATGCGGGTGACCTGGATTCGATCCCTGGCTTGGGAAGATCCCCTGGAGGAAGGCATGGCAACCCACTCCAGTATTCTCACCCATGGACAGAGGGAATAGTATGGATCGTATGGTAGTTCTAAACCAGAGAGGAATCCCAGGGACAGAGGAGCCTAGCAGGCTACAGTCCATGGGGTCACAAAGAGTTGGACATGACTGAGTGATTAAGCAGAGCACAGCACAGTAATTAGAAAGGATTTTAAATAGGTTTGATTGCTTTCTTTCGTGAATATAACCCTGTAACAACGTTTACTGCCATCAGTACATATACATTGAAATTAGTCATACCAATTTTATCATTGGCAAGACATGTAAATAAGATTCAGTGTACATCTCCATCACATTAGAGAACTCCTGGCCAGAACACGTGAAGGTTTCCTGACTGTGGCATGCAGTCATTGAAAGTCTGTAAGCCGGAACATAACATGTTGAAACCATGTGTATCTATATGCAGATGTGTGCACTTACTTTTTAATTTCTGTGGTGAAAGGGGAGGGTAATGAGAAGAATAGAATGAAGAAGGAGCATTCAGAGCTTTCTGAATACAGAGAAACATCTATGTTGCCATTATTTGGGCTATTCATTTTTTTTCTTGTGAAATGATATACATGTTTAGTATATAATCTTGGAAAATACACAAAGAAAAAGAAAATAAAGCATTTAAAAATTCTGCCGTCCAAAAACAAACATTTTGTAATATTTACAACTAGACTTATGTTTATGCATATTTGAAATGTTTGTAATCATACTTAGTATTCAAATTCTGCCTTTTCATAATTATCAGAAGTTTAACTTTAAAATTTCTAGACTGTCTTGTAAAATTCTGGGAAAACCAAGGCAAGTTCATGGTGATCTATTATATAGATCTACTACCTAGTGAAACATCTTGACAGTAAATGAACACTTTCCTTCAGATCTGAGTAATATCATAAAAGGAATTTGCCTGTTGGTATTAGGATCATTTAATAGTACATCTATATAGTTTATTCCAAGCAGAGGCTAGCCATGGTATCTGGAGATAATATGTAATTAGTTATATAAGTCAGAATGCCAGGGAAGCATATGAATAAGCAGCAAAAAGATGTTAGGTTGAAAAGAAAATACTTGGCTGCCTACTAGATGACTTACCCTTCAGTTGCTGCTTTCTTTGGACTCTTGCCAGGGATTCGAAACATGAAGGACCCATCTCTCAGGAAGAAGTCATTGCTCAGGGCTGTTTATCTTAAGTTGAGTACAGCCAGGTACAAACCGGAGTAAAGTCACATCTTCACTTCCTGCTGGGCACCACTATCTCTGTATTGTTCCATAGCTAGAGTCTCTCCAAGACTACTTCAAGCCACATTTCTTTTAATAGCATGGGTAGTATAAGCGATAATGCCAATCTAGTCCATTCAAAATCATGACTGCAAAATTATCTGAGAGGACAAGGCTTAGTGGACCCATAGAATTCTTTCCATTTAGGATTAATCCCATTACGTATTGTTTTTGCAATGAAAAAGCATTCATGCCATAGGTCATCATAGGCAATGTAATTGAAAGAATATTTTGCCAACAGTATTACTGGAAAGTGCACTCATTCATGATTTATTTTTAAATGATTAGGACCCTTAGTTAATCTATAAGGATATCACTTAAATTAGAAGTTTTAAACTATGCAATGCATGTTCAATAGCATCCAAGTATTAAATACCATCTTAAAGAGCAAATGAAACTATTAAGACTAATTAAGTGGATTTATTGGCTAATTGGTGTTTCCACATATAGTTATTTCTGCAATTATTATTCATTTGCTGATTTACACAGCACTCTTCTCAAAAATTACCTTGGCATTAAATGAAGCTGGAAGACATCTCCACTTTGGAAGACCTATTAAACCAAGAACTTTCAACTGAAAGTTGGGGGTGGTACTCAATCAAAGTCTAGCAGAATTGATTCCAGAGTCAGAGGAAGTTTATTTATCATTCTTAACTGCTCCCTCTCCATTCAGACCAACCTAGTAAAACTTTTCCTCTTCTAAATCATATGTATCTAATCTATATGGCAATGATACAATTTCAACTGTGTAGTGAAGTTTAGCAAATTTTCATCTACTGGTGGTTATCTACTGGAGACACTCGTCCTTAACATTTTAAGAAGATACATTGATCACTCAGGAATTATATTTCCTTTCTATACAAATTAGCCTTTCATGTAAATAGATCAGCTGGAGGTGATTTCATTGTGTTTCCTCAACTGATAACTAGTCCTCGGAGCTATTGTTTGCCTAAGAATTACAAAAACCAAAATAAACACAAACATGTTTACTCTGTCTAGGAACATGGATCAGTGTTGAAGACCGGAGAGATATTTGACTCCCATAGAGAGAAAAAAAAATCTCTAAAAATAAGCTTTCTATCTAATTTATTTGTATATTAACTTAATGGCTCAGTGAGGACAACCACTCTTGAGAGTAACCTATAGGTAAATCACCTCATTTAAAAAATCAAGGACTTTCCTGGTGGTCCAGTGGTTAAGAATCTGCCTGCCTATGGGTTGAATCCCTAGTCCAGGAAGATCCCACATGCCTCAGAGCCTAAAGCCCAAGCACCACAACTGTTGAGCTGGCACCCCAGAGCCCATGCCGTACAACAAGAGAAACCACCATGATGAGAAGCCCACAGCCCACAACTGGAGAAAGCGCGTCCAACGCCATGAAGACCCAGCACAGCCATAAATAAGTAAATTTAAAATTCAAGGTGGCGGAACAGTTACAGGACACGAGATGCTTATACTGCAGAGACACATGCAGAAGGGAAAAAATTAATTTAGCTCCCTAAGGCACTGACATTTCATCAGTTAGATGAGGAGAGAAGCAACAGAGTTGAGACTGAATCATTTTCAATGAGGAAGAAAATAGAAATAATGAAACAGCTAGTTTGGAGAGAATCTGTCATGGACATATACCTCGTCTGACTTCATAAGCCTCACCTGCACGCTCTCTTCCAACAGATTCTACTCGAGCCACATATTTCTTTCATAGGACTTGAAGCTAGAACCAGTCCCTGGAAAACTAACTAAAAGCTGAAAAAGACCGTGATCTGAGATTGACCATGCTAAGATAGTTAACACATTTTCCAATACAGTCAGACAGCCAGGATGATAAATAGAAAAATGAAAAATTATAGGGGCTTCCCTGGTGGTTCAGTGGTTAAGACTCCGAGCAAGGGACATGGGTTTGATCCCTGGTCAGGGAACTAAGATCCCACATGCCCCAGAGCAACTAAGCCCACTCAGGGTAACTCCTGAACCCACGTGCCACAGCTAGAGAGCCCAGACAATGCAAGGAAGACCCCAAGTGCAGCACCTAAGACCCAATGCAGCCAAATAAATAAATAAATATTAAACAATTATTAAGAGGAGCTGTATCTGGAAGGAGTGGCCTCACCCAATTTTATCTTCATAATTGTTAGACTTCATCAAGAGAAAAGCATAGGTTGTCTTCTGCACCTGCCTGAAACAGTTTGATCTTGAATATATCATCAAAAACTTTAAAAGAAAATTTTCTATGCATGCACATCCCTGAAAATACTTTATATTGCAGAGTTAGTAAATAACACAAGGAAATATAAGCTTAAGGGACAGGTGAAAAATGAAATTATGAGCTACAAACTCTGAACATTACTTTAGAACACAGTGGTAGGTACAGTTGATGATTAAAGAGTGCCATCCAGCTGTCAGGAATAACTGTTGTAGGTTTCTGAAAACCATCATTTTGTTATGGTGTTAGATTTGAATAGCTAGAATTACACGCTTAGAGACACATCTAATGCCTTAGAGATGAGTTCCTGGAGGAAAGTAATTCACCAGTTATTTGGAGGCCAACAAGCAATGTATGTCATTTTTGAGTCACAAAGAAAATGACATTGTTGTAAACTCTGGTTTGTCATGAACACGGGTGCTAGACCAAGCCATTTATACAGAAGAGAAACTTATTTGTAGAAAGTGGTCCTTTCCTCTTAAAAAAAACCACTTTATTATTTATTTATTTTTGGCTGTGCTGGGTCTTCGTTGCTGTGTGGGCTTCTCTAGTGCTGACCGGGGGCTACTCTTGGTTGAGGCATGTGGGCATCTCACTGCAGTGGCTTCGCTTGCCTTGGAGCACAGGCTCTCGGGCACACGGGCTTCAGTGGTTGCGGCTTGCGGCTTCTAGGGCACAGGCTCGATAGTTGTGGTTCAGGGCCTTAGTTGCCTTGCAGCATGAGGAATCTTCCTGGATCAGGGATCAAGCCCCTGTCTCCTGCATCGACAGGCGATTCTTTACCACTGAGCCACCAGGAAAGCCCCAGAAGTGGTCCTTTCTGTAAACTGTTTCTGCATTCTTCCAGATCACAACGTAATACGGAAAGTGACATTTTTTAAAACATTGCAAACGTCATGAGTTCTTTATTTAGAAACATCCAATGATTAATAGACTATCAGTTATCTAATATTTAGTTATAGTTATAACTAACAGTTATAGGATATTTTTAATAGTCTAGGATAACTATAACTAATAGTTATCCAATACTTATTGGATAGCTTATTGGATTTCTTAACACAAACTAACAAATGGTCTGGGATTTTATGTGACCCTTGCCTCTCCCCAGCAGGTTTTAAGGAAGGAAATTTCTGTTTTATCATTTCATTTCTGATTCTTTTGAAATGCGGGCACAATGAGTAATGAGAATGTGCATTTATAAACGTGTATTGCCACTGGGAATTTGCTGAGGATGACTCAAATCCCATTCTATACTGGAAAAGGTGCATTTGGCTGGTAAATGAAAAGATCAGGCCAATTTCTTTCTTGTATCAACCCTGGGTAAAATGTCCTTAAGAAAAAAATAACAATAATGAATTTGTTGTGTAGGAAAAGAATTTAACTACTTGTTAGCATTCAAATGGGCCCAAAGGAAACATGCAAGTTAATTAAATCAGAACTCCCTTTTTAAGTTTGCTACCAGCTGGGCATCAGTTGGCCTTCCCAAGAAGGTGTCACTGAAATCAATAGGTTTAAGGCTTAATGTTGAGCCTGGACAGCAGAGTACTGGGAAAGTGACACCACATCACGGTTTATTAAAGAGTATGCCTGCAAATACATTTAATGCTTTTTCCTCCTTTCTCCATTTGATTCTATATCTCTTCCCCTAGGAGGCCTGGACTGTGACTTTTAAAGTTGAAGCAAGAAGTAGCCTAAGGATGTTTTTACAGTGATAGAGAAGGAAGGAGTAAAGTTGATCCTAATTTTGTGACCTTACTAATTATCAGCAGAATATTTTTGCAGGGTCAAATATTAATCAATTGATCAATTAATTAGTCAATTAAAAATGCCAAGAGAGAGGTGGTCATTGGTTAAAGGAACTCATTCAAATGATTTATGGTCTGGGTTTTATCAGTTCTATTCCTAGAGCATTCTTATTCTTGTTGGGATTAAATGTAGTTGAAATTTTAATCCCTTGATTGATTTGCTTTATTAGCCCACCTCTGATGTGAGTGAGTGCTCAGTCATGTCTGACTGTTTGTGACCCTATGGATCATAGCCTGCCAAGCTCCTCTGTCCATGGGATTCTCCAGGCAAGAATACTGGAGTGGATTGCCATTTCCTTCTCCAGGGGATCTTCCCGATCCAGGGATCGAAACCTCATCTCCTGAGTCTTCTGCTTTGCAGGCGAACTCTTTACCATCGGGGCAAGCCCAATCCCTACTAGGTTTTTAATAAGGGGCAGCTTTTGAGAAATTAAAAATCCTTATTCTCATTTCCCCAGTGAAAAGGTAGTGCAGATGTCACAATGCTTTGGGGGAACGTTTGCAAAGTCATGCCCTGCCCAGGACATGTTTCTGGTTTCTTTAAATGTATCTTGACTTGCCCAAATGTGGTCAACTTCCCCTTCTGGAATCTATTGATAAATCATGGCAAAAGGAAACCACTGCATGGAAACAATGTCTAAAGGAGACCCTCTTTATCCCAGAGAGGAAACTCGGGGAACAGGGCTCAACCTGGCTAATGTCAAAAGGCCTACTCCTGGATTCAAATCAAAAGTGTCAATGCAGCCAATTAGAAATAGGAAGAGGGTGGTTCAACTGAAAATCTGGGGCCTCGGGCATTTTCTGGAATGTGTACAGTCAGACCACGCAAGTGAGTCAGCAGAGAGAAAGCAAGCTGGGGCAACTCTCTCCGGAGTAAGGAGTCATCCTTCGCCTGTGGGTCAGGAGTGTTTGTCTTGGAGCGCTGCAACTTCCAACCAACTGATTTTCAGCACAAATGGCAGCGTTATAAAGTGTGAAGACATTGGGATGCGAATCACCAACGCTGGCCATGCCATTTCCTACTGTAGAAAAATGGCCCTGTCATTGCCCTCGTGATGTCTTCATTTCTTTACCCAGGAACTAAGGATGTTTGACAAGGTGACTTGGAAACTGTAGGCTGGGAAGGACAGCCAGGATGTCTGTGGGTGTGAAGTTGCTTGGAGGGTAGCTTGACTGTGCACACGGGGGTGAAGAGCAGGAGAGGGGGCAAGAGACATGAGCATGACCCTTGCGTGTCCTTGGCACTCAGGTTTTAAACCTCCGGGGATGCCTCTCTCTGCCTTTACCAGTCATGGTTCCTTAGATCCTCTCTCTCTTAGCGTCAGGATCAACTAGCAGACACTGTGTAACCTTTCTGACATGTATTGTGAATCCTCCCCGGCCCCCGGCCCCAGAGCTCTTCTTAGAGATACGAGGGTTATCAGCCCTGCTCAGCTGGCCAAACCTGACAACACTGGGCGCGGTTGCTTTTGTAATCTGGTCTCCAATTTCAACCTGCACCCACCCAATCCCACATCTCTCGAGGGGTTCTCTGTTTTTTCTGCTTTTAACTTTGGGTTAGACTTTTCCAGTGGGCATGCCTGAAAGAGGAAACTTGATTGTGTCTGTTTAGATTGCCTTCCTCTCCACCTTAATAAACATCAATAAATTCAGACTCCTTTACTTTCCAAAGCCCTAACTTCTTTGTGGCAGTGGCTGTTTTTAAAATATAGACTTTCATCATTCTGTCTTCTCTGTTGTGGCATCTGTATGTGCTGCGGTATATTGTTTAAGCACACTCTTTCATAGATCTGAATTCGCTTATTGTTTTCTCCAAAATATGTTCTACCTTAGACACTATCTCATCCTCTCCTCTGCCAGATATTGATTATTCATACATTCGCTGATCCCAACCACTTGAGCTTTACTCATTGTTATGTCTTTGTAGCTCTGCTTTCCCTTAAATACAAGGGCAACCTATTGTTTTCACAATCACCCTGCTGCATCTGTTATTTTTCCAAAGCCCAGGGGAGCATCAGAGCATTGTCCTGGGTTTGGCGCTTCTCTTCCACAAGTCCTTTCATCCTCTTTTTAACTGTTTTACCTGCTGCCACCTTTGTGTATCTTCCCAGGTGGCGCTAGTGGTAAAGAACTTGCCTGCCAATGCAGGAGACATAAGAGACTCAAGTTTGATCCCTGGGTCAGGAAGATCCCCTGGAGGAGGCCACGGCAACCCACTCCGGTATTCTTGCCTGGAGAATCCCATGCATAGAGGAGCCTGGTGGGCTATGGTCTGTAAATTTGGATACGACTGAAGCAGCTTAGCTCACCTGCACCTTTGTGTAGGGTCTTCCCTATGTAGTCCCCACCACGAACATCTGCCCTGACTGTTAGAAATGAGGTGTTCAGGGGTGAGCCCCTCTTTTGTGGCAGGGAAATAAAAAACAATATGAAAGAAACTTTTTAAAATTGGATTCTACAGTGCTGTGATGTCTCCTTGGAGGAGAATGATGTATGGAATGTGGGAATCAGTGTCTCGCCAGGCACCACTGCTTTGAGTTGAACACTGGATGATCGTTCCACTTTTGATGACCTGTGGTCAATTTCCTCCATCACATCTCACCAAAGATGGCTTGGATGCATTGGACTTTATGTCTCAAAGGCTTCCATTTCTGATGGCTGCCTCTTTGCTGAGGGGTAGGCTACTTCGTGTCTTTTTTTATAAATACTTTTTCATGCAGTTGGCTCAGTGGTAAAGAATCTGCCTGCAGTGCAGGAAACTCGAGAGACGCAGGTTCGATCCCTGGATCAGGAAGATCTCCTGGAGGAGGGCAAGGCAACCCACTCCAGTATTCTTGTCTGGAGAATCCCCATAGACAGAGGAGCCTGGAAGGCTACAGTCTATGGGGTCATAAAGAATTGGACACAGCTGAGTGGCCTAACAACCAACATGCAGTTCAACAAACATGCAATTCAGCATGGTGAACTCCACCTCACCTCCGACCTTGCAACATACAAATATTATTGGACCACTTCTGTTTTCCAGAGAACTAGTAGACAGCTGCTAAGTTCAGAACACATGATCAACTATTTGTGATTGTAATTCCCTTGTGATTGTGATTGTAATTGTGATTATGATTGTAATTCCCTTTGTGTCTTGGTTCCAAAAGTGGTAACGCTGATCCTGTAGCTTGAAAAATTCCCATCGGGTGACACTTTTTTGGGAAAATATGCCATTTTATATACACTTGTTTCTGACAAAAAGGAAAAAAATGTGAAGTCCACCCTAGTTCTGTCCAGACAAGCACAGAGAGGCGTGTTGGATTGCCAGACAAATATTTTCCCCTAGTTTTGCTCAATGAACTTGATTCACTGGAGGGCCTTTTGCCCATTGAGCAGGGGAGGTGGGCTGCCTCGGAAGCAGGCGCTGCCCCACTCTCCGCAGGGCGCCGAAGTGAATCATCGTTTTCATGAATGAGAAGAGGAGGAGGGAAAAAAAAGACAAGGGGCTCGTTGCTATGGCCTCAAACAAGGCAAACATTTTTGTGAATAATTTTCAGATAATATATGACGGGTTGACTTTTGGGTTTTGTTGTGAATGGAACGCAGAGAAAAAAGATCTTGTTTCAACACAAGTTTTATCTGATGTCCTATTCATATGCCCATTCTTTCTAGAATGTTTGGCAACTTTTCTAGGGTACAGAAAAGGCACAGTGTTGAATCATGTTGCTTTCAAGCGTTGTACAAACCCTGGCATGAAAGTCACTTAAAGAGGTGGTTGATCCCACCATATAGACAAGGGAAAATCTGGTCAGGGTGTATACCTACTTCATTTCTAAGGAAGATTAGAGCTGGGATCTATGTTGCTACAAATGCAGTGCCTTTAGCAGAAGCCAAAGTGAAAAAACAGGAAAGGTTAACATAGATGCCAGATGTATTTTTCAAATTGAAGTATAGTTGATTTATATTAGTTTCTGATATATTGTAAATAATTTATTTTATATATATATACACACACATATATATATGACATTTTTCATTCTTTTCCATTATAGGTTATTGCAAGATATTGCCTATAGTTCCCTGTGCTATATGGTAAATCCTTGTTATTCATCCATATTTATATATGGTAGTTTGTATCTGTTAATCCCATGCTTCTAATTTTTGCTTTCTCCGCCTTTCCCCTTCGGTAAACCAAAAGTTTGTTTTCTATGTCTATGAGTCTGTTTTGTAAATAATTCCATTTGTACTATTTTTTTAGATTCTGCATATAAGTGATATCAATATAATATTTGTCTTTTCCTGTCTGACTTAATTCACTTAGTATAATAGACTCTGGGTCCATCCATGTTGCTATAAATAGCAATATTTTATTCTTTTTCATAGTCTGTATTTCATTGTATGTGTCTACCTCATCTTCTTTATCCATTCATCTGTCAGTGAACGTTTATGTTGCTTCTGTGGCTGAGCAACTTATTACAAAGCATACTGAATTTCTTTTTCACTGATGCCTGATGACTTGAGTTTTGTAGAATCCACTCAGAGAGAGTCTTCCCTAACCCAGGAATAAGAAGTAACAAGGTCAAGAGAGGAAGCAGTGGGATAAAAGTAAATGACAATAATAATGTTTACTTCTGATTTCAGGAACTGGCTATCTTTGGCCTGTCCATCATTTAACCTTATAGTGGGTCCAGGCTTCTAAGACTGATACACTCCATGGCATGGACCCTCTTGACCTCTTGACTTCCTGCTCTTCCCAACCTTGTCCTTCTCCTCTTGTTCTTGTAGTTCTGTGTTTCCATTCTTAGCTCACGCTAGTCCTTCTGCCTGGAACTTCTCAGTTCCCTTCACTGAATCTAGGCAGCAGGGTTTATCCCAGGCTTTCTCTCTCCTGTGTGGTCTTTCCACGCCCTTCTCTGGGGTAAGCATCCTTTCTCTGTGATCCTAGATCCCTGGATGTAACTGTATGTCAGCATCTTCCTCACTTCCATTGACCAAATCCTGAGGTCCTCAAGGGGAAAAAGCAATACCATTTGTTCATCCACTCATTCATTCATTCAACAAAGATTTATTAGATTTCAATTATATGCCAGACTGTGCCTTAAAGACTAGAGAAAAAGTAGTGGACAAACTTAAGATTCTTGTTCCTCAGATGTGTGTACATTCTAGCAGAGGAGACACAAAAAGGAGAAACAAGCAAGCCGATACATCCAGAACTACGGAGAAAATGGACACGTGTTGATGTGTGCGAGAGTGCCTGCTATTTTAGGCAGGCAAGTCTTCAGTAAAGAAAGAGCTCTGATCTGAGACTTCCAAAGCAAGAAAGAGCCAACTATGTGAAGATCTGAGTCAGGGGACCCAAGTATAAGACCCCAGAGGAGGAATGAGCAAGCGTAGTAAGCGAAAAACCTAGAAAGGGCCTTGTGGCTGATGGACTAGCAAATCCCAGCAGAAGTCAGGGTCAGCTACCTTGGGGCTTGAGAGTCATAGTAAAAGTGGTGATCTTATATCTGTGTGGTGGGGAAACCCTGCGACAGCTCTAAACACGACAGCTCTAAACATGGAGTTGTTGGATAAGCTTTTCATTTCGCAGAAACCACCTTGGCTATGTGTGATGGGAATGGATTTTGCTTTGCATCCCCAGAGCATGGCTTACTGCCTGCTTCTGTTTCACACCCTGACACCCAAGGCCATGGTGCTTGAAAATTGCCTTTTTCAAGACATGTGCTGTCCAGCGAAAAGGCCAGTTCAGCATCATTTCAATTCAACACATGGTGCAGAGCTGACTTCCTGCTCTGGCCTCGGCTATCTGCTGGCCTCCACCCAGCTTTTAAAAACTTCCTGAAGTTGACATTGCGGCAGAGATTTGTTTCTCAGTTTCAGAGGTAATCCCCTCAATGTTTGTTCATCCCATTTAGACCTAGCTAGACCACCTAGAAGTTCAAGGAATTGCCTCCAGGCAAGACCACACCCTGGGGCCATAATGAGGAATAGAAGGACGGGGTACCTTCTCAAGTTGAAGCATTCCTTTGTAGAAGAGGCTGAAGGCAGGAATCAAGGCTTCAGTTCACTCTGTGACTTTCTTCTAAGACTTCTAACCAGTGAGCCAACCTCAGTATATCTGCAACGACCTGTATTATTAAAAATGAAATTCAAGAAGCAGTGCACAGGGCCTTCTCTGGGGGTCCAATGGCTAAGACTCCATATTGCCAATGCAGGGGCCTGGGTTCAATCTAGGGAACTAGATCCCACATGCCGAAATGGAGTTCACATGCCATGACTAAAGATCCTGCGTGCTGCTAAGGTACTTTAGACTAGAACTAAGACCCTGAGCAGCCAAATAAATAAAAATAAATATTAAAAAAAATGAAGCAGTGCAGAAAGGCATACAGACTGCCACTTGGGAGTTGATGTTCCTGCAACCTGTTTCACATCCTTGGGGGTGGTGGCCCTGAGCACCAGAGAACGACCTTCGCTTTGAGGTCACTCTTAGATCTGCTTGCGGTGCCTTGAATCCACAATGGAGTGATCATGGATAAATTTGTTTCAGAGATTTACCAACCCTCTGGGGATGGAATCTTCTTATTATTATTAGTTTTTGGATTATACTATTATTTAAGGGACTCTGCATTCCAGAATTACAGGTCAACTTTCATCTTTGGAAGTTGACCTTCCTGTTGAAATAGAATCCTAAGAGTAAACTTTTTAGGGAACAGAGGTAACCTGTTACCTGTAACCTGAGAGCCCCCTCCCCTAGCTCACTAGCCGCAAGCCCTCGATCTGGGCAGTTTTGGAATAGCTTGAATCCACCCACCTTCCCATTCCCAAGTAGAAATTAGGGACTTTGTGAATAGCCGGTCCTCTGAAAAATGCTAAATTGTGTTAATCTCTTGAAGAGATTGTTTCAAATCTGCACTCACAAGGAAACAGACTTTTTGCACAGACAAACCCACTGACAGTAATGGCTTTGCTGTGTGGACATGGCCTTGTGTGACAATAAGCAGCGAAATGCTAGGTCCAGGGCCCCCTTCCAGCTGCACCCCCTGGGATATCCCTGGGGGTCCAGTGGTTAAAACTTCGTGCTCCACCGTAGAGGGCTTGGGTTCAATCCCTCATTGGGGGACTCAGATACCATGTGCTGCGGGGTATGGCCAAAAAGAAAAAAAATCTAGAAAGGAGGTTATTTTTTGCCCACGTGCCATGGAAGAATGGGCCTATTTCTTTGTCAGCACAGAGAGGCGGCTCCCGAATGGTCTGGCACTTGCAGCCTTGGTCCCACATGCCTTTCCACCTCTGCTCCTCCATAACTGCCCTCCTCCTTCAATGGCCCAAACGATGCACCCTCTTCTTCCTGAGCCTCTGCAGGGATTCCATCCCCACCAGCACCCGGCTGATTCCGACTCTGTCCTGGTCTCTCTTTATGCATCATCTCCTCCAAGGAGCTCTTGAGCTTTCTCCTCCAGATGAGGTTCAGTGACCCTCTTTTGAGCTGTCCCAACACTTGGGTTTACCCACACTCTGTTGCATATCCACTGAAAATGCCTGTCTTTTGGTCAGGTTCCATTCCTAGAATATAAATGCTTCAAAAAGACTCACCTATCTCGTTTACCATTGAATCCCTGCCATCTAGCGTGGTCCTTGGTGCCTGACAACGCCCAACCAATATTTGTTAAACAGTGTGACTCTGCATGCTGTCTGTCTCCTCATCTCTACAGAGTCAATGACAGTAGGTGTTATTTCATGTGTGTATTTGCTAAGTATGCTGGATGTACCCTGCATTTTGCTAGACATTGTAGAATATAGAAAAGAATAGAAATTAGGCATCCTGTCTTGAGGACAGTTAAAGGGAGCCAGTTAACCCAATGGAATGGATAGAATACACGTACATGATAAGATTTGTTTGGTTAACCATGAAGACTATGAAAGTTCTGGAAAGTTCAATGCATTCTGGAAGCTTCATGAAGGATGCTAGTCCTGGAGCTTGAAGGACCCTGAAGATCCCTGGATCTTAACAGATACTCAATCCTTGAAAGATGGTGGTGGAAGGGAGGCAAATCTTCTCTCTCTGTTTTGGACTTGGAGGGGGCTGCAAGCTCCTTTCCTGTCTTCCTATAGACTATTGTTTGTAAGAGGAACATGACAGAAGGTCATGTTCTGACATTATCCTTTCTTAACCTTCCTTTGTTCCTCAGTTTGAAACTTACCTTACCACCAATTCATCTGAATTATCAGGTCTTTTATTTTAAAACACATTAGGATTTCAAAGAGCATTCATGGAATCAGCTGAAGGGCTAGCACTAAATAGGTCTATGGAGGCTTGTGGTAGAATAAATGCCCTGGGAATCAAACTTCCAGAAGGTGGGAAATGGCTCAAATAGAGAAATTCTAAGACCCCAAAGATGGGCTTTGCCAGAGGCAGGTTCTGAGGGACCTGCCCTTTCCTGGAATGAATGAAGTGGTCAGGTGTGTATTTAGCAGACTTCTGGGTTAGGGAAATCATGTAGTGTTCATCCAAGTCATAAACTCTGTCTGAAGGAAAACTCCAGGCTAGAAATTATTTTATAATATTATCCATAGATTTTTCTCTCTGCTACTTAGCAGACTTTCCTGGGACTGATTAGAACGCTTCTCCGCACAGAACACTATAAATGTATTTTCTCAGGGGAGGAAATAAGAGGTCCAGAGTGGTGGAAGGAATATCTTGCTTTGAAGCATCTCTGCTTAAGAGTCCATAGGAAATAAATTACATTTCCCAGTGTTCTGATTTGATTTTTAATGACTTGGTGACTCTACAAAACAAGACACTCAGGAGAAAGTACGTGCAACCAGACAGAGATCTACATTTTTTTTTAAATCTCTTTCTTTCTTTGGGGATTGCAATCCAAACATAAGTATAATTTAAATAAAGCCAAGGAAAAAGCACCTTTTTGTGGCCTGTAGACGTTTTCTTCTAAATGTATCAGAAGCTTTACACGTTGAGAGCGCTAACATTCCCTCTTGGAGTATTTCATTGAAACTTCATTGTTGTTGTTTAGTTGCTCAGTCGTGTCCGACTTTTTGTGACCCCATGGACTGTAGCCCACCAGGCTCCTTTGTCCTTGGGATTTCCCAGGTACGAATACTGGAGTGGGTTGTCATTTCCTCCTTCAGGGAATCTTCCCGACCCAGAGATTGAACCCATGTCTCTGCATTGGCAGGCCGATTCTTTACTGCTGAGCCCCCAGGGAAGCCCATGACCAGAGATCAAACCTGGGCCATAGCAGTGAAGTGTTAGTTACTCTGTCGTATCTGTATTGTATTGTATCTGTATCTGTATCTGTATTGATCCCATGGATTATAGCCTAACCAAGCTCCTCTGTCCATGGGATTCTTCAGGCAAGAATACTGGAGTGGGTTGCCATTTCCTTCTCCAGGGGATCTTCCCCAACTAGGGATCGAACCTGGGTCTCCCGCATTGCAGGCAGATTCTTTACCGATTGAGCCACCAGGGAAGCTTTGGGCCATAGCAGTGACAGAGCCAAATCCTAATCCCTAGACCACTAGGAAGCTCCCATGAGACTTACTGCACATACATTTATTCACACTATCCATTTACTCCCTAGATGGCCTGTAATTGTTTTGCTTGAAATGTAAAATCATGAGATCTCTTAGCTTGATATCACAAAACTTATTGGGTCGGCCCAAAAGTTGGTTTGAGTTTTTTTTTCATTATGATTACCATTTTATTTTTTTAATTTAATTTTTAATAAAATTTTTATAAATTTTAATATATTTTTAATTTCCCCATTTATTTTTATTAGTTGGAGGCTAATTACTTTACAATATTGTAGTGGTTTTTGCCATACTTTGACATGAATCAGCCATGGATTTACATGTGTTCCCCATCCCGATCCCCCCTCCCACCTCCCTCCCCATCCCATCCCTCTGGGTCTTCCCAGTGCACCAGCCCTGAGCACTTGTCTCATGCATCCAACCTGGGTTTTTCTCTAAGATGGTATGGAAATATCCAAATGAACTTTTTGGTCAATCCAGTAGAACAAAGAAAACAAGCCAAATGCAAAGATTAAAAAGATAAAATTTTCCTGTACTAGAACTGTGTACTTTTGTAAGGAACGTTAATCAGGTGACAAATGAGGGAAATTATTACCCGTCTTTGTGTAGCTGGGCGGAATGACATGTCTCAGTTATGTTCTGGTGTTTCATAGTTGCAAACATTTCTTTCCCCCTGAAGCAGTAGAGGGTGCTGTGCTGACATGATTCAAGAGGTGCTGAGTTTTCTATACAAGGCTGGGACTTTGGGCTGCTCTCTCTTTTCAAGTCAATTTTCCTTCCCAGAAGAACTAGGAAGAGCAAAAATAAAATGAATACAAAAGCCATGCCACAGAGGATAGGCAACAAGTTTTAAGGGAATGTGGCAAATGATCAAATCCCTCTAAAACTCTTCTAAAATTATACGGTTTTGAAGTCTTTGGAAGAGCCCAAAGAATGGCAAGTTTAAGAAATTACAAGGTGGCACTTGCCTGATATTCTGGTGGCTAAGCTCCCATGCTCTCAATGCTCAGGGGGCCGGGTTCAATCCCTGGTCAAGGAACTAGATCTCACATGCTGCGACTAAGACCCAGCTCAGCCAAATACATAAAGAAAAAGAAATTATAAGGTGACTGAGACTATCTGGAAACAGAAGGCAATATTTTGGAGCAGGGCTTCTACAATTAGAGACTTTTGACAAATGGTGAAGTAATTCCTAAAATCTCATTACTGTTTGTTCTTGCTGTTGGTGTATTGATGACAGTCAAAATGTGACCAGTAGAGATTTGAAGTATATTGTAAGACTACCCCATGCTTCTTTTGGAATCACACATTTTAGAGCTGGTCAGCTCCATTAAGTACAATACTGTTAATGTTTCAAAGTATAAAGACATGGCACCAAGTGGTTGAGTGACTTGTCCAAATCTAGCAGCGTGTTGGGGCTTCCCAGCTGGCACAGTGGTGAGGAATCCACCAGCCAATGCTGGAGATGCCAGAGACAAGGGTTCGATCCCTGGGTTGGGAAGATCCCCTGGAGAAGAAATGACAACCCACTCCAGTATTGTCACCTGGGAAATCCCTTGGATAGAGGGGCCTGATAGGCTATGTCCATGGGTCATAAAGAGTCTGACATGACTGAGCACCGCAAGTTAGCTGCATGTCAGTGGCAAGACCAGGCCTGGAACCCGGGGCTCTCACCCCTCGTTCAAAGCTCTATTTTGCTGCCTGCTTCACGTGTCAGCATTTTCTAGGCAGATGGTACATAGTCATAATATCCTACACTATCTATAATCAGAGATGACTTTACTTTTCAAAGCAGTTTACATGCTTTTATCTCACACTTGGGTGCCAAAATATCGTTTGAAAATATATTCTTCAATGATTGATTTAGTCAAAGCAAGACATGCCCAGTTTTATGACGGGCTAATGGAGAAGCTCTATGAACCACATTATCCATTTACACCTACTCAGTCAAGTGTCTTTTTTTCCAGCCCACTTCTTCCTACCTGTGAACTCCCTTCTTAGTGTGTGATTTTGCTATTTTGTGTGAATAGTGGAGTACAGTTCAACTGACTCAGAGTCGGGAGCCTTGGCCAGGTAAACAGGGCTGTGTAATGCCTTCCTTACTTGAGGCCCAGCTAAGAGTGATGCAAGATGATCAAAAGGGTTGCCAGTACCACTGATGCTTCCCGTGAAAGTGGAAGGTTCAGTGGCCCAGAGAAGTCTGTTCTGTATTCTTCTTAAGCCTATGACCTGAGGAACTCATGCAGGTTATCTGACAATTGGGACCGTTCCTCTAAGGGTCTCTGTAGAGCATCTTTGCAGCTTTCTTAACATACATTCCCTGATGCAGTAAAATGGGAAGACAAAGGCAGGATCATCCCTCAATAAAGTCTGGGCACCTGTTTGTGGGGATATTGGTAGAAACAGAACTAGCCATGCCTAGGGTCATGCCAGGAAAGTGTAGGCTTTGAATTTCTGCTCTGCCTTTTCTAGATGACTTGAGGTAGGAGAATGGTCACCTGGGACTTCCCTGGTCCCAGGGAAGTTAAGACTCCATGATTCTACTGCAGGGAGCACAGGTTTGATCCCTGGTCGGGGAACTAAGATCCTGTATGCTGTGTAGCACCACCCAATAATACAAATAAAATATTCTGTTTTTCAGGGTTTACCTGCACCGTACTATGTATCTGTGGAAAATGCCTATCACCTGAAGTTTGCACAATGGGGCTAAATTTGGAAACCATTCTTGAGATGCAGGAGAGAGTTGGGGCAGAAGTTTCAGAGGGAATCTGAGAACTGCCTAAGAAGAGGAGAAAGAAGAGAGAAAAAAAACAGGCAGGGATCAGCAGGAAAAGTGTCTTCTATGCACAGGAAATGCTCTAAGTGTACAATCCCCTAGAATCCAGGATCTAAACAAGATCATCAGTGCTTATTAAATGTTGAGAAAATTGATGGGGATACGCTCTCGTCCACTACTTTATCATTCCAGGAGACACTGATGATTTCAAAGTTTTTTTTTGTTTGTTTGTTTTTTTAATTAGATGAAGTACCACTTTACTTAATAGGTTGCAAGCATAAGGGATTTTTATTATGTTATATAATACTAATAAACAATATATATTATACCAAGAAAGAACATACGGGAATAAGAATCAGGGCATAAATAAGCTTAAGAAGGAGTTTATTTCTGGTAAGCAAAATTAATATAAAATCACCCACCAAAAAAAAAATTAAAAAATTAAAAAATTAAAAAAAAAAAAAAAAAAAATCACCCACCACTAACACAACCCAAATGGATGTAACTATATCATTTGAATACTATTTAAAATTATTTTTTACATGCATTAAGAACTGTTTTTGAAAAATGAATGAACACTATGTATTTTTTATTCAATGATTATAAAGTACATTTTACTAAATGTACTTTAATTTTTTAATTATATTAATGAATATAATATTTATATTAACACTTAATTATATTAAAGGATTCTTTAATTCTATATCAGTCTTCAGGAATCTAAATTTTCATATGATAGATACTTTTAAATAAGGTTTTTAAACACCACAATTACTAGTGTTCATAAATTATTTGCTAATAAATTATACTATCAAATGTGAGATTTTTCCATTTCCCAATATTTCATGCATTTATTTAATAAAACAAAATTATTTAGAATTTTGGGAAAAAAGGAGTTTATAAATTATATACCTTTAATATATTAATGAAGAAAAATGAATTCATTTTGATATTATTTCTGTATTCTTTACCCTTGGACTTGTAGTGGGTGAAAGTCACTCAGCCGTGTCTAACTCTTTGTGATCCCATGGACTATACAGTCTATGGAATTCTTTAGGCCAGAAACTGGAGTGGGTAGCCTTTCCCTTCCCCAGGGAATCTTCCCAACCCAGGGATTGAACCCAGGTCTCCTGCATTACAGGCAGATTCTTTACCAGCTGACCCACAAGGGAAGCCCAAGAATACTGGAGTGGGTAGTCTATCCTTTCTTTACCAGATCTTCCTGACCCAGAAATCGAACCGGGATCTCCTTCATTGTGAGTGGATTCTTTTCTTTTTTTTTTTTCTGAACATATTTTCTTTTACTTTTTTTATTTTTCATTTATTTTTATTGGTTGGAGGCTAATTACAATATTGTAGTGGTTTTTAACTGAGCTATCAGGCTGTCTATATAATATGCACATATTAATATAAAGTGATGAATGTGAAAGTGTTAGTCCCTCAGCCGTGTCCAACTCTTTGTGACCCCATGTACTGTAGCCCACCAGGCTCCTCTATCCATGGGATTCTCCAGGCAAGAATTCTTGAGTGGCTTTCCATTCCCTTCTCCAGAGGGTATTCCCAACCCAGGGATCAAACCCAAGTCTCCTGCACTGCAGGTAGATTCTTCACCATCTGAGCCACCAGGGAAGTCCGTATAAAGTAATATATTCTCACAAATCACCCATGAATGTACATGTTGGTTGCAGAATATAGTACCTTCCACTACCTCAGGAGGGAGAATGGTAAGTGTGCAAAGAATCTAATGGTAAATGGAGCCAGACAGATCTGACCTAATTCCAGCTCTGCTACTTAAGAGCCATATGACTTTGAACAAGTTTTTTAAACTTCTGGATCTTGTTTTCCTCATTTATAAAATAAAAACACTAATATCCACCTCATGTTATTGCTTAGTTTTCAATTAAAAATATGTATGAGTGAAACTAGTCAATGATTGTCACTTTGTAGCCACCCACTGGTCTTTGCCTTTTCCATCCTCATGCAAAAAGAATTCTAGCATCATATTATTATAATTATTAGGTATTTTTCACTATCTGCAGAAAAAATAGTTTAAGACTCATCCTCTCAATTTCTTGTGTGGAGGTTAGTTATGCACTGAGTATGTTGGTGCAGAAATAGGCTGCTCACCTAGACTTCAAAAAACATGTCATCATTACACATCTCTGGCATACATGTATAGCCTTGTTTTCAACTGTCTTGGGTAATCTGGTTGGTTGATTCAGATATTGTCTATCAGTGACATTGACTTAAAGGCAGGCTGGATAAGTGATGTTTTGCTACAGTGTTTAAGAAAAGCAGTTTCCTTCCTAAAAGATTTTTTAGGAAACAAGCCTAATTTTTTTTGGAGGGTGGGGTAGTGGTTGTAGTGGAAGAAGCATTCGTTTAATATTGCGTCTTGGGCAGATGATTCTTCTCAAGAATGTGCCATGTAATCATATGAGCTAAGCACTTTGGCACTCCACGATTCCCACGGAAAATACAACTCCCACATCTATTGTCAATGAAATGATTCCTTGACTGGTTGAGATCAAACCACTAGTCAGTTTCAAAATTACCTCATAAACCACCAAGACAATAGGAAGAGAAGGCTCACTGTGACTTACCTTTTCCCCATATTTGGCAATATGATTTTGTAGCTCTTTGGTAATGATATTTCGAGGAAATCAAAAGTAGTTCCATACGATGAAATGGGAGATGTGTCAACTCTTCTTTTTTTTAATTGAATTAATACTTGCTGTACAATTTTATGTTAACAGGTGTACAATATAGTGAGTCACAATTTTTAGGTTTTACCCCACTTAGAGTTATTATAAAATATTGGCTATGTTCCCTATGTTGTACAATATATCCCTGCAGTTTATTTTACACCTAACAGTATGTCACAGTACGATACGTCTTAATTCCCTACTTCTATATTCCCTTCTCCCTTCCCTCTTCCCACTGGTAGCCACTAGGTTGTTTATATCTGTGAATCCTCTTCATTTTGATATACTCACTAGTTAGTTGTATTTGTTAGATTCCACATATAACAGATATAATATAGTATTTGTCTTTGTCTGTCTTATTTCACTTAGCTTATTACCATCCATCTTTCTGTAAATGGCAAAATGGAATGGTCAACTCTTTATGTGTCCCTCTATCTAATGAGCTGATTCTCCTAGTTCTTAACCTTGTAAGGTTACAAACATTAGAATCATGTTTACCACCTGTGAAAAAAATCTGACGGCAGTGGTATTTTGTTATTTGGGTTTTTTCCCCCCTTTCTGCCACATCCTCTGATAATGATTTTCATGGGCTGGAAGCACTGTAAAGAAAGACATATTTAGTTGAATTTATTTCAAATGAAACCGATAGCTTCACTAGTGATCTCATAACCTCAAAGCACTTTACAAACTGTGTAATCATTGAGGATGCTAAAGATAGTAAATGCAGTGTTTAAAACCTTCACAAATAAATCCATATTTAAATCTTATTCTACCACTAAGTAGCTTTACTTTTGATGTGCCTTTTAAAATCATGGATTTCTTGATGGAGGTATTGAGTTTGGTTCCGTCTTTGTTTTGTATGTTTGATTTTTTTTTCCCAGTTTTGTAACTTAGGCCTCACACTCTAAAGCGTTTTATTATATGTAGAAGTAAGATGCTGCCATGACTGTAGCTGTGGTATAAGTAACCAAAGATTTTTCTTTAATTAAATTACTGAGTGAATATCTCTTTTCTATTTCTAAAGTAAGGATTAACATATTTCCTTTTTTGTAGAGGTTTTCTGAATATAACATGCACATTATTATTATAAATAATAGACTTTTAAAAATAGAACATGGTTAGTTTTGTTAGTACTAAACAAGCATAATCCTCATTTAAGTATATGTTTTCTTAAAGACTTGTTTTGACATGAACCATTTTTAAAGGCTTTATTGAATTTGTTACAATATTGTTTTTGTTTTTTGGCCCTGAGGGCGTGTCGAACCCGCACCCCGTGCTTTGGAAGGTGAAGTCTTAAACACTAGACCCTCAGGGAAGTCCTCTCCTTTGATTTTTTAAACGCAGTCATTGACATGAGTTCATAAATTATAATCTGTGGGTGAATTAAATAGAATAATGGTATGAATAGGGAAAAAATGTTTTTAAGTATCCTTTTCTTTCATCTATTCATTCCATATATTGGTCTTAGGGTCTACTCCTAAAGTTACTTTCTGCAAACAGCTGGCTTCAGGCATGAGAGATGTGGTCCCTGACTCTTCTCCAGAGGAATCCTGGACATCACCTTTGCTTCTGGTCCTTGTTCTCCCTAAGTTCTTGTTACTGAACGTGACCCTGGGGCAGCTCGTGAAAAAAAGAATATCCTGAATGCTCTCTTTCCTTTAGTAGACTCTTTCTGGTTCTGGTTGTAGAAGACTGTGCAAATAGTCAATAAGAGCCCCATTTGATATTTTCAAAGAGTGACTTTCTCTGACACAACTGAGACTTTTGCTCTACAATAGCAGTCCTCACTTTGTTCATATTTATACATATCAACAGAGGATGAAGTACTTTGCAGGAATATATACTATCCTCAGACATCAAAGATGCTGTTGGCTTTAAGGCCACCTCCTTGGTGTCCAAGCAGGACCAAAATCTGGAGACAAGAAGTTGAGAATGAGTGTCATATCAAGCCCCAACTAAGCATGGCCCTTTGGCACAACCATTTCACTTAAGAACCTTTTGTGAGAATAAGATAATTATGAAATATGTTGGGTTTTGCCAAATGCTTTTGAAAAAGCCACATAAAATAATATACGAGATTATCTCTTATTCTTATGTAAAGAAGATCCCTCCTCCCTTCCCTAACTCATTCTACTCCACACCCTGCCCTGCACCTTGCCTCCGCTTCAATACAACTAACAGATCAAAACTTTCAGTTTTCCTCTCCATAAGCTATGTTCTTGACATTCCTATTCTTAGTCATGTGTATTTTGGTTCCCGCTTTGATTTTCTTTTTTTCCTCCAGTTTTCTGTTGATACCAACATGAGTGTCAAGGACTTCTGTTTGCTTCTTTTGGGGGAAAAAAAATATTGAAAAATGACTGTTTGGTGGAAAGTTTTACTTTTGTTTCGGGTTCAGAGGATTTATTAACCAAAAAAAGCACTCGTTCCAGACAATAAACAATTTCAGTATTTAAAAGAGGATTATTTGACTTAATTTCAATATACAGTCATTAAAAGAAGAGAAACAGAAAGCAGTAAGAGCACATGCGTGTGTGTGTGTGCATGATAAGTCGCCTCAGTTGTGTCTGACTCTTTGGAACTCAGTGGACTGTAGCCCACCGGGCTCCTCTGTCCGTGGGATTCTCCAGGCGAGAATACCTGAGTGGGTTGCCATTTCCTCCAAGGGACCATCCTGACTCAGGGATTGAACCCTCATCCTTACGTCTCCTGCATTGGGAGGCAGGGTCTTTACCACGAGCGCCACATAACAGCACATACATCACCCAACTGGGCTGACGAGCACCCAGACTTAAATAGCACTGAGAAGTCCCTGGTTAACAGCAATCTGTTGGGAAAAGGTTGAGAAAAGATCCCAGGTAGTCCATCCACTCCACACGTGAGGCTTCAGATTTCAATTCTGGGGACTCCCGCTTACCATCCTACGCCACAAACCAGTATCATGATGTTATCATCAGTTTGTGTTCAAAAATACATCTCTGAGTTTACTTGAACTTTTTTACAATGCAGTTTGTTTTTATTTTGTGAGTCATAGGATTTTGTTAGACCCCAGGGGCTTGGCCAGACCTCCATGGGCTGAAGAATTCCAAGACCTACTCTCTTCTCTACCCAAAGTGCCCCCTGACTAGCCATGCTTGCGGACAGGCACAGAATCCAGGCGGTGTCCAAGCAGGTCATAAGCAAGGCCAGAGGCCTGCTCTTCTGAAACCTGAGACTTCTTCATTCTAACTTCCCTGACAGAGGTGAATCTAGAATCTATAGGGTGAAAAGTCATTGTCATGCAAAGGTAGCCATAGCATGTAGCAGTGCAGAGACAGGGCTTACCCTCTCTTCACTTCCAGAAGCCACCTCCCTGGGAGGACATCCCTTTGGAACAGGAGCAGCATCCATCCCACGGAATAGAATAAAAGACTGAGTCATAGGTTATCAATGTGCAGAGGCCTCCTATGCCTCTGCCTCAAGGGCGTACAAGCCTTTTTTTTTTTTTTTTTTTAAACTTACTTGTTGGAATTTGATTCATTTCCTCTCCCCCCTGCCTTTGGCTCTCAGATCTAGAATTCTGAGTTTATCTATAGGAGGGGTTGAGATCTGGCTGGTCCCGAGGAGCCTTAGATTGCTGCCTTAGAGACACGAGCAGATGGTTGGTGGATGATAGTCCGTAGAGAGATGCTTCCCATTGAGCTTGTGTGATGGGGCTTGGAGAAGCCCAGTGTGGGATCCAGAGATGCAGTCCATCTCTGAATACTGTCGCCATGACTTCACTGACTGCTGATTCTAAAGTTGTTTCCACGGCCGGTCTTTACCACCCATCTCCTCCCTATCCCTTGCAGAAATGGTGTAAAGGAACACTTATAAAAATGTAACTTGACAGGATGAGTTCACTGAAACATCAGTCTTTAGGAGCTTTTGTCAAAGCCCTCTAAAGAATTTTCCAACCTAAACTGTTCCTGGTGTTATTCAGCCAAGCCTCTGGTATCTGCAGGCACACCGTATGCAAAGCTTGTACAGATTTTATGTCGAGTTGTCTTTACACCTCTGTGATTTATGACTGTAGAAGCAGGAGCTGCCTCACCTCTGTTGATCCTTACCGCAGAAAGCAGGCTATGCCCTGTGAGCTGGGTGAACCCCAAATGGTGCAGGAAGCAGGTCACTGATTGGGGATTTGCTTTGTCTCTTCCTTGAAACCATCCTGCTTGTTAGAGAATTTTAGGTGTTGAGTAGAGAGGTGTCTTGCTTGGGCTTGCTTTTCAGTACCGGGAATTCAGCTTTGGGAGCCTGAGTTGGGATGTAGGTGTGTATAGCAAGGGAATGGGTGGAGGCTCCTAACTAATAGGGAAGGCATCTTTGAAACAAGCTGAGATGTGGGTCTGGGATTCTGGGAAGCAAACACTTTTTCCCAGCACTGAACTTTGATGGGAGGATGCTTTGATATCTGTGGTTGCGGAATAAGTATGATTCATTCTGGGGATTCTGCACTGCAGTTAAAAAGACCAGAAAAGGCAAATTAAAAAAAAAAAAATTTTGAAAAATTATCTGGAAATGCTTCCAGTAGTTTCAGAACTCCCAAGAACATTCATTTCTTCTTGTGTGTGTGTGCTCAGTCACTTCAGTCGTGTCTGACTCTTGGCAACCTCATGGACTATAGCTGCCAGGCTCCTCTGTCCATGGGATTCTCCAGGCAAGAATGCTAGAGTAGGTTGCCTTGCCCTCCTCCAGGGGATCATCCCTATCTGGGGATTGAACCTGTGTCTCTGGCATTGCAGTTGGATTCTTAACCCACTGAGCCTCTTGGGGAGCCCTCATTTCTTCCTAGTCATTATTTATTAAAATCTTCAGAATATTATCTTGTTTTTTGATAGTGTTCATGTAACAGCTAGGAATACAGGGTGAAATCTGCCACTTTTGAGCTGTGGGCCCTTGAGAAAAATATACAAATCTGTCTGTGTCTCAGTATTATCAAGTCTAAAGCCTGGAATATCACGTATGTCATGAGGTTGTTTTAATGTTTCAGTTAGATTATCATACTTAATTGTCCTAAATATTTTATGAGTATTATTTTTATTGTCTTCATCATTAGATCACTTCCTATTATTATTTATGTTGTGATATAAGGAGCCATAAACAAGTTTGATTTTACAAAGAAAGAAATTTAAGACTTAAGAAGGAGACTTGAAAAAAGGTATCATATCAAAGTTTTTAATCATCTTCTAGGAGGCCCAACAGGACTGAATCATTATTGCAAAATTTTATTAGGCTATTTTAGCACTTGTCGAGAGTCATGTAAATAAAGTCATCACTAGCAGCAGCTGTTCTAGGTGAGGGCGTGATAATGGAGATATTAGAAAATATTGATCAGTTTTGAATCATCTATCACATATCTGTGTAACTTTGACTAAATCATTTAATTTCACTGGGCCTCAATTTAAAGAAAAATAAAAAAATTTAAAGTCATAATAATGATTGAAAGTGAAAATTAGTTGCACAGTAGTTTCCAACTCTTGGCAATCCCATGGACTGTAGCCCACCAGGCTCCTCTGTTAATTAAAGAGATTGAATTAGGTGATATCGAAAGTTTCTTTCACCTCTGTAATCCTAAACATTACTCAATGTCTGCTGTGTCCAGAACATCTTACTTCTACAAGTTATTGCTGGCAGTTCAAGGCTGTGGTCATATTCCTATTTTATAATGGGACAGCTGAGAACTTAGTTGCTGGTCAACTTGCACATAATTCAGCCTTTATTATGTCCAGTTTGTCCAACTGATATGTTTCCTTTCTTTCAGTCAATAAATTTTCAGAGAAAACAACAAGGAACTACTTATACTGACTTACGCATTTACTATAGCAAATATACTCAAAGTGGAACCAGTCAGTCCTAAAATTGGATTTTAAAGAGTGTCTTAGAAACATAGAGTGAGAACGAAGATTACACTCTTGAACTCATGGACTTAAAAAGGGAACTTATGATTGCCTGGGGGGAAGGAAGTTATGGAGTTTGGGATGAACATGTACACACGTCTGTATTTAAATTGGTAAGCAACAAGGACCTACTGTATAGCACATGGAACTCTGCTCAATGTTATGGAGCAGGCTGGGTGGGAGGTGGGTTCGGGGGAGAATGGATACATGTATGTATATGGCTGAGTCCCTTTGCTGTTCCCCTGAAACTATCACATTGTTAACATTATTAATCAGTTATACTCCAATACAGAATAAAATGTTTCAAAAAAAAAAAAGATTATGCTCTTGAAGTTCTGCAGAGATAAGTGCTAAAATTATATCTCCAAACTCTTTTATTTTAGACACTTGAAGGAATTTTATAAATAAGAGATTACTTAATGTAAAGACAATCATGCTCAAGCAATATCTTTTAAATTTTTATTTATTTACGTTGGCTGTGTTGGGTCTTTGTTGCTGCGTGGGCTTTTGCTCTGTGTGGAGCGAGCAGGGGCATGGGCTTCTCATTGCAGTGGCTCCTCTTGTTGCAGGCTCTAGAGGACATGAGCTTCAGTAGCTGTGGCTTCCAGGCTCCAGAGCACAGGCTCAATAGTTGTGGCCCACATACTTAGTTTCTTCATGGCATGTGAGATCTTCCCAGATCAGGGATTGAACCTGTGTCTTCCTGCATTGGCAAGCAGATTCTTTACCACTGAGCCATCAGGGAGACTGCCTCGGCAATATCTTTGATGGCAAGACAATTCTGGCCGTGAGATGAATACTTGAAGTCTCAACAACCCTAAACTGTGCTGAGATTTTTCTGAGATCCACAGATCCTCATCACCAAGGTCAAGAGTATTGTATTAGTCAACGGGATCAAATCTGATAGAAATCCTCCAGCCATGCACTGGGCCAATACATGTCTGTCTGTCCTGTTTTCCTAGGACTGAGCTCTTAAGAGAGTGTGGTGCTGGCGCACAGATGAAAGACAAAGGGTTGCTCCCTGGTTTCTGCTCCTTTGAACTTGAGTCAGAATAGAGAAGCAGCAAAGAAAAGTGATGCAACCTAGGAGAACCAGTGCTGTGATCCAAGTTTTCTTCCTTGTGCTAACAATATTGATGTGTCTGGTGTGATTATGCTCAGATGTTCTAGTGATGGGGCGGCAGAGATATCTGACTTGTGTAAAATTGCATGTTTTGTAAAAAAGATAACAAAGGGGGGGGGGAATAGTCATATTGCTTTAGTATCTTGGGTCTTAGAGTGTCTCTGCCAGGGAAAGTTATAGACTCTCTGTGCTCTTTTATGCCTAGACTGTGTCTTAAAGACTGGTTTCAATATTAGATAACATGTTTTAAGGAAGAATCTGACACTTGGTATCCTGATCAGAAAGGATAACTGGTTTATTGAGAGTCTGGAAACCATCCCTATGAGTTATGGTTGAATCCTCTGAGAAAGTTTAACTTGGATAAAGTAGAAGAATGGCAAATGCCTTCAAATAGGTGAAAAGAGTCTTCTTCTTTGCTTTCCTGGAAGGTAAAATGAAAGCTGAAAGACAGATTTCAGGTCATCATCTTGAAGCCCTTTGTAACAGTTAAAACACAGTAGAAATGGGGCAAGTAAGAGGCCATGGGTTTCCTGTTATTGATGCCAATATACTGTAATATGTAAGCATAATGCTTGGTTTCCTTGGTAGCTCAGCGGTAAAGAAGCCGCCTGAAATTCAGGAGATGCAGTTTTGATCCCTGGGTCAGCAAGATCCCCTGGAGGAGGAAATGGCAACCCACTCCAGTATTCTTGCCTGGGAAATCCCGTAGACAGAGGAACCTGTTGGGCTATAGTCCATTGGGTCACAAAAGACTCAGACATGACTTAGCAACTAAACAACAAATGCATAATATTATATATACTACTTTGTTTGGAAGAGAGAAAAAAGCCACCAAATTGACTTTGGTTATGAAACTAACCTGAGGGTGAAGTATCTGGGAATACTATATATATTACATTTTTTGGAAGAGAAAGAAAAAAGTCACCAAATTGGTCTTGATTAGAAAACTAACCCGAGGGTGAAATACCTGGGATTTTTGGAAACCAGTTACCTCTCTTCATATCTCTGATGTGAAAAGGACGAAACATGGGGGCAGAATGACTTCAAGAAGTCAGCACAAGGAAGTATTCTATAGAGACAGAATATCCTAAATAGAGACAGCATCTTTGGAGAGCATGGTTGTCCCCTTAGGTAGAGAAGGAATAATAATATTGGCTACCCATTTACCTCAAGACATATTGTGAAAATGCATGACTCAGTGTTCTCAAAGAGCTTTGAAAGGCTGCCGTGGTGAGTGAGTCACAGCAAATGCCTTTCAAAGGCAATTATTTTGATCAGAATGTCACTCAGAATCAGTAGGTTGTCCTGTGAATCACTTGGGGAGGGTGACATAGTTCAAATTTGTTATATCTTCTCAAACACTAAAAAAAAATAATATGTAATTAATAAGATACTTCGTTTTATATCCTAATTTAAAATCGTTTTGTTTTCTGGAAAAAGAAAACACGGCCTACACTGAGGTCCAATGTCTTGACTTTTTAAATTTCCAAATGTATCTGTGGCATCCAGCCAGGCCAGTTAAAATTATATCAGGTTATTTCATTTTAAATTCATTTGGAAAAAAGCCCCCGTCTCTGGGAAGTATGAGTAGCAAAAGCAAGACCATCACTGAAGCAGGATGTATCAGAATGACTTGTGCTTAGTAGCCTAATGTGATTTCTTGGAGAACTGTCAACAGAGTCCTGAGAATGAATTCTGGGTTGGATTCTGCAGGAGAGTCAAGACTCAGTCAACTCAGTGCTAAATGCAGTCAAAGGTCAAGTGATGGGAGAAGCCCAGTCATATCCAATTACAAATTCCTCTTTGCTCCTTGGGGCTTCCCAGGGGACACTAGTGGTGAAGAGCCTGCCTGCCAACGTAGGAGATATAAGAGACTTGTCTATGGGGTTGTAAAAGAGTCAGACACGACTAAACAACTAAGCAACATCAACAAAAACACACTAAACAACATCAACTGGCGGGCTACCGCCCATAGGGTTGCATGGAGTCGAAGACGACTAAAGCGACTTAACATGCACGCACGCATGCTTTGCTCCTTGACTTTGGATTCTCCAGATGTATCTGAGCACTGAGCAAGGTTGAATATGAACAGAGCACCCATGCTTTCCTGGGAGGTAGAAGGATGCAAATTCTGACCTGGTCACACCCTGGACATCTAGAAATCATTACCAATTATTCTTGGTGCTTCTCAACCTTGATATCAACATGATTTTGCAATACAACTCAAACCTCCAAGGACAACTAGATTTCCAACATGTGAATCACATCTAGATAATACTTCTTTCCAGAGGTCTAGGTATACATTTTCCCAGCAGAAAAGTTAAAAAAAAAAGAAAGTTTAAGAATGCTTCAAAAAGTATGTTGATGCTAATGATCTGAGCACACTCAATAATATTTAAAAATAGGAAACCAATTGATGAATAAGTCATTGAGAGGTCCATGTAGTAAAACAAAAAAAAAAAGAACAAGTCTCTGTCGATGGCTGTCAGTTCGTTTGTCACTCCAACTGTAGAACTTCACAAGCTGTCTCTCCTGGAAATTATAGTCCTGGGAATACGCTGAGCGGGAAACCTGCTTAGATGAACTTCCCCTTGGTTGGGCTGCTCCGTGCAGGCCCGCTCACCATGTACTTGCCCAGCCTCAAGACTGAAGAAAGAGCCCGGAGGCAGCGACAGTGACCTCAGTGGTTTAATGGATCGGAGACCTTACATGTCTGAAGCCAAGTCCTGGATCAACATCCCGCTGTATGCACACAGAGCAGGCAAGACAGGGCAGCAAGACTTTGCTCCTGGGGGCTTTCCAGTTCCGGGGGGATTGATGGCAGGTTGGCTCATTAGTTACCAGGGAAACCAGAAGAGGGACATCCTCCTCACCCGCCTTTGGAAGCTATCATAGTTGTTATCCTTTAGTCGCTAAGGCATGTCTGACTCTTTTGTGACCCCATGGACTGTAGCCCGCCAGGCTCCTCTGTCCATGGGATTTCCCAATCAAGAATACTGGAGTGGGTTGCCATTTCCTTCTCCAGGGGGTTGAACTCAGATCTCCTGCATTGCCAGGTAGATTCTTTACTGTCTCAGCCACCAGGGAAGCCCCAAGCTATCTTTGTAGAGACGTTCTAAAGATTTGAATACTCACTAGCTGTGGCCAGTGGCAAGCATGTCTCTTAGAGGGAGGATCAGTCAGGTGAGTAGGGCGTAGATGAAGCTAGAACTGGTGGAGCAGAGGTTGCACAGAGAACAGCCATCTTGGGTGGCTTGATGGTATACCTCTCTATCATTCTTCTATTAAAACTAATAACAACAAAAATCCCTTTAGGGCAAATAGTATTAAGGACACAAAATATTTCGGGCTTGATTTGGAGCTATTGTTTGTGTCTATTTTGTGTAGCTATTGTTCTGAAACAAAGCTACAGTCTTTAGGAATTGCTTTTTGGGTCTTTGCTGTCAGGGCCAGTATTCGAGGTCCATAGAGCACTTAAGGGGCTTCCCTGTTGGCTCAGACGGTAAAGAATCCACCTGCAATATGGGAGACCTGGGTTCGATCCCTGGGTTGGGAAGACCCCCTGGAGAAAGGCATAGCAACCCTCTCCAGTATCTTGCCTGGAGAATCCCATGGACAGTGGAGCCTGGAAGGCTGCAGTCCACGGGGTCGAGAAGTTTCGGACACAGCTGAGCGACGAAGCACAGCACAGGACAGAGTACTTAATTGGATCAGGAATCAAAATGTTCTTCCCAGATCCATCCCTTACGAACCGTGCTCTCTTGAACAAATCACTTCACCTTTCAGAGACTTGAGTTTTCTCAGGTATAAAATGATATAGGATGGGTCTCGAGAGTTGCCTCAGATCAAGTTCCTTAGGAAACAGATTCAGAGAGAGATCTGAGTTTTCTGGGGAGGGCTCTTAGGAGCGCCCTTGAGGGAGGGAAGGCTACAGAGGAAGATGGACCTCTCTTTATTTACAATGGGATCCTCAGCTGAATCCTCTTGCCCTAGAGCTGAGTTACATGGGGATCAGCCTCCAGGCTTTCATGTGTCACTTTGTCCAATTATTAAGACTTCCCCCAGGGAAAGGTGTGGCTTCAGGCAGGAGGGGTCCTTTAGGCTGAGGGGAGATCTCTGAGGAGGAGTAAGCCTCGAGTTGTCATCAGGCAGCATTTCCTGTAATTTAGTGAGTAAGTGTCTCTGAAGGCTCCATCTAGAACGAGTACTACGGCATCGCTATGATGGTCACAGCATTATTTTCAGTATTACATTCTGTGGTGTTAAAGTATTGTGCAGGCTCTGAAATCAGAGTTTTTTTTAATACCTGGCTGCTGATGAAATTTATTCTCTGCTATGTATGTATTTTCTTTCCATCTAGAGTTCTAGAACTTTCAAGTTCTAGCATTTTCATGTCCACTGAGGGAAAAGATTTTTATTGTTCTAGTTTTATTAGTCCTCTATTAGGACTAGCTTCTGTTAGTCCTCCTTTTCAGACAGAGAAGCACTATGTGACAATTCCTTTTGCATTTTTGTGGCATATAAAAAAAAAAATCTAGATAATTCCCTGGTGGTCCAGTGGTTAGAACTTGGTGCTTTCACTGCCAGAACCCGGGTTCAATCCCTGGGTGGGAAGTAAGATTCTGCAAGTCTTGTGGCACAGCCCCCCCAAAATTCCATGAAATGCTCATTAAAGAAGTTTCCATGAGTTAGTTTCTCTGTTAAGCTATTTCCCAATTTATTATTATTTAACTATTCTCAATTTTCATTTCTTCATTAGAAAATATTTCTTTTTCCTCCCTCCTGGCCATTATTCTCCATCCTCCCAGTCAACTTACAGCCAGTAATTTACCCCTCTATTATGAGTATTTAGAAAATACAGCTCTTTCCATAGAGAAGGTGACCTTTTATCTATATTCAAAATCATGTCCCCCAGGGACCTTTTGATCAAAAGAGAATGAGTGTGGAGGTGACGGAAGGAAGTGTGAGTAGTGAGTTGATGAATAGACGAGGAGCTGGTTAAGGAGAGCAGTATATGATTAAGAGATGATCATTGCACACTAGTGCATGATGTGTGCTTACGGAAACTTGATGACCCAACCTTGAATATCTGACTTAGGAAATTACATAGGTGTCTGGGCTTTTCAAAAAGTGTGCATGCCATTGATCAGTGCCTTAGATCAACTTATTCAATGAATGATGACAGTATCAAATGGGACTGAAACACATTAGGCAAGAGGGTGATGAGGGAAGTAAAAAAAGATACAGGAAAGGAAAAATAAGGATGGCAGTCCTTCAACCCATGATGAGGCAGCCAACACATTTCACATTCTGATTCCAATCCCATTCTTTAGATGCAAACAACTTTCTTTTACTCTATTGATAAAACACAAAAAACAAACAAGAGGGACTCACCTGGTGGTCCAAGGGTTAAGACTTTTTGCTCCCATTGCAGAGAGCACAGGTTCGGTCCCTGGTCAGGGAACTAAGATCCTGCATGCTTTGTGGCAAAACAAAACAAAAACAACCTCATGTATTTACTGTATCATTTGCCTTATCTCTGTTTCAATCACAGATCCCTTAACCCACCACCAACCCACCATTCACACTTCAAGTAACAGTGACTACAGCCTCCATTTCTGTTTACCATTCAATTTCATTCAGGCAGTTACTCAGCTGGCAATTAAATATTTAAAAAAAAAAGAACAAGAGCATCTCTTTCACTTGAGGCATTGCTTTGTCCTCTCTTCTTTCTGGGATGCCTTCTTTCTATTTTCTTTCTTTCTAAGTCCAAGTAGAATATTGAATGAGTTCTCCATTGATCCACACTTATTCTGAGAAGGTTCCCTGACCCCCTTCTAGACAGCCCCAGGTTCAACAGTCAGTTTTCTGTGTGCTCCCATAGTCTTCCTTGGAATCATGACACTTAGGACGTTCTACTACTATCTTTTGTTTCATGTAACAGATACCAGTTTAGTTTCTCTTATATGCCAGGCACTAATTGAAGTGATTTTGCAAATGATAATCTGTCTGATCTTCATCAGACTCCATGAAGATAGGTGCTGTTATTTTGACCAATTTATGAGTCAGAAAACAGAGGCATGAGGAATTGACTACATTTCCTATAGTCTCATAACTAATAAGGAGAAGGGCTAGGATTCAAGCCCAGGGGGTCTGGTCCCACAGTACTTGCAATTATCCACTATGCCACATAGTTCTCTGTCCTTCACTAGCTGATCTGTGAACTCCCTTCTTCTCGTGGTAAAAATAGCTTTTTATATTATGTAATAGTACTTGTCCATTGTCAAACCTAGTCAAGGCCTAAAATTTATTGAAGAATGAAAACATCACCTAGAGTCCTTTTACCCTGAACCTGAAAAAAATCATCATTAAAATGTTGATTTTTATCATTTTGTGCATTTGTTTAATGTACCGCATACCCACACCCACACAGATAATTAAATGGGACTGTATCATTATCATTTTTTAACTTGGAGCTTACCGGCCCTCCTTCTCCCAGAGTTGCCCGGCCTGGTTAGGATTCTTTAAAAATGGATGTGTGAAAAAAGTCCATTTATTTTCTTCTCTCATCGCCTCATGTCTCATTTACGTTCATGAAAATTGTTGGTTTTTCAAAAATGGGATCATTTCAAGTCTGTTTTTTTATGTGTTGCTTTTCTTCCTCCACAATCCCTCCAAGTCATTTGGCAAAGTCCTAATTCATTCTTTTCACCAGGGACATGACATTGACCCCACAGTGCATTCAACTTCTATCCTATCGCTTGGTTTTAGGCTCTGGACTCTTGAAAGTAACACAAGGGCTATGTATTTCAGACACTGTACTGAGCACAGTGAGATCCTCCTGAATAAATATTTGCTGCATTTTTAAAAATGAATTCTTGTCCATCGAAGTCAGATTTTTAGAAAGAATAAACGTAGTTTTCCTTAACTTATGAAATGAGTGTGATCCTGAATTCTGAATACATACAATTTCAGTAAGGAAATGATAATTTAAATGTAAGAGAAGAATTTGCAGTTAAAAAGTTTCATGTAATACATGTTTTCAAAGTTAAACAAGTGTCTTTTTTTTTTTTACTGATATGAAAATCAGATTTAAATATAGAATGTTTGCTTAAAGTCACCTGCTTTGAACCAGTATTAAAACACCTCTATTGACAGACAGTCCATTCCTCAGATACCTTGTGCTTTGGGATATGGTTCCTATTTTTCCAGTTTGCTTTCCTACTACAGATGGATAGGTTTAGTCACTCAGGCGTATCAGACTCTTGCGACCCCATGGACTGTAGCCAGCCAGGCTCCTCTGTCCAGTGGGATTCCCCAGGCAAGAATACTGGAGTGAGTTACTAATTCCTTCTCCAGGGGATCTTCCCAACCCAGGGATGGAACCATGTTCTCCCACATTGCAGGGAGATTCTTCACCATCTGAGCCGCCAGGGAAGCCTACTATGACTGTGTACAAATACATGTTCTGCTGAAAGCTCAGCCTCTCTGTATCAGAGCAGAATTGAATCTTGTAGACAGAGTTTTGGGTGAAGTAGGGAAGAATGGCTTTATCACTTTTCCAGGCAGAGGGGCACACAGCAGACTTCTGCCTTGGAAAACTGTGTGTCCCAACCCAGAAGGGTTTTATAGCAGCAGTTCAAGGGTGGGGTTGCTTACAAGACCCTGTGCAGGGTCTCAGGTGGTATGCCTCCTAATCTTAATGATCTCTGGTCCCTGAATCCTGCCTCAGGTAGTTTCTTGGCTGCTCTTCCCTTGACTAGCAGTTGGAACTCAGGGAAGGCCATGGAAGCTAGAATCTTGCCTACAAGAAATGGGGGGTGGGGGGTGGGTTGGGGCACAAAAAGACTTTTGTGCCCAAGAGCCCCACAAAGTCCTTCTGGGTTTCAGCTCTGCCCACACCAAGCCATTGCCAGCCCCGTAAACACATAGGTTCTTTCATACAACTAGGTCTTTGTTATCCCTCAGCTTGGAGTAACATTTTTTATTCCCACAATTCCCACTGGTAATTTCTGCTCATCTTTTCCTATGCTGAAGTGCTTCTTCCTCTGCAAAACTTTCTCGAATCTTCTCTCCTGATCACTCTTCTGCAAAGTTCATGACTTTCATTCATTTGATCCCCTTGAATCTATCCTATACTAAAGCACAACCCTTACATCTTCTATTTTAATTCATCCATATCACCTATAAGACTGTTTTTTTTTTTTTTAAAATTTAGGATTAGGAGACTCTAGAGATGCAGGTTCAATCCCTTCATCAGGAAGATTCCCCAGAGTAGGAAATGGCAACCCACTCCAGTGTTCTTGCCTGGAAAATGCCATGGACATCGAAGTCCGGTGGGCAACAGTCCATGGGGTCGCAAAGAGCTGGAAATGACTGAGCAAGCTCACATCATATATTAAATTTAGGATGTGGTTTTCATCCTTTTCTCTAGTAGTCTTCTCAGTGTCTAGAAGGTGCTCAAATATACTTGTTGAATGAGTGAGTATAGACAAAATAAAAATGTTCTGGATTGGAATCATGAGAACTTCCCGGTAATCTCCAATATTAAAAAACTCAGTGGCATCTTAGAAAAAAATAATCTGTGAGCTCTGAGGCTTTCCAGAGGGCACTTCCTCGGAAAAGGAGGCGTGAGGGCTCTGATCAGTCCTTGAGTAAATATCCTTTGAGGCCCCTGATTATTCAGACGTTGACAAAAGAAAGGCTCTCCAAGTCCTGCCGCTATTACTATAAGGAAGTCCCAGCTCAGATGATTCATAGTTAAATATTTGCATGTCCTCTGGCTAAGAAAAATAAAAGCCATGGCATTCCAGAAACTTTAAGCATGTACCATCTAGGGACTTTCCCAGTTATTTCTCCTTACAATCTGGTAACCAAGGAGGTCTTGTTTTATAAAAGCAAGACATGGGAAATGGAGAGGAAGTAGGACAGATATCTCCTTGGAATTCAGCATGTACCCAGGCCAACAGACGAATGCTTAAAATTGATAATTACTGTTTTGATACTTTGATATTTCTGTTTTCTGTTCTCTGCCATCAGCTAGAAAGAGGATGGAGCATGGTAAGTGTTATGAATAAAGAAGGGCAAAATACAAAGAAATTGTTTTCCCAAACCCCACAGCGGGCTGAGCTCACAGTCCTTAGACACCACCAGTCTGGATGCTTTGTGAAGCTCAGTGCCAGCTCCACTCCCCTTGGTGGGCAATTTAAATGAATTTCTCTCACAACAGCCCCAAGTGTTCAGTGTTATTATGTCCATTTCCCAGATAAGAAAGATAGAAAATAGATGTTAGGAAAAGTTTGGGAGTTGGCCAAAAAGTTTGTTCGGGTTTTAAAAACCTACCCTGAACGAACTTTTTGGCCAACTCAATTTAGTTGCTCCAGTCTAGGTTTGAACTCAGGTGGTGAAGAAGGTGGCAGTCTGCAGAGAACTTCAGAAATGCTGTGTAGAAACTTCTGCCTCTGGACCCATAAACCTATTTCCTTATTGCCTGAAAACGTGCCTTTATAGCTTTATTTTTCTGGTTGAAGGCAGTGGAGTCTTTCTATGTCACTAACAGAAGTCTCCACAAAATTTACAATCCATTTACTACTCAGTGTGGGTGAGCTTATCAGATTCTTTCTAGAAAAGAATTCTTATGAAGAAGCAGAAACAGTTTTCCTGTTATCCTGCCCTGTCTTCGTACACACAGTGCCCAGAAAGCTCTCTCTGGCAATTCTTTACCAAACCGTTGCCACTCTCTAGGCCAGAAGGATATAGTTGTTCATATTTAATAATATGGGTAATGTTTGAGAGCCTTAAAACTACTGTGGAGACTCTTCTGAAAGCCCCTACCCTGAAAGATTTTCCAAAACTAGGGGGATAGGGGCTTAGGCCCCTATCAGAAAACTAAGATCGTGGCATCTGGTCCCATCACTTCATGGCAAATAGATGAGGAAACCATGGAAACAGTGAGAAACTTTGGTTTTGGGGGCTCCAAATCACTGCAGATGGTGACTGCAGCCATGAAATTAAAAGGTGCTTGCTCCTTGGAAGAAAGCTATGACCAACCTAGACAGCATATTAAAAAGCAGACACATGACTTTACCAACAAAGGGCCAACTAGTCAAAGGTATGGTTTTTCCAGTAGTCATGTATGGATGTGAGAGTTGGACTGTAAGGAAAGCTGAGCGCCGAAGAACTGATGATTTTGAACTGTGGTATAGCAGAAGATTCTTGAGAGTCCCTTGGACTGCAAGGAGATCAAATCAGTCAATCCTAAAGGAAATCAGTCTTGAATATTCATTGGAAGGACTGATGCTGAAGCTGAAACTTCAATACTTTAGCCACCTGCTTCGAAGAGTTGACTCATTGGAAAAGACCCTGATGCTGGGAAAGATTGAAGGCAGAAGGAGAAGGGGATGAGTTGGTTGGATGGCATCACCGACTCGATGGACATGAGTTTGAGCAAGCTCTGGGAGTTGGTGATGGACAGGGAAGCCTGGAGTGCTGCAGTCCACGGGGTCCCAAAGAGTCGGACATGACTGAGCGACTGAACTGAACTGAACTGAGGGGCTTAGGCAGGGAGGATAAGAAGTGACAAGCCCCAAGGCAGAGATGAGCCTACTGTGTCTCCAAAAAAATTTTCTTTGTGGATGTAATAATCCCATCAGTCTATTTTTCTGGTTGCAGTAACTACTTGCTTTCTTTCTTGTTTAATTTTGGTTATGAGGTTTGTGGGATCTCAGTTACCAGACCAGGGATCACACTTGAGCCCCTCACAGTAAAAGCATAGAGTCCTAACCACTGGACCTCCAGGGAATTCCCTCAAAAATATTTTTTAAAGTCCTTGTGACCCGAGGAATGAAGGGAAGAGGCTGGCCAAGGTCAAGTTACACAGGAATTTGTAGGCCAGGGTAGGGTTGAGATTTTGTTCTGAATACAATGTGGAGTATTTTAGGAATTTCAGCTGGGGACTCACCTGATCTGAGTGGACCTCGTGAAGAGCACTGAGGCCGCTGGTGACCAGCGGGTGTGGCAGCCAAGGGCACTATTGTGAGTCTGCGACTGCGTCCAGGTGAAGCAGGATGGTGGCCGAACCACAGTGGTTTCAGTGAAGATGCAGACGTTGTTGGATTTGCGATCCACATTTGAGGTGGAGGCTGCATGAAATCAGGGGTATTTCTCATGCCTTTAAATAGGGATCACATGGTCTTCACTTCATTCAGTTCAGTTCAGTTCAGTTCAGTCACTCAGTCATGTCTGACTGTTTGTGACCCCACGGACTGCAGCACGCCAGGCTTCCCTGTCCATCACCAACTCCCGGAGCTTGCTCACACTCATGTCCATCGAGTCAGTGATGCCATCCCACCATCTAATCTTCTGTCATCCTCTCCTCCTACCTTCAATCTTTTCCAGAATCAGGGTCTTTTCCAAGGAGTCGGTTCTTTGCATCAGGTGACCAAAGTATTGGAGTTCCAGCTTCAATGTCAGTGCTTCCTATGAATATTCAGGACTGATCTCCTTTAGGATGGATTGGTTGGATCTCCTTGCAGTCCAAGGGACTCTCAAGAGTCTTCTCCAGCACCACAGTTCAAAAGCATCAATTCTTCCACACTCAGCTTTCTTTATGGCCCAACTCTCACATGACTACTGGAAAAACCATAGCCTTGACTAGACGGACCTTTGTTGGCAAAGTAATGTCTCTGCTTTTTAATATACTGTCTAGGTTGGTCATAACTTTCCTTCCAAGGACTTCACTTCATATGAACATGTGATTAGTGATTAGTTCTGTTCCTTCCTCGAAATCAAATTCTGATAGAGAGTAGAATTCTGAGTGGTTGAATAAACAAAGGGAGTTATTGGGAGGGGGGAAAGTTGAGACAGTAAAAGGAGGCACATCAAAAAGGCACACAAAAATGGCACATCACCTATTATACACCACTCCTGAGCACCAGGGATTCTCTGGTGGCTCAGACAGTGAAGAGTCTGCCTGCACTGCGGGAGATACGAGTTTGATCCCTGAGTTGGGAAGATCCCCTTCCTTCTCCAAGAGCACTCCAGTATTCTTGCCTGGAAAATCCCATGGCCAGAGAAACCTGGCGGGCTACAGTCCATAGGATCACAGAGAGTCAGACATGACTGAGCAACTCACTGTCCCTTTCACCTGAGCACCAAACCTGATATTCTGCGAGGTCTATTTTCTTGTGACAGTGGCAGAGCTGGAAAGATCTATGGGTGTCATCTAAGCTAGTCATCATTTCAGCAATGAGAAGACTTATGAAAAGTGGTTGAGATGGCTTACCTGGGGTCACAGATCTAGTTCTTGGTTGTACCAAATTTAGAGCTTTTATCTCCTGGCTCCCAGTTCTAATGCTTCATTAGAACTTTTTCATACATAACCTAATTTGTTTCCAATAGTCTTGCAATACACAAGCCCCAAATTTAAAGATTATTCACTGTTTGCCTTAAGTCATCCAAAGTGTCACTTGAAATTTTAGGACAAATGTAACACATCATTAGAATTATTCCCACTTGTTTTCTCTTTTTAACAGGAGTAACCATGAGATGGGGGTGCTAGTGTTAAAGAATCTACCTGCCAATGCAGGAGACATTAGGCATGTGGGTTTAATCCCTGTATTGGGAAGATCCCTGGAGGAGAGGAAAGCAACCCACTCCAGTGTTCTTGCCTGAAAAATCTCATGGACAGGAGCCTGACAGGCTACAGTCCATAGGGTTTCAAAGAGTCAGACGTGACTGAAGCAACTTAGCATGCATGCATGCAACCATGAGATGAAGTTTACCCTCTTGATTTTGGTTCAGATGGGTTGTTATACTGTCTTAACTTGGTACATGGCATACCATCATATAATATTCTACAACAAGGGTCCCCCAAACCTCCAGGATCTAATGCTAGATGATCTGAGGTGGAGTTGATGTAATAATAGTAATAATAATAGAAATAAAGGGTACAATATATGGAGGCTTCCCTTGTGGCTCAGTAGTAAAGAATCCGCCTGCCAAGCAGGAGACACAAGTTTGATCCTTGGGTCAGGAAGAGCCCCAGAGAGGTAAATGGCAACCCACTCCAGTATTCTTGCCTGGGAAATCCCATGGACAGAGGAGCCTGGCAGGCTATAGCCACAGGGTCGCAAGAGTCATACACAACTTAGCAACTACCCAGCAACAACAACAGCACAAAAAATGTAATGTGTTGGAGTCATCCCCAAACCATCCCTCCTGCCCTGGGTCTTGGAATAATTATCTTCCACAGAACTGATCCCTGGTGCTAAAAAGGCTAGGGACCTCTGTTCTACAACTATCCAGTGTGTTGGATAAGCACTCAGCATTCATGCTCATCATGAAAGTTAGCCTTGAAACATTTGTGTGGACACGAAAAGGATGATGAGAAATCAAGCAGTCAGGTAGATGAAACTGGATTCTTTTCTCAGACAACTTGGAGTTGTCTTCACAAATCTAGCGCTGGTTTTATGAAACCTTGGGAAAATTTCATTCTCAGTGAGCCCAGACTCCAGCAAGAGAAAACTGACCTGTAGTTTATGGGATGTTTTTACATCGTTAAATGCAGGGGCATTTTATAAACATATAGTTGCTGTCGTTCTTCAGTGAAATCTTTATCAGCTGATGAAACGATACTTTGGTAAGTACAAATGTGCCAAGGTGCCCATTCTGTTTTAGGGAGGATGTTTCTATTTAAGCTTATTAGCATCTCAACTAGTAAGCATCTCACCGCAATGGTTTCGTCTGTCTTCAAGTCCCTAGTTAAGTCCTTGGGAACTCACTCCTGTCAAAGGAGCTTCAAGGGAAGTTCAGATCTCAGATCCAACTGAAGAAAGGAGAAACAAGATAAGGATAAAGTAGATGAAAAAGTCAAATCTGCCGCTGGTTTGAGTGATTGGCACTGAGAGGTGGGAGCCAGATAACTGTCATTTTGTGGAGTCATGGTGTTTCAAAGAGGAGAATACTATAGAAACATCTTTTTTCTTCTTGCCATTATCTTTCTGTGTTCTGGCATTTCCACCCTAAGCATCCTACCTGGCTGTGACAAGTTTGAAAGCCAAAAAGAAAGTTGAATGTGTATCCTGGATGCATATTGTTAATAAAAAGAGCAGAGACAATTCAAATGGTAATCTAAGAGTAACCATAAAAATGAATTCATCATTTCCTTTTCTGTGCCCCTATATCCCAAGAACTCCCTTTCTCTCTCTGACTTCTTGAAGAAGAGTTTAAAACTAATGAGACTAAGCATCTTCATCAATGAAATACTTTAATATGATAGCGTTGACTTAAAAAGGTCATGAAATTTGATAAACAGCATATGAAAGTAGTCCTCGTGTGGTACAGCAAACCGAGTTTTGGCCCTAGCAGGACCTTGCCAGGTGAACATCCAGAAAACAGCATGTTCCTAGTGCTTTGAAGTTTATATCTATTAAGTGGGGATGATAACAATTACAATAACTCACACTTGATGAGGAGTTTTCATGTTAGATGTCCTGTTAAGAGCGTTCCATGCATTATCTAATTTAACTTTCACAACCAATTTATGAAATAGGAATTTCTCAGACAAGGAAAATGGAATTTAGCAATTGGCCTTGGTCAGAGCCATTCAAGAGCAGAGGAAAGATTCCAACCCAGGCAGGGGGACTCTGAAGTTTGTCCTTCTGTCAGCCTCACCTGGAGGTTGAATGAAATAGTGTTTGTAAGCATGAATGAAAAAATATTCTTAATAAGAAAGATTTTTCTTTATCGTTTATATTTTTAAAAAATAGATCATAATCTCAAAGCAACTGTGTTATCTAAAAAAAATGTGCTTAGCAAAGGTTGGTGGCAATGGCCTTTAGAAGTCAGGCAGGAATGATTTCCAGAAAACTTGATTTTCTCCTTCCCCTCAGTTGCTGGAGGGTGAGAAGGGAATGGTTGTGGGACTTCTGTCATAGAACTAGATATATGGGCACAGGAGATGAGCAGCATGGCCCTGCTGCACAGGGCCCAGAGATTTATTAGCCACGTGATATTGTATTCGTGTCATATTTCACAGTGTGCGACAGTACACAGGCGTGTGCACATGCATGCAGACACAGACACACGCACACCTTTTATCCTATTTGGGGCTGCCATCTGCAGAGGCAGGCTTAATGAAAGGGGTAATTCAGGCCCAATTCAGTCATTTTCAGATTGAAAAGTATTAGGATGATACATATGTGCTTAGTCGCTCAGTGCTGTCCGGCTCTTTGAGACCCTGTGGACTGCAGCCCGCCCGGCTCCTCTGCCCATGGGGGTTGGCACAGCATCTGTCAGCTCCTGGAGGGAGAAAAACCTCAATCAGTGCCTCGTCCCCTCATAACTGCTTGATAGGAGCATCATGTCTGCCAAGATCCCTTTGGTAGCCAGACTTGAGGTTGGTGTTTCCAGGGCACTTTGAAACTGGAGTGAGGATGTAATAATACTTCCCTCTGGTAGAGGCTGTCTTGAGGAAACAGAAATGGAATAACATAAAGGAACTGATATGTACCACATCCATTGGCTGGATGTGCCAGCCAACAAGCTCAGCATTTTATAGTTATTGTCTCATATAACCCTCATCACAGGCCTCCAAATTAGGTTTGGTTATCTCCTTATCACAAAGAATGAAGGCTCAGATAAGTTTAAGAACTTTCCAGAGTCATTCTGAGAATAACTATCAGAGCTGGGATGCTAATTCACTTCTTAGATCATACACCCTATCATCTTTTGCTATCACAGAAGTCAACAAAATACAGCAGTAGACCAAACTGACATGATGCCTGGTTTTGTCAATAAAGTTTTATTGGAGCAGAGCCATACCCATTTGTTTCTGTATTGTCTATGGCTGCTTCCACAGTACCATAGCCTGGTTGATTAGTTGCAACCGAGATCATATAGCCCATAAAATGTAAAATGTATCAATGTTGAGCTCTTTACAGAAAAACTTTGCCAACCGTGCACAATGTCAGAACACTACAGAATCAGCTCAGATCATTTATCGCAGTGTGTCTACATTTTTACATGTATTTCCAAAACCCAGTGGGTATAGGTCTATAGACTTCCTACTTTAAGCTCAGCTTCATCTGTATACATGTGTTTTGTTCCAGGTTGGAGGCATGAGGAAACCTAAATTCCAGACAAATCCCCAATCATGAGTCATGTTTCAGAGAGTTCTATGTATCTTGTATTTATAGAACATGTTACTTTCATAGAAATAGAAGTGCTTCCTAAATCTGTTTGTTTAGCAGGCAGATGAAAAACTAGCATCCTTTGGTAGAGAGGAGTTATTCACTTGGGGGGAGAAAAATGAGACATGAGTTAGCTTACGGGTGAAACCCACATTATGTCATCTGCCGGCTCTATGCTAAGAGTGTAAGGTCATAGGAATGAAGTATTTGGCCATCAAGGTTTTTAAACTCTTAGATATCTGAGGCTCCTTTGAGGTTCTGCAGACTCTGTGGATTGTGGGGCCAGAGGATAAAACCAAAAGAGTAGCAATTCAATTAGAGCTGCCTTAATTCCTGCCTGTTGTCCAAACCGCACAGACATGGGCAGAGTGAGTTGGCTGATCTCATTTGTTTATTATCTGTGTCCTTTCTCACGTGTTGATGGATGTGCTATATTCTCAGGTTTTAAAGAAAACCATTTTGCAGTGTTTGAAAATAGGTAAAGGAAAGGCAGAGACATTTTAAAAGAAATCTTGTGACTTCTAAAGCATAAATACAGAAGTATTTCTGAATTGGTGAACAAACTATTCCAAACTACTTTTTAAGTGCCATTGTAGTCACAGTAATTCATATAATTCCAATTAAAGTAATTTATGCTGTGTAAAGGTAAAGAAAGGCCTATTTGAGTACATGTATAAAGCACTAATTAGCATTGTGTTAAACAAAAAGTTCATTTAGACTTTTCCATATCATTGTATGGAAAAACCAACATGAACGTTTTGGCCAGCCCTGTATATCAATTTAAAGTATTTAATATCAAAAATACTTGAAACCAATGTGTCCTATGTAAGCATCTGCATTGTAATTTTTAATGCCATTTTTTGTCATAATCCTCCCATTTGTTTTTTTTTTTAATGAATGATATCATTCATTAAAAATATATTTAAAAGATCATTTCAGCCAAGTCCATCTCTGTGTTACTTAAGCTCATGTTCATGCATGGATTTTTTTTTTTTAAATGAGTCAAGTATTCAGAAATTAGCACACTTCGGGCAGAGTAAAAAATCTCTAAGTTAACAGAATGAGAGAAAATACTTTAAACCATATGTCTGATGAGTTAATATCCAAAATCTAAAAGAAACTCCTACCGCTCAATAGCAAAACAAATCAGAAAAGAAAAATAACAGTAGCCAGATTTTAACGTGGGCAAGGGACTTTAATAGAAATTTCTTCAAAGAACAAACACAGACAGGCAGCAGGTATATGGAAAGACGGCCGATATCACTAATCATTAGGGAAATGAAAATCAAAGCTACAAGGAGATGTCACCTCACACCTGTTAGAATGGCTACTAATATCCAAAAAACGGAAGTTGGCAAGAGAAAAGAGAAATTCTCACTTTTGATGGAAATGTAAGGGGTAGGTAGGAATGTAAGTTTGTGCTGCCGCTATGGAAAATACTATGGAAAAAAATTTTAAATAGAACTGCCATGTAATTCAGCAATTCCAAAATCTGAGTATTTCCCCTCAAAATTTGCAGTAGGGATCTTGAAGAGGTATTTGTACTCCCATATTCATTGCAGCATCATTTACAATAGCCAAGATATGAAGGCCACGTAAATGTCTATCAGTAGATGAATAGATAAAGATGTGGTACATATATACATACAGTGAAATTTCATTCAGGCTTTAAAAAGAAGGAAATCCTACTAGATTTGACAACATAGATGAATCTTGAGGACATTATGCTAAGTGAAATAAGCCAGTCACAGAAGGGCAAACACAGTATGATTCCACTTATAGAAGTATTTAAGGTAGCCAAAGACATAGAAGCAGAGAGTAGAATGGTGGTTGCCAGGGGTTGGGAGCAGGTGAAAATGGGGAATTGCTGCTCAATGGATGTAAAGTTTCAGTTGTGTAAGATGAATAACTTGTAGAGATCTGCTGTACAGCATCGTACCCATGGTTAACAGTACCGCATTGTACACTTAAAAACTTCTTTATGAGCATAGATCCCATGTAAAATGTTCTTACTATAATTAAAAAAAAAAAATCTATAAGCTAAATAAAAACCATTATGAAGCAGCCAAAATAGCTCATAAGTTTCCTGTTTTAAGCTCAGCTCATGCTCTGTTATGTACAGTTTTAAACATGGTGCTCCTGGTTTCCCGCAATAGAACAGATTGAATATCGAACATTAAAAAATTAAAGCGGGACTAACCATCACAAGAGCTAAGGTTTGTTCACGGTATGCTTGGCACTGGTCTAAGTCTTTTGCAAGAGTTTCATCTTTCCAACAATTCAATAAGTGAGTACTATTGTTAGCATTTTAATGCAGAAACTAACATGCAGAAAGCTTTGATAACTGATGAAGTTTGCACTGCTGATCAGAGGCAGGGGCCAGGTTCACAATAATCTAGATTCTTAGTTCCAGGGCTTGACTGCCTCCTCAGAAAATTCCACTCCCACCTCTTAGCTGCTTCTTGATAATTTTGTTAAGTTATAAGCTTGAAAGCGGGAAGAGAAGGGGACGACAGAGGATGAGACGGTGGGATGGCATCACTGACTCAATGGACATGAGTTTGAGTAAACTCCAGGAGTTGGTGATGGACAGGGAGGCCTGGCGTGCTGCAGTCCATGGGGTCACAGAGAGTTGGACACAACTGAGCAACTGAACTGAACTGAATGTCATATTTACTTTTCTAATTCTATGTGAAGTTCAGGGTTAGCATTAGTGGCTATCTCCTCACAACAAAGTCTTGGGCTTCCCTTATGGCTCAGCTGGTAAAGAATCTGCCTGCAATGCAGGAGACCTGGGTTTGGTCCCTGGGTTTGGAAGATCCCCTGGGGAAGGAAAAGGCTACCCACTCCAGTATTCTGGCCTGGAGAATTCCATGGACTCTATAGTCCACGGGGTCACAAAGAGTCGGACACAACTGAGCGACTTTCACTTTTAAAACAACAAGTTTAGAAATGTTTAGTTTAAGTTTCCTGTACCATATTTAAGAAAACGGATGAATATTGGTGCATGTTATAAAGATTTAACTTACACAAGGTGAATGGAACTAGAGGTTTCTTTCTTAAAAATAAACAATCATCTGTTTTCTAAAAAATTCTCTGACACGCATCGCTTCATTCCCTAACAATGCAGAACAAATGGGGTGTTGCCCTTATGTATGTCAGAGGTAGATGGACTTAGACTCAGGCAGGAGCCATTTCAGTTCCGCAGAGCAGTCTGGGATGATTAATGAATACTAATTGATGGTGGTGAGATCTTTAAGAATAAGAAAAATAAATTGTCTTCTGGAAGTGTTCTTGGAACCTCCCCCTCCTCACCTCATTTTGAAGTTGTGGATAGACGTGATGGTTTTACAATGCCAAAATAATCTGTTCCGAAGAAGAAAAAGTTTATTTAACTGTTTAGATGGCCTTATACTGAAGTCAATGACAGGACCTTGAAACTATTTGAACAGCTTGTTTTGGCTGTAAATATATATAATCTTCCAAACACAAACCTCAGAAAATATTTCAAAGAATAGTATATAATTCCTATTTGGTTTCATTTCTTGTCAGCTTTTATTGTATGTATTTAATCCAACTTGTTAAATCTTCTTATGAACATGAATACTTCCCAGAGAACAATATCATATTTAATTTTCCAATTCTATGTGAAGTTCAGGGTTACATCTTCAAATTGAGAAACCTAGTATACAGTCTTACATAGATTAGCAAATGTTTACCTTTCATAAAAGAAATTTAAAGAGTACTCTGGTTTGTTTATGCGTTTGCTAACGGTCTTTCCTGCTATTAACTTCAGAAACGTTAAATTACCACTTAGTCCTGACATATACATGGCCTCGATGACCTAACAGGCAAATTTGCAGAGCAATAACCTTGCCAGCTTATGTCAGCCAGAAGTAAAAGGGAAGGTGGTAGTGGTGAATCTGTTTTTGTTACTTGCTGCTTAATCATCATGAATCAGAGGCTTTTACGAGAAATCTTTAACCATCCCATGACGGATTTGCTCACCAAAGATGTACAGATTTTTGCTTTCTTTGGAAAATTATTTAAGCCCTAATCATGCATATGTAAGAAATTGTTGAAAAATTTAACAGTTATGCTACATCAGACATTACACTGTTCCGAGGTCACTTTTCTGATGTCATCAGATCCTATAAAATGTGATTTAAAAAATTCAATCCTGCTCAGAAGGTGTCCATTAGAAGAAAATTGTACTATATAAAATTGTTGCTCAAAACATACTCAGTCTTCCCAGGAAAGTAACAGCCTGATGGTGATGACCTTGACAGGAAGGTCATTATAACACAAAGGAATTCCTATAAGGTAGCGATAGCGTAGTATCTAAAACCTGAAAACACGTCAGGATTACTAAAGGCACTTAAAAAATATAGGTCAGGTCTCCTCAAAATATGAGAAGGCAGAGCTCATGCAGATGGAATTACTTCCATTTTCACTGCAACCCCCTGGGCTCATAGAAGTGGTAAGTGTTTTATTTTTATTTGTGTATTTATTTATTTGGCTACACTGAGTCTTAGTTGCCACATGTGGGATCTAGTTCCCTGACCAAGGATCGAACCCAGACACCCTGCACTGGAAATGTAGAGAGTTAGCCCCTGGACCACAAGGCAAGTCCCATGGCAAGGGTCTTATGTGCCTCCCTCCTACCAGCGTGTCCCAGGTCCATGCACTTCAGAATAATCTTAGGAAAGAGGCCCTTCGTAGCTCTGCAGAAAACCCAACAGAGTTCATCTGGCAATTCAAAATACAAAAGCCACTTAGTTTATTGCCAGATGTTAATGTAGTAAACATTAACATTTATTCTACAATTAATGTATTGTATGCTCTGCTGCTCAGGAAAATATAAGACCTGCAAATCTAGAAAAAGCAATTTTCTCAGACCCTGTTTCTGCCTGAGATCTACCAGACAATACCCTTCTGGCTTGATTTTTTTTTCTACAAGGAATTAGCTCGCAAAAAATATCAGTACTTACTCTGCTAGTGGGCTTCCCTGGTAGCGCAGTGGTGAAGAATCTGCCTGCAATGCCGGGTGAGGTTTAGGCAAGTTTGATCCCTGGGTCAGGAAGATCCTCTGGAAAACAAAATGGCAACCCATCATTTGGACAAAGGAGATTTGCAAGCGATAGTCCATTGGGTCGCAAAAGAGTCACATAGTACTTAGTGACCAAACAGCAGCAAAAACTGTGCTAGTAGTCATGTATTTAATTATCCAGGTTTAAGTTTTGGCTTCTCCATCGTTTCCTCTCTGGTGACACAGACATTAACTCTACTGAGGTCTGTGGGTTTTTTGTTTGTTTGTTTTGCATTTTGGAAGATTTATTTTTAAAGCCAAACCTTTACCTGATATTACATAACATCAGTTCAGTTCAGTTCAGTCTCTCAGTCGTGTCCAACTCTGTGACCCCATGGACTGCAGCACGCCAGACCTCCCTGTCCATCACCAACTCCCAGAGTTTACTCAAACTCATGTCCATTGAGTCGGTGATGCCATCCAACCATCTCATTCTCTTTCATCCCCTTCTCCTCCCACCTTCAATCTTTCCCAGCATCACGGTCTTTTCAAATAAGTCGGCTCTTCGCATCAGGTGGCCAAAGTATTGGAGCTTCAGCTTCAGCATCAGTCCTTCCAATGAACATTCAGGACTGATCTCCTTTAGGATGGACTGGTTGGATCTCCTTGCAGTCCAAGGGACTCTCAAGAGTCCAACACCACAGTTCAAAAGCATCAACTCTTCGGCGCTCAGCTTTCTTTATGGTCCAACTCTCACATCCATACATGACTACCGGAAAAGCCATAGCTTTGACTAGACGGACCTTTGTTGGCAAAGTAATGTCTCTGCTTTTTAATATGCTGTCCAGGTTGGTCATAACTTTCCTTCCAAGGACTAAGCATCTTTTAATTTCATGGCTGCAGTCACCATCTGCAGTGATTACATAACATACTTATACCTGAAAATGATTTAAATTATACATTTTACATAGCATCCCCTTTTAAAAAAATTAGCATGTTTTTCCATAATACCAAAAGAAAGCAGATGTTAGATTTCACTCTCTGATGGTAAATTAGCTTGATCTTTTAGCCAAGGTTCGTTAGTTGGCTTTATATGAGGAAAATAAGGGAGTGGAAGAATGAAATTTCATATTTAGTCACTGAAAATAAGCCTGAGAATAACCAGGCCTATCACTCTCTGGCAATTCAAAGCTCATGCTCCATAAATGAATGAATGCATTAAGTCTGACAGTCTGGAGCCATGTACATCCCGATTACACTAAATCAAAATTAATAGCAAAGGCAGATTATAACCATTTAGTTGCAGGTGTAAATGCTTCCTCGTTCTGGGATAGTGCAAGCACTTTACACTTTGAGAAAAGATTTAGATTATATATTCTCTCCATTGGCTGGAAGTGCCATTGAAAGAAAGGCGTGTCTCTGATAGTCAAAGCTAACCTTGCCAAAGGATCCACAAAGCCCTCCATCTTTTTTGACTTGATACTGAGTTCGTCATGTATTCACGGTAGCCACATAGTTATCCTGTGTCTGTCATTTCAAAATTCCAAAAGCATGTGGAAAATTCAGACTGGCATGGCTACTGCTTAAAGCTATTGGTTAGTTTGAGGCCTCAGTTGTTTCCCATGGGTACATGGAGTCAACGCCCCAAAAGGACTGCTCCTCCCAGTGTTTTCTCAAGTAAGCACAGGGACCCAATATTTTGTGTTTTCACTGAAACACAATATGTTAGTATTTTTACATTTAAATGTGTGTTTGTTTATATATTCACACAGCAAAATCAAACAATGGAAGTCTACGTTGTTGTTGAATCGCTAAGTAGTGTCTGACTCTTTGCCACACATTGACTGTAGCCTACCAGACTCCTCTGTCCATTGGGGTTTTCCAAGCAGAAATACTGGAGCAGATTGCCATTTCCTTCTCTAGGGTCTCTTCCCAACTCAGGGATCAAACCCATGTCTCTTGCATCTCTGGCATTGGGAAGCAGGTTCTTTACCTCTGTGCCACCTGGGAATCATGGAAGTCTATATATGACATGAAAAACTAAAATCTCTCCCCTCATCTCACACTCTATTCCTTCCCTTTAGTTCTATTTAACTGTCCTGAACGAAGAGCTGTTAACATTTGCTATGTGTATGTCCAATAGCATCTTGGGCAGAAATAAGCAGGCGTATATATGCTGATGGATAGACATAGCTAGATAGCTGGTTGTCTAGAGTTCTTGAATGGAAATAGGACAGTTCTTCAAAAGGCATGTCTTTCTTTAAGCAAACTTTAGGGAGCATGTCTGGAAAAAAATCATATTTAGCTTAATCTGTTCTACAATTAGTTAAATTAATCAACATAATCCATGGCAGATGTTTTCCCCTTCAAACAAATTAGTGATCTATTGATCAGTAGTGTTGTTTTACATGTACTTATATCTCTTTATGGAAGTCCCTGTTTTAATCATAGGCTCATTAAGAATAGAAATCCTTCAAATTCCTGTCTATGATCATCAGGTGCCCCAAATTTTCAATGCATATTAGTAGAAGTTCATTGTCAGCTCACATGCACCTCATGTAACAAGCTGCTTCAGGTAGCCCAGATCATAAACTGTCTTCATTGACACCTCATATAATAATGAAATTATGGGAAATTTATGTAACTGAAATCTTCTCTTGGTTTGGTGTACTTATTGCTTTTTCATGTGCTTTTAAAATGTAAAGATCCGCAACCAAGATTTTTAATACACAAGAAATGGCCTTAATGTTCTGCATTAAATAGATTGAGGAAGGCTAGACAAAACAGTACTTGCAAGATTTCATGCTGTGAGAGTGATGAGGATGATGGGTGAAATTAATGAGTCTGAAATGGTTGTGACTACAAAGTTGTTTTTAAAATGTCACTTTCTGGAAGAAGACAAACTTGAAATTCAGCAAGCATGAATATAGGAAGGCTTCTTCAGAGAGGCCATGAGGACTGTCATAGATACACATGTGGCTACTTAACATCATGGCTGAGCTATGGACTTCATTTTTTTGTTCTCCTCTTCCTCTCTTCCTGTCATCAGCCTTTTACCAAGTTGTCTGACATCCAAGGTACTACCTGGTAACTGGAATCCTGTGGTCTCATTTTTTGCCAATTACTTGAGAAGGTTATTTAAGTGGTTCCCACATCTACTTTCTTTTTCCCCTTTAATTATCGCTACACAGCTAACCCTGGCTCCAAGAATCAATTTCCTTCACATGCCTGCCTAGAAGTCCTCTCTAAGCCCCTTCCAGTTTTTTCTTGTTTTTTTTTTTTCCCCCATCTCACTTCCATCTATTTCCCATTTATTTCAGGAAAACCCTTTCTCACATCATTTCTGGTCTTTTCCATCTTCTCTCTTTCTTGACTGTAAAATGAAATTTGTCAGGAACATAAGTGAGTGTCTGGATATCCCTAGAAATATTTTAAAATGATGTGAAGAAACCAATGCAATCACTCTTTTGAACTTGCTTTAGGGTCAACTCAAATATTTCCCTTTACCTTTCCATCCCTTGTGGTTCAGCTGGTGAAGAATCTGCCTGCAATGTGGGAGACCTGGGTTCGATCCCTGGGTTGGGAAGATCCCCTGGAGAAGCGAAAGGCTACCCACTCCAGTTTTCTGGCCTGGAGAATTCCATGGACAGTCCATGGGGTCACAAAGAGTCAGACATGACTGAGCAACTTTCACTTTGACTTTCCATCCCACTAGGGTGAAATTTCCCTCATATCTTAGAAATGTTTTTCAGTAAAATAGTAGCAGATTTTTCTGCATTGTTCATGATGAATTATTTTTTTCTGCTTTAAAAAAAATAATTTAGTTATTTATTTGGCAGCACTGGGACTTAGTTGTGGCATGTGGGATTTTTAGTAGCATCATGCAAGGTCTTTACTTGTAGCACGTGGGTTCTAGTTCTCTGATCAGAGATCGAACCCAGGCCCCCTGCATTGGGAGCATGGAGTCTTAGCCACTGGACCACCAGGGAAATCTCTTTTTTATTTCCTGTTTTTGAAAGTAATCTATATACTCTAAAATCACAATGAATTGCAATTTATACTAAAAGACACCAGCTAGTTTAAGTTTTATAACGTGTTTTGAGCTTCCCCGGCAGCTCAGACAATAAAGAATCCATCTGCAATGCAGGAGACTCGGGTTTGATCCTTTGGATCAGGAAGATCACCTGGAGAAGGGAAGCGTTACCCACTCCAGTATTCCTGCCTAGAGAATTCCACGGACCGAAGTCTGGCAGGCTACAATCCATGGGGTCACAAACAGTCGGATACGACTGAGTATCTGACACACACAGACACACACCAGATTGTATAACATCATAAAGCATATGTATAGATTTGGGGCATATAATAGATGAGATAGGTTTCTGTGTTAATCTAGACAGAGACCCAATCACTATCTAAAACATACCTTTTATGGGTATATGCACTCCAAGGTAAAACAACTAAAGTCACATTTCACTCCAAGGTAAAACAACTATTATAAAAATCACATTTTAAACAAGTCCAGTTCATCTGTTGCATTACTTCTGTTTTCCAAAGGTGGGAGAATTGGGAGAGGAAAAATTATAGTTCAAAAAAAGGCTACCGGACTTTTAGAGCAAGGTCCAAATCTTTTGCATCTTTGTATCCTAGCAGAGTGCATTTAGTAGTGCATTTAGTAGGTGTTAAATAACTCTGTATAGGACACATGAGTTAGTAAGTGAACCCAGTAAGCATCACAGATATTGATACCCCCTGCTCTGAATTCCCTCAGTTGAAAATTACCCATTAGTTCTTTTCTATTGATGCTATGTATAAGGTAGCATCAAGATACTTTTAGGCATTCTATTTTAAAGATACATGGTGAATCAGAATCCTGTTGATCTACTTCTATGTTTCATCTTTAAATGGCTGTGCCTTTCTAGGGACAGGACATATCTTGGCAGGCAACATGGAATTGCAAATTTCTCATCTGCCCCTTAATAATCTATCTTTATGGAAAATCGTTGAACCTATGACTACGTTTTTCTAAACAATTTATTCTCCAGATGATGATACCATACATTCCAAATTTATAATAGAGGACTGTTTGTACCGACTGAAAAGAAAAGAACAAATAGGAGAACTGGTTCACTCTAAGGCATCTTGGAGGTACCACACACATGGTAAGCATAAAAGGATAATCCCTTAACCTTCTAAAAATATATTTATTTTTGGCTGCACTGAGTCTTCATTGCTACAGGCTGGTGTTCCCGAGTTGCGGCGAGCAGGAGCTGCTCTTGGGTTGTGGTGCACTGGCTTCTCTTGTTGCAGAGCATGGACTCCGGAGCACTGGCTTCAGTCATTGTGGTGATCAGGCTTCGTTGCCCTGCAACATGTGGGATCTTCCTGGACCAGGGATCGAACCCGTGTCCCCTGCGTTGGTAGGCAGATTCTTAACCACTGGACCACCAGGGAAGTCCTCCTTATCTTTTTAATGTCTCCTTGCACTTATTTTGGAAATTTCACACACTTTCTAGATGGCTAGAAGTGTGGTATAGGACGTGGTATTGAAAACTCTGAGAAGTCCTAGATTCCCCCCAGGATACATAGGAGGTGGTTGTATCTGTAAAGCGCCCTTTCTCTGTGAAATAGGCAGCGCTGGGAGGTAGCGGAGGAAGAGATGGGGCAGCCCGGGAGGTGTTCAGGTGCCAGTCTCACGTGAAGCCCTAGCTGCTGGTCTGTGGCGACCCCTGAAGGGACCGCCTGGGAGCTGCTGGTCACCAGTTCTGGTCCATGATGCCTTTCCTCCCTAGCCATCTCCTTTCTGACTCTCCACCTTCCTACGGCTCATCTCCTTGCAGTGACAGGACTGAGGCTCTCAAGATGCACATTTGATTTCAAAGTGATGTAGTAAAGTGAAGGGAAGTGAAGTTGCTCAGTCGTGTCTGACTCTGGTGGACTGTAGCCCACCAGGCTCCTCCGTCCATGGGATTCTCCAGGCAAGAGTACTGGTGTGGGTTACCATTTTCTTCTCCAGGGGATCTTCCCAACCCAGGGATCGAACCCCAGTCTCCTGCATTGTAGGCAAATGCTTTACCCTCTGAGTCACAAGGGAAGTATAGATGTCTTCCTTTAAAAAAAAAAAAAAAATTGAATGAAAGATTCTTTAAATTCTATAGTACTTTACACATTTCAAAATTTTCACACACATATAATCTCATTTTTTTTTAATCTCCCATCCCTGTGTTGCCCCTCCCCCACTTCTCTCACCCATCTGGTAACCACTAGTTTATTCTCTATATCTGTGTCTGCTTCTTTTTGTTTTATTCACTAGTTTGTTGTGAATAGATTCTTAGATTGTGAATAGTTCTTAGATTCCACATATAAGTGATATTATATAGCATGTCTTCCTGTGTCTGACTTCTTTCACTTAACATAATGCCCTCCAAGTCCATCCAGGTTGCTACAAATTTTTATTCTTTTTTATGGCTGAGTAGTATTCCATTGTATGTATTGATAAATACCACAGCTTCTTTTTCTTTCAAATCTTTTTTTAAATTAATTAATTTGTTTATTTGGCTATGCCAGGTCTTAGTTGCATCCAAGCATGAAGGATGTTTTGCTTCAGCAAACTCTCAGTTATAGCATGTGGGATCTAGTTCTCTGACCAGGGATCGAACCTGGGCCCCCTGCATGGGGAACTCAGAGTCTTAGCCACTAGACCATCAGGGAAATCCCCTATACCACAGCTTATTTATCCATTTGTCTGTTGATAGATTCCCTGTTTTGCTTGAATGTATTGAATTTTCAAATCTTCTTCAGGGTTTAGAGGAAATGGGATGATGCATTTCAGCAGAGAAAACATAGAAGGATGTGGGTGGTAGCTTTCATAGATCTCTTCCCTTCTTTGGGGGAGACCAACTTTGAAAGGATTTCAAAATACACCCTAAGTGGTCCCTGCACACCATCGTGTCGTCCTTCCTAATCCTGCTGTGTGGTTACAGAGGACATGGAAAGTAAGCATTGCATAAACAAACAGAGGATAATAAATTGTAAGAAGGCAACAGAATATGTTTTTACTTGAATGTTGACTCTTTAGATCTGAGCATGCTCCTCTACTTCCAGAAAGCTCCAGAGTATTGAAAGTTTTTGTTTTCTGGAATCATGAGTTGGATACACCTCTTTCCTTTCAAAGTTTGTAATTCCTGATGGAGAAGTTTAGGGAAAATTTCTTCCCTTCTTATCCCAGTAAGTGACAGCTTATTTTTGTGAGTTTATAAGTAACAAAGGCCCATTTTGGGTTAGCAAAACAGAAAGGTGGATGAACATCAGTTTACATTTAGTTAATGAAGACGTGGACTTTCTCTAACAGAATGAAAGTTTTCTGAATGACATCTAGCACTGGGCCTGGCACACAGTCGGTGCTCATTGAAAGTCTGATAAGGTGGCCTGTGTTCTAATCCTGGATGTAAGAGCATTTACCATTTCTAGGTCACTATTTCCTCATTTGTAAAATAAGAAACACTAGGGCTTCCTTGGTGGCTCAATCCTTAAAGAAACTACCTGTAATACAGGAGACATGGGTTCGACCCCTGAGTTGGAAAGATCTCTTGGGGAAGGGAATGGCTGTCCACTCCAGTATTCTTGCCTGGAGAATTCCATGGACAGAGGGGCCTGGTGGGCTGCAATCCATGCAGCTGCAAAGAGTCAGACACGACTGAGCAACTCTTTCTTTCAATGACTTTTAAGCTGTGTCTTAGAATGCTATATAGTAATATAACTAATCTGACACTGTATTATAGTAAATAACTACTAGAACTCCTTTTGGGCCTTCCAGGTGGTGCAGTGGTAAAGACTCTTGCCTGCCAATGCAGGAGACCTAAGATTTGTGGGTTTTATCCTGGATTGGGAAGATCCCCTGGAGTAGGAAATGGCAATCCGCTCCAGTGTTCTTGCTTGGAAAATTCCATGACCAGCAGAGCCTGGCGGGCTATAGTCCATGGGATCACACAGAGTCAGACATGATGGAGTGACTGACCAGGCACACAGAGCCCATTTGCTTTTATCATGTGTGGCTTCCCTGGGGGCAGTGACCACATCTTCCTAGATAAGCACTGTGTCCCTACCACTCAACACTGCCTCTTCCTTAGCAGATGCTCAGTAAATATTTACTGAGTCACTGTTGTTTGTATTCCAAGAGCGTGTTTAACCTCTTACTGTCTCCTCTTTCAGGGCTTCACGTTCACTCTTAGTAAATTTACATCCTCTGGGCTCTGCTTCCAGGAGTTTAAAAAACAAGCTTTTATTTTGATCCTGGGACATGTTAACTCAGATTTTTCGAAAAATCATTTTATATTGATTAATGCATCCCAGGTTAGACTCCCCTTCTTCCATCCACACATACACATAATTTGTTCCTTCTCTCTTTCCTTACCTGGTGATGTTAAAATAGTTAATGGACTACTTATTTCTCCAGGAATTCTTAACTAAGAGAACATGAAACCTTTGGGAGGAGTGCCGCAGAGCTTGTGAAACCCATTGTGGGTTTCAAAGGATTCATAAACCTTGATATTGTATGTAATGTGTGTGCCTTATTATGGAAAGAGGATTGAATCTTTTTTTTTTTTTTTTTTACTAGATTCTCTAAGGGTACTTTGGGGCCCGTGAAAGGTGAAAATCCACTCTACTACGTGAGTTAGGTCTAGTCACTTAGAAAATCCTGCGCTTTCCCTCTGTGGTTGCCTCAATTTCTGTAAAAAAAAATTTACAAGATAAAAAGAAACCCATTTTGCATCATACAGTTCCACCCTGCAACAAGATCTGCTTACAGAAATGCCTTAAATCTTCCATCTTTCCATCTGAGAGGTCCTCATTCACAACCCACTCAGGTCAGGAAGCCCATGACTCATATCACAAGGCAACATCCTCTTTACATTTCCATGACTGACCCTGTCTTGCTCCTCTGACACCGGACAAGTGAATTGCCCTCACGTATACCATGACTTGTGGGAAGGTGGTATTTTTACCACAGTGAACTTGGGGTATACAGTTCATGTCAGGGTCACCAGCCTTAGCAAAATAGAGGCCCATTTGGGGGAGCAGTAAGAAATGGAGATATTGTAATAGAATAAAAGGGACACCAAAGGAATAGTCAGGGACCAGTCTTGAGACATATTGTACTCTAGACATAAAGGAAGTGCTTCAGCTCTTTGGGCTTTATTTTCTTGTAGACCAGTGTGGATATTGGACACAATTATCTGCAGTGTTTTCCATATGCAGTCTGTCGAGTTGTGGGATGCTGGTGGGCTGACACTGGACAAGCTAATAGGAAGTCCTAAAGCCTTAGAGGTCCAAAGTTTTCTAGCTTACCAGAAAATGGGCTGGAAATTCAGCAAGTCCAAAATATTGAATGAGTGAAGCAAGGAGCCATTTTAATGAGAAAGAATAACAAATACTGAAAAGATCTCATTTCTTCCAAAATTATAAAAAACATAGCTCACTTCTGATTTTTAAAAAAATTAGTTTCTTAAAATTTTCCAAATTTCTGAAATAAACAGATGAAGATAGCCTGCTCCTCCTCTTACCAAAAACCATAGTTAAGAATAAAAACCCACAGTGCTACATGAAAAAAAAATATATAAAGCTACACAAAGTAAAACAACATGATAGAGCAAAACATAGATTAATGAAATAGTTTCAAAAGTACAAACTACCAATCAATAATAATCATCATAATGATAAAATTATTCTAAATTTGTACTTATAATTAAAATAATTAAAAATTATATAAAATAATTATTTTAAATTTAAAATAATTGTATATGCAATAAAGCTATAATAAATTTATAATTATAGTTATAGTGATATTATTTGATGATTATAATTTATTAGAACAATAATAAAGTAATAATTTACTTATTACATTAATCACTACAAAGAAAACAAAAAACCAAATAAAAATGGGTAAAATATTTGAATATATACACTTCACCAAAGATATATGAATAACCAAAAACCTTAAAAATGTGCCAAATAGCACTTGTGATTAGGGAAATGAAAATTAAAAATCAAAATGAGATCTTGGTAAATGCCTAACTTCTTGTTGTTGTTTGGTCGCTAAGTCATGTCCAACTCTTTGGGAAGCCTGAACACCTAATTAGAAAGTCTAAAATTTAAATGACTCACAATAGCAAGTGTTAGAGTACAGAGAAGATGGAATTCTCATACACTGCTGGTAGAAACATAAAATGGTACAATCACTTTGGAAAACATTTTGGTAGCCTTCATGATAGGTTAAAGATACACTTCCATATAACTCAGCCATTTCATTACTAAATATTTAGTAGGAGAAATAAAAGCATATGTCTGCACAAAGAGTTGTACACAAATATTAATAACAGCTTTATATATAATGGCCCCACACTGGGAACATTCCAAATGTCCATCAACAGATGATAAACAAATTGTTTAAAATTGAATGAACAAATAGAATACTACTCAGGAATAAAATGAAATGAACTATTGACATATGCCACAACATGGATGATATAAAATGCTAAGTGAAAGAAGACAGACGGAAATAAGACTGCACATATCATAATTCATTTCTATAAAATTCCAAAGAAAGTAAACTAGTCTATACAAAAAGCCAACTCAGTTGTTGCCTGGAGACAGAGGGTAGGGAGATGAATTTAATCTAACAGTCTAAAAGAAAAAAGAAACTATAAAAAAGATGCAATCATTTATCTGATCTTGAATAGGAAAAAACCCTTCTAAGCATAAAAGCAATGTTTTTAAAATGAAAGGATGCTTGACTTAATTTATTTTAAAAAAAGTTAAAGATTTGCATAAAATAATTATAAATTTAGAAGATAGCAAATGAGGTGATATTTGCCATAAATATAGAAAATTATGTCCTTTAGATATAAATAGTTATAAAACAATAATGACTTAACAGGACATCCCTATTGTAAAAGAGCAAATCATATAAACCAGTGTTTCACCAAAAAACAAAAAAATAGGGAGGGAGGAAGAAAAGAAGGAAGAGAGAGGGGGAAGGAAGAAGAAGAAAAGAAAGGGGAGAAAGAAACAGATTCACAAAACTCTCAGCAAAAGGAGATTTTTCTCCCTCTTGGTTGTATCTTTATTGGTTGTTTCATGTCAATCTTGGTGTTTTTCCACATTTTCATAGTTCCTACAGTGGACTTGGATGATCACAGAATAGTCTCGAGAAAGAGAAGTTCAGTGAACTCAGCAGTGTTCATGGTCTTCCAAATGAAGGAGGTATAGAAGGTGTCTGTTCAAAGGAAAACAGAATCTAGGGTAGTGTGTATGTGTATAAGAGAGGGGGCGGGGAGAGATGCTGAGAAGGTTATGATTAGCAGGAAGAAAAGGCCTTAGAGGTGGGACACAGCCCCTGCCCTGGACCTCGACTCCCAGGCAGGGCCTCACTTCTGTGTGATCCAGGCTGTGCTATGCTGAGTCGCTCAGTCGTGTCTGACCCTCTGAGCTCATGGACTGCAGCCCACCAGGCTCCTCTGTCCATGGGATTCTCCAGGCAAGAATAGTGGAGTGGGTAGCCATGCCCTCCTCCTGGGAATCTTCCCAACCCAGGAATTGAACCCAGGTTGATCCTGTAAGCGGATTCTTTACCATCTGAGCCACCAGGAAAGCCCGCGAATCCAGGCTATACAAGTACAATGCCAGGAGCCGGTGGACACTTCACAAATGCTTGCCTCATCACTTGATGAAAGATATTAAGGGGGAGGTTGCATATCACATTCAAATTATATGAAGAAAAATGTTTCCATGTTCACCATGAGCTACATTTCCTCATAATCCTCATTTTTCAACCCTTGGTTCAAAACACGAGTTGAGATTGGACATTGCCTATGTAGTCAACATTATTATCAGGCTACATAAAATCATGAAAACATCATCCTGAAATTCAAGGAATTTGGAGTCTAGCTGGGAAAATACACCACACAGGAAATAATTAGATAATAAAGCCGTTTCCTCTGTTTCATTGTGGGGCAGAACTCATTCTAAAATGAAGAGATTATAACTTTCACAGGAGCACACGCTTTCAATATCTAAGAAAAACAATGTTTTGAAGAGGGAACAATTGCTATATTAGGAGGCCTTGAAGATTGCAAGGAGAGCTCTGTTGGTGACAAGAGCTAACATCCTATGGATTAAGTCAACGTGTAAATAATGTGTTCTTGGAGCCTGCGGTGCTTTCATAGGAACAGTAAAGGCTGGTTTTTTTGATTCTGGTTTAAAATTGTGATGCTTCCTTTGGAGAAGAGGAGCAAGATGTTGATGGTGCTCTTTGGAGCAACTGAACTCTAGCCCAAGCCTTGTGAACTTGCTTGCACGAAGCCACAGGATGGAAATCACATAGTTTGGTGCCTTGGACCAGAGCATTCGTTACAACTTGTCAGAAGAGAAGAAATAAAGAAAATAATTTCTAAAACTCCCCAATGCATAGTCCCAAACTATAAGCACAGCACAGTGTTTAAAACTGGATAGGAGAGTCAGCCTGGAGAAGGAAATCGCAGCCCACTCCAGTATTCTTGCCTGGAGGATTCCAAGAACAGAGGACCCTGGTAGGCTATCGTCCATAGGATGGCACAAAAGCAGACGTAGCTGAAGCTCGGCAGCAGCAGCAAGAGAGAGCAGATAACCTCAGCTGAAAATGAAATGCTAATGTCTGAAAGCAGTGATGAACAGTCAAGAATGTCCATAATATATGGCCTTCCATTTACTTTCTGTCTTCACCATAAATAGACATGAGTTAACGTATGTTTGAAGATTCATTTCCCTTTTATTGAGCTCACTCAACAAAAGGGTTTTTGCTGTTGTTTTTTTCCCCAGCATGTCCTGCTTTTATAAACCAAGATCTAATTTGACATGATTACGTAATTGTGGGACCACCTGTGACCTTCTACCACTTTTTCCTTTCAAGGTAGAGAGTGTCTTTCTTCCCAGAGCCTTATAGAATATGTTAATTCACCTAATAGCAGTAATAGTTTTCTCACAACTAATTTATCTGTTTACTAAATTGCTATCAAGAACTATTAGTTGGCAACCACTGTGCCAGGTGTTGGAAATAGAAAAAGGAATAAAACACTTTCTTGTCTTGGGGGCTTATGGCTGAGTGGGGGATTCAGACAATTAAACAGATAATTTAAAAAGAGATGTGATAGGCACACAGAAAGGTGCAACAGACTGTCATCTGACTACCCCAGCATAACATTTTCCCAGTTTTCATTAGAAACAGAATGCTTTAACAGAACCCAATTAGAAAACCAAAACTTCCAGCTTCTTCTGTAACTAGATGAGGCTCTATGACTAAGTTCTGGCCAATGAGATGCAAGCATAGTAAGTATTCAGTGAAATTTCCAAGAAGACTCCTTAAAAGGAAATGATTAAGCCAGAATAAGGATCCTTTTAGCTTTCCTCCCTTCCAAGAAGTGTAATGAAACAGTTGGAGCCACAGCTGCAATTCTGGACTATGAGGTAACCTTGAGTATATGAGGTGATCAGGATTCTAGTGACTATAGAACCAGGATATCAGCCCCATGCTGCCTCCGTCTGACTTCTTTTACGTGGGAGAAGAAACCATTGTCCATTTAAGTCACTGTAGTTAGACCTATGACCATTGCAACCTCGAATAATACTAACTGATGGATATAATACTTAGGAAAAATTAGGGGAGCAGCTCCCTGCTCTGTCTTGGGGAGAGAAGTCAGAAAGTGTTCCTGTAGAAGTCACATTTGATCTGAGACTCAAGGCCTAAATGAATGTAGAAGGTGTAAAAATTATTTTAAGGAAGAAGGAATACCATGTGAAGATCTGAATTGGAAAGGAACTATCTAGGAGATACTAAAAAAGGTCAACATAACAGGAATAGAGTAGATTAGGAAGAACCAGGCAGGAGAAAAATCTGAAAAATTATAGATGCTCCATTTTGCAGAAACTGCTGTAAAGATATTAATAGGTAGCTGCAGAGCAGAGGTCTAAAAGTAGAGGCGTAAATGTGGGAGATGTTAACATGCAGATGGTTTCTAAAGTCTTGGGAATTAATGAGGTCACCCAGGGAGAGTGTCTAAAGTTAGAAGAGGGCCTCAAAGCAAAGAGATATCACTTCACAGCTGTCAAAATGGCTATCATCAAAGAGTCTACAAATAACAATTGTTGGCGAGGATGTGGAGAAAAGGGAACCCTTCACAGCTGGTGGGACTGTACCCATGCATTACTGCAGCCACTATGGAAAACACAGTGGAGTTCCTCAAAAATAGAAATAGAACTACCATGTATGTGCTCAGTTGCTCAGATGTGTCCGACTCTTTGCAGCCTCATGAATTGTAGCCCACCAGGCTCCTCTGCCCATGGAATTTTCCAGTCAAGTATACTGGAGTGGGGTGCCATTCCCTTCTTCAGGGGATCTTTCTGACCCAGGGATGGAACCCGCATCTCTTATGTCTCCTGCATTGGCAGGAAGATTATTTACCACCAGTGCCACTTGGGAAGCCCATATAATCCAGCAATAATTCCACTCCTGGGTATATATCTGAAAAACAACAAAAACAAAAAGAGTAATTCGAAAAGATATATGTACACCAGTGTTCACTGAAGCACTATTTACAATAGCCAAGAGATGGAAGCAACTTAAATGTCCATCAGCAGATGAATGGATAAAATGTGGTATATATGGATATATACTATTCAGCTATAAAAAAGAATGAAGTTCTGCTATTTGCAGCAACATGCATAGACCTGGAGAATATTATGCTCAGTGAAATGTCAGAGAAAGACAAATACTGTATGATATCACTTATATGTAGAATCTAAGAAATAACACAAATGAACGTGTATGCAAAACAGAAAGAGACTCACAGATTAGTGAACAAACCTAGTGGTTACCAAAGAGGAGAGGGAAGTGGGGAGGGGAAAATTAGGGGTATAGAATTAAGAGACATAAATACTATGTACAAAATAGACAAGCAACAAGGATAGACTGTACAGCCCAGGGAATTATACCCATTATCTTGTAATAACATTTAATGGAGTATGATCTGTAAAAACGCTGAATCACTATGCTGTACACCCAACATTAATATACTGTAAATCAACTATGCTTCAAAATAGAAATATTGAAATATTATAGAAATAAAGGCAGAAGAGGGCCAAGGACAGAACTCTGATACCAAACAATTAAAGGCCAAGTAAAGGAGACTCTCCCCATCTTCTGTTTAAAAAAGAGAGAGAAATAAAGAATATCAGCATAATTCAGGGTCACAAAATCTAAGAAATCACGTGGGGCAGAGGGCAGAGGTGAGATGGGCTTCCTTTTGTTTTGTTTCTAGCCTGAAGGGACGCTCGATGGAAGATTTCAAGGAGGGTAAACAGCTTTCTGTGCAGTTGCCCTGCTGGAGAAACGGGTGGGTGGAGGATGAATTAAGCTAATATTTACAAACAGGATGAGCCTACGTAAGTCTTTAAGATCCTCAGTTTCATTATTTGTAAAATGGGGAGAATAACACTTACCTTGTAGTGCAGGATGGAGATTAAATAAGAGAGGGGAATGGGTGTAGAACTAGATAAGGAGACCATCCTGTTGGGGTTCACTCACCCTTCAAGACTGGTGGAAACTTACATGGAAAATTGTCACATGAGGGACCTCAGCTTCTTGAACTGTCAGCTGACAACTGTCAGCTTCTTTACAGTTAATAGTATACATATTTTTTAATGTTCAAGAATTTTTATATTTCTACACATAGATGAGTACTGCCCTATCACAGATAAACCTAGAAGGTCAGAGGTCTTTGTGTCCTGAGGATTCAGCATGAAGCCAATGAAGTCTTCACCGTAGTATTCTCCCTTTCATGGTCTTTTCCAGGAATCCAAGGCAAGGAGTCCTAGCCATGTGTCTACTTGCTTACATGTTTATATAAAATTTGCAAGAGAAGGCCATTAAACTATAATTCATGAGGATCACAGTCTCTTTCCACTCTGATTTTCCCTCCCAAGATATTCTCCTTGTGTAGGTGGAGTTGGAAGGGCCCTGGGCATTTTGGAATCCAGCGGAGGGAAAATTGAGTTGGAGGTACATTGACTTGGTGTTCAGTGGGATGTCTGCTAGTTCAAGGTGTCCCAGAGTGGGAAATGCTTCCAGAAATATGCTAAACCCTCTGTGCTGACTCACATGGCATCATGTCAAGAAGATGCAGGGCCAGAGATTGTATTGTGAATGAATGTGTTCTCGTGTGCCAAGGACCAGTGGGATGCGAACCATGACAAGTCTGAAATGCATGGAGTCAGAAGCTATCCTGTGGAAAATTCTACCAGGCATCCGTCCTGTGGAATTATAACCAGAGGATTCACATCCATGGATGTCTAGTCAAAACTCAAATTCTATTGCTTCAAGAATATCCATAATAATTCAGTGTATGCATATACATTCACCAAATTGTTGTTGTTCCTTGGCAATGGAAATGGCAAGAAGTTAAATTCATCAGAATTTTGATGCTTGTAGGGCACAAACTGGCCATGGTGCATAAACTGAGTGTGTCTGTAACAACAATTCATAAAGGAAGAAAATATAACAAAGGTTTTCTGAAATTTGACTTTCCTGGTAGCTCAGATGGTTAACAATCTGCCTGCAATGCAAGAGACCTGGGTTCGACCCCTGGATCAGGAAGACCCCCTGGGGGGCGTGGCAACCCCACTCCAGTGTTCTTTTCTGAAGAATCCCCGTGGACAGAGGAGCCTGGCGGGCAACAGTCCATGGGGTCACACAGAGTTGGACACAACTGAGTGGTTAACACTTCCACTTTCAGAGATTTATAGGACATTGTCAAAATCAGTTGTGATGTTGAAAGAGGCTCGTTTAATTAGTAATAATGACAATTTCAATCAATTAGATGAGAGACTGATTCTCTTTCCATTTTCTTTTTATAAAAAAATTGCAAAATTATTGTCAGGTAAAGAGGCAATCAAAAAATATTCAGGGAGAAAAATATCATAAATGCATGTCAGACAGTTAATTGTTGTTATGAGTTTTATCATGTGTGTAGTTTTGTCAGATTTTTACATTTTGTGATGGTTGGGTTTTAAATAAGTATGCACTTTTATCCCTCATAATTTGTATTTGCTGTTTTGCATTCTTCCTCATATTCCTTGAAATGATACGCAGCTCACGCCCTGTAGAACCTGAACCACCAGCATGTCCCTCTGTGCTGTCTGCCTGCAGCGAGACCCAGGGCCCCTCCTAACGGTGGCCCCGGGTCCCCTCACCCATCCCCAAGGACACAGCAGTTAATGATATGATCAGCCTGCCTCCAGTTCCAGATGGCTGGAAGGGAAAACAAGGCCTAAATGCCAAAACCAGGAGCATCTGACTGGTGCCCGGGGAGTAATGCTGGCTCTTGACACCTCCATGACTTACGCGAGAACTAAAGGCACCAAAGCTCATTTCAGAGAGCCCCAAATTTGGTTCTAGCTCTGCCCCTAGGAGTATGGCTTTGAAAAACGAGCTCAGCTACCTCGAGTATCAATGTCCTTATGGGTTCCATAGACTATTTCATACATATGGTGAGGGCAAAGTTTGTGCACATAAAAAAAAAAAAAAGCACTCTGTTTTAAGGGGCTCTTCGGATGTAAAGTCCGCGTGATCCTTCCCTTCTCCACCATCGCCAAGGAGTCAAGGATTTACTCCCACTCATGCACTCTTATTTTGGAGAGACTGATGCATGCTCTGATCAAGCAAGCATCGCAGGGCCATTTCAGAATGCTGCTACTGAAATGCATTTGGCGTTTCTCAAGCAGAGGGGCCGACTGTCATGGGAGAGGACGTGGAAGAGGACCACTGGTGACCAAGAGTCTTCTCTGACCTTGAACTTGAATGTCCTATTGAACCAAGCAGAAGGGCTGCCTGTACCCAGAAGCCACTTACTTAATAGGCTGTGAGTAAGCAACACCTGTGTTAATTGTGGTCCTGCATGATGTGGCAGAACCAAGCCTTCACTGTTCCTGGCCACGTACAGCACATCCCATGAAGTCTCCTGGTAATGTGAGTTTTCTCATCCCATTGCAGGCCCAGTGATACGGATACATCTCTTAACGACGGGCATCCTTCAAAACCGTCTGGTTGTCTATTCCTCCTTTTGGTCCAGCTCTGGCCGCCAGGATCATCTTGACTTCCTTGGCTGTTTCACCTGAGTCAGGACACTTCCTTAAATAACCTTAGGGACCCTGAGCTAGTTGCTACATTGCTCCTCTTTCAGGGCTCATGTCCCTTGAATGAGTTCCCACTGGTCTTGGAGTAAAATCCAAAATCCAAATCTTTTTTAAAACTTGTATTTATTTTCGGCTGTGCTGGGTCTTTTTCTCTAGTTGTGGCGGGTGGGGGCCACTCTCTAGTTGCGGTGCATGGACTTATCACCGAGGTGGCTTCTCTTGTTGCAGAGCATGGCTCTAGGCGCGTGGGCTTCCGTCCCAGCAACGGGCTCAATAGTTGCGGCACTTGGGCTCCGGAGCCCAGGCTCAGTAGCTGTGGCCTACTGGCATAGTTGCTCCGCGGCATGTGGGATCTTCCCAGATCAGGGATCGAACCCACAACACCTGCATTGGCAGGCGGATTTCAAATCAAAACCAAAATCTTAACGTAACTTCAAAGCCCTGGGTGGTCTCCCCAGTACCTAATTCCCCGACTTTGTCACACGCTGCCTTCAGCTCACTCTGTACTCCGTTCCTGCCGGCCTGCTTCCCTCACTGCGCTCAGGCTGCTCTCGGTGCCCAGGGGGTGTCCCACCCCCTTCACAAAGCTACCTCCCACTTCCCCGCCAGGTATCAGCCAGCTCAAACACCGCTTCCTTGGGGATGTCTGCCCTGATGATACCCCCTCCAGATTTGGCTGGAGTCCCCCTGGTGGCTCAGATGGTAAAGAACCCACCTGCAATGTGGGAGACCTGGATTCAATCCCTGGGTTGGGAAGATCCCCTGGAGAAGGACATGGCAACCCACTCCAGTATTCTTGCCTGGAGAATCCCATAGACAGAGGACCCTGGTGGGCTACAGTCCAAGGGGTCGCAAAGAGTCAGACACAAGTGAGTGACTCAGCTCAGCAGCATCCCATCCTAACCCACTATAGATCAAACTATATCGAATTGCTAGTATTGTCATTTTGACCTACAAAACCATCACTAGCCTGTGGTTCTTACTGCTCCCTGTACATCATAGCCCTCATCACAATTGTTATTAAGTCATTACTTGAATATTTGATTCATATCTGACTCCCTGATGGATTATAAACTCTGGGAAAATAGACATCCTGTCTGTGTGTCTGTTGCTATTCAGAAAATAATAAATACTGCCCAATAAATATTTACTGAATATCATTTATTCAACCACACAGATACACTTTTTGCATTTTCTGCATTCATGATATACATGGAACATGCAGTGTCGTGAAGAAAAGTGTTCTTCGGTCAAGTAGGTTTTTGTTGCTTTATTTTTTTCAGGCTTCAGTCATGAGATGTCATTACTTAACGTCTTGCAATGCTCTTGGTGGTACTTTGGTTGTTGTGTTCTTTGGTTATGACATTGCCTTGTGTCTGTGAAATTACATTCTGGGTGTAGCATGAGGTTCTTGAGACAAGCGCGATCTTTTAAGTTTTCTTTTCTCCAAAGAGAAATCTCAAGATTCTCTCTGTAAGAAGGGTGGAATTTTTCACAATCTCCTGCTAAGTAAACAGTCTCAGATTACAAAGCAAAAGATATTGCAAAATACTTGAAAGGATGCAGTTTATGAAGCAGAAGTGGTGCAGATGTCATGGAAGATCTAGTGAAAAACCAGAAATGGTGATAGAACAAATGTCACTGCTATCTAAGACAGCAAAGGCAGTTCACGTGTAACAGAGGCTCATGAGAACGTTAGGAACCCTCAAAGCCCTGCTCTCCAGAGGAGAAAGCAGGGCAGGTCTTTGACCGCATCAGAGGGGCCCTCATTAGCCCAATCAAGGGTCCCCCCGAGCCCCCGCCAGGCCTCGCACACACGGGGGTGCGCAATTAACTCTGCCCACGCTGCCGAGGCTGCAGTCCATTAGTCTGAGTGAATCCTGATTGACTGTGTTCTTCTCAACCCCTCGTAAACATAAGCCTTGTTGTCTGAATCTTCACACTTTTTTCATATTGTAAAAATTTGTTTCTCCAAGTCTCATTACAAGTTGACAAGCAATGCCTGGTCAAGAGCAGTGGGGATGAGACGGAGCAGACTTCCCTGTGCTATGCATTTGATCTTTGTTGCTCATCTAATTTTATTCATTTATTTATTTTTGATTGGAGCATAATTGCTTTACAATGGTGTGTTAGTTTCTGATGTACAATGAAATGAATCGGATATATATATGTGTGTGTGTATATATATGTATATATATATATACATATACACCTTCCCTCTTAAACCTCCCTCTCTCTCCACCTCACCTAGCCTACCCATCTAGGTCATCAAAGAACAGGAGCTGAGCTTCCTGTGCTTTATAGCAGGTTATCCATTTAAAATATAGCGCTGTGTATGGGTCAGTCCCATACTCCCTAACTATCTCTTTCCCTCAACCTTTTCCACCCCACACTCCGCCCCAACCATGAGTTCAGTTCTCTAAGTTTGTGTGTTTCTATTTTGCAAATAACTTCATTTGTATCATTTCTTTTTAGATTCTACCTGTAAGCAATGTTAGACAGTAGTTCTCTTTCTCTGTCTGACTTCACTCAATATTATGTAACAATCTAAATGGGAAAATAATTTGAAAAAGAATAGATACATGTATATGTGTAACTGAATCCCTTTGTGGTACACGTGAAACTAACACAACTTCAACTATACTTCAACAGAAAATAAAAAGGTGTTTAAAAAAAAAAAAGAACAGTGGAGGTGATACTCAAATCAACAACTAGCTTCTGCCCCCCCTTCCTGCATCTCTCAAGTGGGAAGAACAGTGTCTGCCTTCTCGCCTCCTCCCTGAGTTGCTGTGGGCATCTTCTGAAATGATGGCCATGTAAGTGCAGCAAAATGATACATCGATCGGCGCACAAATACAAGGGCTTCTTGTAACTCATCACTGAAGAATTTCCTTCCACTCTGAAGAGATTTACTTACTTACATGTGGTTATAAAACTAGAAAACTGGTGAACTTTTTCTAATGGGCGCTCTAGGCTCTAAGTCCCTAGGTCTCTATTGGAACAAGATTAGCAAAGAGCATTTTGGCAAATGATAAAAAAGATCTCCTTCTTTATTTCTGTCTCTGTTCATCCTTGCTGCTCTTTCCCCAAGCCCTTCAAATGACTCCTAAATATAGAATTTAGTTATAAAAAAGATAAATAAAGCAGAACACAGATTGGTGATTTCCAGGATCTGGGGTGGGGTGTGCAAAAAAGGGAATGAAGAAATCATAGCAAGTTATGGAACTTTTCTATATATAGATTTTGAAAATTACACAACTATGCACATGTTAATCTTGCAGAACTGTACACTGAAAAGGGTGAATTTTACTGTAAATGTAAAATTTTAAAACATAGGAAAAAAAGAAGCACCAATAGTCCCATCAGCCAAAGATAAGGGCTATGTTATGTTAGGTAACTAACATAAGGGTATGTTAGCATACTTCTGACTGGTCTTTTATGTTGATGATGGTGTTTTTAAACCACTTCAGTGTTCTTGCCTTCAGAACACCATGAACAGTATGAAAGGCAAAACGATAGATCACTGAAAGATGGACTCCCCAGGTCAGTAGGTGCCAATATGCTACTGGAGATCAGTGGAGAAATAACTCCAGAAAGGATGAAGAGAGTGAGCCAAAGTAAAAGGAACGCCCAGTTATGGTTATGCCTGGTGATGGAAATAAAGTCCAATGCTTTAAAGAACAGTATTGCATAGGAACCTGGAATGTCAGGCCCATGAGTCAAGGCAAATTGGAAGTGGTCAAATAGGAGATGGCAAGAGTGAACATCAACATTTTAGGAATCAGTCCATTGTAATGGACTGGAATGGGTGAATTTATCCCAGATGAACATTATATCTACTACTGTGGGCAAGAAACCCTTAGAAGAAGGGAGTAGCCCTCATAGTCAACAAAAGAGTCTGAAATGCAGTACTTGGGTGCAATCTCAAAAATGACAGAATGATCTCTGTTCGTTTCCAAGGCAAACCATTCAATATCACAGTAATCCAAGTCTATGCCAGAACCACTAATGCAGAAGAAGCTGACATTGAATTTTGTTCTATGACGACCTACAAGACCTTCTAGAACTAACACCAAAGAAAGATGTTCTTTTCATCATAGGGGAATGGAATGCAAAAGTAGGAAGTCAAGAGATACCTGGAGTAACAGGCAAGTTTGGCCTTCGAGTACAAAATGAAGTATGGTGAAGGCTAACAGAGTTTTGCCAAGAGAAAGCACTGGTCACAGCCAACACCCTCTTCCAACAACACAAGAGAAGAATCTACACATGGACGTCACCAGATGGTCAATACCGAAATTAGATTGATTATATTCTTTGTAGCCGAAGATAGAGAAGCTCTATACAGTCAGCACAAATAAGACTGGGAGCTGACTATGACTCAGATCATAAACTCCTTATTGCAAAATTCAGACTTAAATTAAAGAAAGTAGGGGAAATCACTAGACCATTCGGGTATGACCTAAATCAAATCCCTTACAATTATACAGTGGAAGTGAGAAATCGATTTAAGGGACTAGATCTGATAGAGTGCCTGATGAACTATGGACAGAGGTTTGCAACATTGTACATGAGGCAGTGATCAAGACCATCCCCAAGAAAAGGAACTGCAAAAAGGCAAAATGGTTGTCTGAGGAGGCCTTACAAATAACTGAGAAAAGAAGAGAAGTGAAAGGCAAAGGAGAAAAGGAAAAATACAGCCATCTGAATGCAGAGTTCCAAAGAATAGCAAGGAAAGATATGAAAGCCTTCCTCAGTGATCAGTGCAAAGAAATAGAGGAAAATAATAGAATGGGAAAGACTAGAGATCTTTTCAAGTAAATGAGAGATACCAAGGGAACATTTCATGCAAAGATGGTCACAATAATGGACAGAAATGGTATGGACCTAACAGAAGCAGAAGATATTAAGAAGAGGTGGCAAGAATACACAGAAGAACTGTACAAAAAAGATCTTCATGACCCAGATAACCACAGTGGTGTGATCACTCACCTAAGCCAGGCATTCTGGAATGCAAAGTCGTGTGGGCCTTAGGAAGCATCACTACGAACAAAGCTAGTGGAGCTGATGGATTTCCAGTTGAGCTATTTCAAACCCTAAAAGATGATGTTGTGAAAGTGCTACATTCAATATGCCAGCAAATTTGGAAAACTTAGCAGTGGTCACATACTGGAAAAGGACAGTTTTCATTCCAGTGCCAAAGAAAGGCAATGCCAAAGAATGCTCAAACTACCGCACAATTGCACTAATCTCACACACTAGCAAAGTAATGCTCAAAATTCTCCAAGTCAGGCTTCAACAGTATGTGAACCATCAACTTCCAAATGTTCAAACTGAATTTAGAAAAGGCAGACGAACCAGTGATAAAATTACCAACATCCACTGGATCATCGAAAAAACAAGAGAGTTCCAGAAAACATCTAATTCTGCTTTATCGACTACACCAAAGCCTTTGTGTGGATCACAACAAGCTGTGGAAAATTCTTCAAGAGATGGGAATACCAGACCACCTCACCTGCCTCCTGAGAAATCTGTGTGCAGGTCAATGAGCAGAAGTTAGAACCAGACATGGAACAACATACTGGTTCCAAATTGGGAAAGGAATAATTCAAGGCTGTATGTTGTCACCCTGCTTATTTAACTTGTATGCAGAATGCATCATGCCAAATGCCAGGCTGAATGAAGTACAAGCCAGAATCAAGATTACAGGGAGAAAAATCAACAGCCTCAGTTATTCAGATGACACCACCTTTATGGTAGAAAGAGAAGAGGAACTAAAGAGCCTCTTGATCAAAGTGAAAGAGGAGAGTGAAAATTCTGGCTTAAAACTCAACATTCAGAAAACTAAGATCATGGCATCCAGTCCCATCACTTCATGGCAAATAGATGGGGAGACAGTGGAAACAGTGACATACTTTATTTTCTTAGGCTCCAAAATTACTGCAGATGATGACTGCACCCATGAAATTAAAAGACACTTGCTCCTTGGAAGAAAACCTATGACCAACCTAGACAGCATATTAAAAAGCAGATACATTACTTCACCAACAAAGGTCCATCTAGTCAAAGCTATGATTTTTCCAGTAGTCATGTATGGATGTGAGAGTTGGACTATAAAGAAAGCTGAGCACTGAAGAGTTGATGCTTTTGAACTGTGGTGTTGGAGAAGACTCTTGGGGGTCCCTTGGACTGCAAGGAGTTCCAGCCAGTCCATCCTAAAGGAAATCAGTCCTGAATATTCATTGGAAAGACTGATGCTGAAGCTGAAACTCCAATACTTTAGCCACCTGATGCGAAGAACTAACTCACAGGAAAATACCCTGATACTGGGAAAGATTGAAGGCAGGAGGAGAAGGAGGTGACACAGGATGAGATGGTTGGATGGCATCACTGACTTGATGGACTTGAGTTTGAGCGAGCTCCAGGAGTTGGTGATGGACAGGGAAGCCTTGTCATGCTGCAATCCATGGGGTCATAGAGTCGGACATGACTGAGTGACTGAACTGAACTATTTTGTTTAATTGCTAGGTCAAGTCCAACTCTCTGTGACCCCACAGACTGCAGCTTGACAGTCTTCCTTGTCCTCACTATCCCCCTTAGTTTGCTCAGATTCATGTCCATTGAGTCAGTGATGGTACCTAACCATCTCACTGAATATTTACATTACATCCTATGGATAAACAATGAACTTTTTAGCCAATACAATAGTAATGATCATGCAATACACACATGTACATATATGTATGTGTAGATTGATTGAAAGTAATAAACTTTCAAACATAAATTGTTAATTCATGCAACTTATACAAAATCCAAAAGTGCAAGAAAATGTACTATGTAAAGTCTCTTCATCCTTTCCTTAAGCATCTGGTGCCTTTCCAGCTTTTTTTTTGTGTGTGTAGCTTTTTATTGTGATAGTAAGACAGCTTGAAATTTACCATCTTAACTCTTTTCAATACAGTTCACTGGTATTGAATATATTCATATTTTTTGCTGTAAAAATAGCAAGATATATTCATAATATTTTGCAAGCATCCCCACTATATTCATAATTCTTTCACCTTATAAAACTCAAACTCTATCCCCATTAAGCAAAAACTACCCATTCTCCTCTCCAAGTCCAAACCCTGGTAACCACCATTCTGCTTCCTGTCTAAATGATTTTTGACTATTCTGTATATCTTTTATAAGTGGAGTCATGCATTCATACATTATTTGTGTTTTTGCTGCTGCTGCTAAGTCACTTCAGTCGTGTCTGACTCTGTGTGACCCCATAGATGGCAGCCCACCAGGCTCCCCCATCCCTGGGATTCTCCAGAATACTGGAGTGGGTTGCCATTTCCTTCTCCAATGCATGAAAGTGAAAAGTGAAAGTGAAGTCACTCAGTCACATCCAACTCCTAGCGACCCCATGGACTGCAGCCCACCAGGCTGCTCCGTCCATAGGATTTTCCAGGCAAGAGTACTGGAGTGGGTTGCCATTGCCTTCTCCATTTGTGTTTTTATGACTGGCTTATTTTACTTAGCATAATGTTCTCAAGATTTCCCCAAATTGTAGCATATATCAGGATTCCCTTCCTTTTTAAAGCTAAAATAATGTTCCATTGTATATATGTGTACATATATGTGCATGCATGCTCAATTGCTTCAGTCTTGTCTGTCTGTTTGCATCCCGATGGACGAAAGCCCACTGAGATCTTCTGTCTATGAGATTCTCCAGGCAAGAATACTGGAGTGGGTTGCTGTATCCTCCTCCAGGGGATCTTCCCGACCCAGAGGTCCAATCTGTGTCATTTACAGCTCCTGAATTAGCAGGCAAGTTCTTAATTACTCATGCCACCTGGGAAGTCCCTGTATGTGTGTTTATATATATATATATATACATATATATAATTCTTATTCCTTTCCAGTTTTTTTATTTTTCCTGAGTTACTACTTGCATGTACTTCTTTTCTAATACCAACGTTAAGATGCAGAATCCACACTTCTGCATCCTGCTTTTTCATTTTAACTTATCAAAATATTTTGGAGACTGTTCCAAACCATATGTATATAACTTTTTAAAATTGTTTTTAGTACTGTGCAGTATTTCCATGTGTGGATATGTTGTGATTTATTGTATTGCTAGCTATCTGGGTGGTTTCATTTCTTCTGCTAGTACAAACAATAGTATGATGAATATCCTTGTGAATTTTTTCAACGTGGATTATTATGGAAGAACTCAGAATTGGAATTGTGAGATCTAAGTCTGCATTTTAAATTTTAATAGATGAGGCTAATCTGCCCTCTTTAGAGTCATACCAAGTTTTATTCCAACTGATAATGTATGAGAATTCCTGTTCCTGCATTGTGTTTTCAAACTTTTAATATTTGACCAACTGATAAATGAAAATGGGCCTCGCAGTCATTTCAATTTGTATTCTTCTTATTGTGACTAATTTCAAGCTTCTTTTCATATGTTTAACAGTGAAATCTGAACTGTCTTTTCATATCCTTGGTTCATTTTCTATTCGATAGATAGCTTCTTTTTTATAGATCAGAGAACATTTTTGTATAGATTAGAAAAATTAGTCCTTTTCAGTGTGATGAGTTGCATATTTTTTGTTGTTTGTTTGCCACTTGCCTCTTGTCCTTTTGTGGACTTTTTTCTTGACTTCCATCTTTTATTTAGTATTTTTGTGGTTGGATTTATCGTCCTTCACATATGGCATTTTCCACTTCAAGACTATTTAGGAAAAAAAAAGATCTCTGAAATAATGAATTCTTGTACTTTTATGATTTCTTTTTCATCTGATATTTGACCCATCTGGAGTTTGTTTGGTTATAAAATTGAGGTAGATTTTCAACACTTTTATTCCTCTAGATCATGAGTCAGCAGACTTTTTCATAAATGGCTAAGGACTAAATATTTTGCCCTTTTGGATAATATGGCCTTAGGTAGCTACTCAACTCTGCCCTTGTAGTGAAAAAGGAGCCAAAGATAACCCATAAACATATGGGCATACCTGAATTCCAGTAAAGCTTGTATATAACAAGAAGCTGGCAGGATTTGCCCAACAAGCTCTTGTGTGCTTACCAGTGTGGAAGACTGCTTAATTGTTTCAACAACATGTATTAAATGAATAACTTTCTCCCACTGATATGCCATGGCATACTTATCATATACTTATATTCTTTTGCTCAGGTATAACTTTTACAAGACTCTTCATTTAATATCATTGTTCTGTCTTTCTACCTATATAGGCTCATACCACACTGTTTTGGTTACTATACATATATTTTTAACATCATATGAGGTCAGCTACCTCTCAAAACTCTTTATTTTTCAGAATTTTATGCGTTGATTATTAAATCAGTGGATTTGGATGTCAGAAAACAACTTCAAGACTAGGAGTCATTTTTTTAAAAAACCTTTCAAAGGGGAAAAAATGGAAAAGCTTATTTCAGCTATATTAGTTCACAATCATTTTCTCAGGTGAATATTAACAACTTCTGAATAGGGAAGAGAGAGATTGGACTTAATTTCCTCTCCATTAAAAGTACCTCTATTCATTTCTTCACCCTCTAGCTACTATAGGGTATTAAGTGGATGAGCTAGAAAATGCCACCCAATTGTACAAGAGTCGCCAGTTTTGTAATTTTTGATTTCTTCTTTCTCTCACTCTTTCTGGCTCAATAGGTAGTAAATCAAGGTTTATTTCCTTGTATATTATAGGTTTCATTCACCCCCTCCTACCTTGTCAGAAAATAATTTTAACTATAAAAGTAACATAAACTGACTATTTGCATATTGAAGTGTGGTTGATTTACAATGTTGTGTTAGTTTCCATTGTATAGCAAAGTGATTCATATATATATATACATATATATATATTCAGATTCTTTTCCCTTATAGCTTATTGCAGAATATTGGGTATATTTCCCTGTGCTATACAGCAGGTTCTTGTTGGTTAGCTATTTTATATACAGTAGTGTGTATCTGTTAATCCCACACTACTAGCTTGTCCCTCCACCACTCTTTCCCATTTGGTAACCATAGGTTTGTTTTCAATGTGGGTTTATTTGTGTTTCGTAAGCAAGCTCATTTGTGTGTCTTTTTTGTTTCTTAAAGATTGCTCATATAAACAATATAATATGTTTATTTTTCTCTATCTGGTTTACTTCACTTAGTATAATCTCTAGATCCATTCTTATTGTTGCAAATGGTATTATTTCATTTCTTGTTTATGATTCAGTAATATTCTAGTGTATGTGTATCTGTATATGTGTGTGCATACATGACATGAGCTTACTTTAGCAAAACTATAGAGAGATGGAAATGTATATACAAAGGTATGGAAGAGATGGTTAGAATCACCCCTCAATATGGCCCTCAGAGATAACCCCTGTTAGGATTCCTGTGTCTCGCTCTCTTTTGTGTCCACTTGTATACAAACAAGAAAATGCATGGGTTTGAGATACTCATGCAAACTATGCATAGTGAAATTTCCTATGCTGCTTCTTCCATGTGTTACTGTACTGGGTCAGTTACTATTTTGAAAGACTGCCTGGGTCCCCAGGAAGAAGTGGATCCATCCCTTTGTCCCTAAGAAGTGAACTTTTAGAGTTTTCATGCATATGAGTGCCCTCTTCACTGATTCTTTCTTCCGACTTTGGTTGGGTGTTTCTTTCCGAGGAGGCACATTCTCTCTTTTCCCCTTGCTGTGGGGCACCCATCCCTCCTCTGTTGTTGACTGTGAGGTGAGGGGGAGGCCGAACCCAAATGAGAAAGAAAGCATCTTCCCAGCACTCAAGGTCTCCTATTATTATAATTTTTTTTTTGCCAGATATGCCCCCAGGCATTTCTCCCAGCATCTGCCTGTGCCTTTGCCAACCTTTATGAAGAACAATCCTACTTTAGAAAGTCACTGTGATGCTGATTTCTGAGAAGAAGTATTTAGAAGAAGGATGCTCTCTTTTGAAACCTGATCAAGTGGCCGGGTTGCTGAAGTACTATTTTCTCTAGATCTCTGCTCTCTCTTGCAAACTCATGGCACCACCAGAGGTCTTGAGGACATCTTGAGAAAGAAGTGCTCACATCTGTCCTTTTTGGAAGGAAGATGATGTGAGACCTAATTTCTTAAAGTCACAGGTGGTCTGCATATCTTCAAGCTTCAAAATAACTTTCTGTTTCACCACAGCTGCTATACTAGCGCTGGTAAAAAACCCATTGTACTTAATTGTTGTCAGAAGGAATTTTAGACTCCCACCCAGAAGTGGTTTTCTGGTGTAAAAGAAAAAGCATGTCTCATAACATATCAGAATGGGACTATGGAGAAGTTTTACATCTTTTGAAACTTAAGAATCAAGTGAAGATTAAAACATGCACTTGAACAGAACTGAAAAGCTTTGATGCCAAAGCAGAAGGCAAATGACCAAGAGTGAAGATCAAGAGGCGAAATGAAGTTAAAGATTAGGGAGACTGAAAAGTTCTGAGTCAGAAGAAAGAAGGACAAAAAGACATGGATCAGGGAAGAGGAGAAAAAATGACATCAGTTCAGTTCAGTTCAGCCCCACAGTCATGTCCATGGGCTGCAGCACACCAGGCTTCCCTGTCCATCACCAATTCCTGGAGCTTGCTCTAACTCATGTTCATTGAGTCAGTGATGCCATCCAACCATCTCATCCTGTGTCATCCCCTTCTCCTCCGCCTTCAATCTTTCCCAGCATCAGGGTCTTTTCCAGTGAGTCAGATCAGGTGGCCAAAGTATTGAAGCTTTAGCTTCAGCATCAGTCTTTCTGAATGAACATTCAGGACTGATTTCGTTTAGGACAGACTGGTTTGCTCTCCTTGCAGTTCAAGGGACTCTCGAGAGTCTTCTCCAACACCACAGTTCAAAAGCATCAACTCTTCAGCGCTCAGCTTTCTTTATAGTACAACTCTGACATTCATACATGACTACTGGAAAAACCATAGCTTTGACTAGATGGACCTTTATTGGTGAAGTAATGTGTCTGCTTTTTAATATGCTGTCTAGGTTGGTCATAGCTTTTCTTCCAAGGAGCAAGCGTCTTTTAATTTCATGGGTGCAGTCACCATCTGCAGTGATTTTGGAACCTAAGAAAGTGAAGTATGTCACTGTTTCCACTGTCTCCCCATCTATTTGCCATGAAGTGATGGGACTGGATGCTGTGATCTTAGTTTTCTAAATGTTGAGTTTTAAGCCAGAATTTTCACTCTCCTCTTTCACTTTGATCAAGAGGCTCTTTAGTTCCTCTTCTCTTACTGCCATAAGGGTGGTGTCATCTGAATATCTGAGGTTATTGATATTTCTCCCTGTAATCTTGTTTCCAGCTTCTGCTTCATCCAGTCCAGCATTTCCCATGATATATTCTGCATATAAGTTGAATATCAGAGTGACAATATTCAGCCTTGACGTACACCTTCCCTAATTTGGAACAAGTCTCTTGTTCTATGTCTGATTCTAGCTTTCTTCTTGACCTGCATACAGATTTCTCAGGAGGCAGGTGAGGTGGTCTGGTATTCCCATCTCTTTCAGAATTTTCCACAGTTTGTTGTGATCCACACAGTCAAAGGCCTAGTCAATGAAGGACAAGTCAATGTTTTTCTGTCATTCTCCTGCTTTTTCTATGATCCAACAGATGTTGGCAATTTGATCTCTGGTTCCTCTGGCTTTTCTAAATCCAGCTTGAACATGTGAAAGTTCCCAGTTCACACACTGTTGAAGTATAACTTGGAGAATTTTGAGTATTACTTTGTTAGTGTGTGAAATGAGTGCAGTTTTGCAGTAGTTTGGGCATTCTTTGGCATTGCCTTTCTTTGTGATTGGAATGAAAACTGACCTTTTCCAGTTCTGTGGCCACTGCTGAGTTTTCTAAATTGCTGACATATTGAGTGCAGCACTTTCACAGCATCATGCTTTAGGATTTGAAAAAGCTCAACTGGAATTCCATCACCTCCACTGACTTTGTTCATAGTGATGCTTCCTAAGGCCCACTTGACCTCACATTCCAGGATGTCTGGCTCTTGGTAAGTGATCACACCATCGTGGTTATCTGGATCACTAATTTTTTTTTTTTTTTTTTTTGGATAGTTCTCCTGTGTATTCTTGTCACCTCTTCTTAATATCCTGCTTCTGTTAGGTCCAAGACTGACATGGCTCAGCAATAACAAGAGATAAAAACATCACCTTGTTCAAATGAGTGGAAATATTTTTAGATATTTTTATTGGTGTTAGTTTGTTCTTTTTTTTTTTTAAGTGAGCTTGAAAATCAGTGTGTGAAAAGGAAGGAAACCAATGACTTGGCAAAAATATTTTTAGAACAAGTTCAGCGAATACACATAGGTTTAAATCATAGGTTCTATGCAAATAATGACAGACATTTGAAAATGGAAAAAAAAAGTGTGTCAGATAATGTATGGAAGCCATATTGGTAGCAAATGAAATGTCACAAGAGCAAATGATATTCTGCAAAGCTGAGAGATTGACACTTGTCTTCAATAGTATGCGTGGCTCTTCAACAAAAGGACTGAAAAAGGAAGATCTGGAACCCATTGGTGTGCTGCATAGAATATTGTTCAATAGAAGCAAGTATTATCAATGTGTTCGTATACACTCTCATTACTATTATTATCTTAAATAATTAACGCTGCCAGCAATGAAAGGGGATGCTTTGTGAAGTAGTCAGATTCCTCACAAAGGACTGTTCAGGCAGAGTTTGGATGACCCTCAGACAAGGTGCCGTAAAGGAGTCCCTGCCCTGGGACACGTGGCCTTCCCAGGGTTCCTTCCAGTGCCAGCGTTCTGCGGTTGGGTGATCTTTCACTGAGTTTTATACACTAAGGAGTTCTTACCCTAGTAAGATCATTTTTTAAAAGAAGGGCTCAGCGGCTTCCCTGGTAGTCCAGTGGTTAAAAATCTGCCTTGCAAATGCAGGGGACCCTGGTTTGATCCCTGGTCGGGGAACTAAGATCCCACATACCTCAGGGCAACTTAGCCTGTGAGCCACAGCTGCTGAGCCCACATATCATGAATAGAGAGAAGCTCATGTGCTGCAACTAAGACCTAACGCAGCTAAAAATGAGAGCTTCTCCAGTGGTTCAGTGGTAAAGAATCTGCCTGTAATACAGGAGCCGCAGAGACCCAGGTTTGATCCCCGGGTCAGGAAGATCCCCTGGAGAAAGAAATGCAACCCACTCCAATATTCTTGTCTAAAAAATGCTATGGACAGAGGAGCCTGGCGGGCTACTGTCCATGGGTCACAAAGAGTCAGACAGGACTGAGCATGCACTCATGCAGCCAAAGATATTAAAAAAAAGAAAGGCTTAACAAGTCGTATCACCAGTTTTGATGGAGACTAGTATTTGTGTACCCAATCTCTATTCCTCATAGCTTTCTTACTAACCAAAACTTGGCTTTACGGAGGTAACGTCGTACTCAGGATCATACACATATCTCAATTTCCTGCAGATCAGGATGATTGGGGTCTAGGTTCTAGCCAGATAGGTATAAAGTAGGAGCTTAGAGGAATTTCTGGGAATCCTGACAAGAGAGGATTGAAATTACTGCTGTAAATATTATCCCCTCTCTTCCTCTCATTCTCCTTTCACTCACCTGGACTTAGATCCCAGGGCATGCTGGGACCATGAAACAGGTTTAAAAATACACTTTAACTTCCTAACTTCAAGTTGAGAAGACTGAGGGATGTCCCTGGTGGCACATGGATAGGAATCCGTCTGCCAGTGCATGAGACATGGGTTCAGTCCCTAGTCTGGGAAGAGTCCACATGCTGCAGAGCAACTGAGCCCTTGCAACGACTGCAACCCACGCGCCCTAGAGCCCATGCTCAGCAACAAGAGAAGTCATCGCAATGAGAAGCTTACACACCACAACTAGAGAGTAGCTCCCACTCGCCATAACTAGAGGAAAGCCCATGCAGCAATGAAGACCCAGCACAGCTAAAAACAATTAAATAAACTCATTAAAAATTTTTTTTCCTAAATTGACTGTAAGTAGAATAGAGCTTCCCAGGTAGCTCAGATAGTAAAGTATCTGCCTGCAATGCCAGAGACCCTGTTCAATCCCTGGGTCAGGAAGATCCTCTGGAGGAGGGCATGGCAACCCACCCCAGTATTCTGGCCTGGAGAATTCCGAGGACAGAGGGGCCCGGTGGGCTACAGTCTGTGGGGTCGCAAAGGGTCGAACACGATTGAGCGACTAACACAGAATAGAGCTTGCAATTCTTCGATATCATCTCCATTTGAATTCAGAGAAAATGCAAATTCTTCCTACTTTCACTTCCTACTAGAACAGGACAGATTGCCTCCTGGCAAGTGTGGATTATTCTGCCATCAGAACTCAGCGTCAGTAGCTCAAACCCTGGTGTCATTTACACACTTTCTACAGGGACAGGTCAGGTGTCAGCAGGGACCATAAGCAAAGAAAAACCCATCCCTTGGAAGCAGCAGTGTGAAGAGGAGGGGAGCTGGTGACAGCCTGTCTTGTGCTGGATCATTTTCAGGGGTAGCAGACTACTACATCCTGGGGCTTTTTTTTTTTTTTTTTTTTGCAAAAAGGAAGCTGAAGGACAAACATCTGAAGGAGAAATTAATCTCTGTGAATAGGTGACAAGCCGTGATAAGCCCTCAGGGTACACGTCAGGGTAGCACAGATGTTAGTGTGAGAACTATGCCTTGATTCAAGAGAAGTGGGGAGCAGGGTGGAGGAGGGGTACATGGCAAAGAAAAACAAAAAATCAGAATCATCTTTGCAAGCAGCTGACTGTTTCTGAAAGGCTGTCTATAGGGCCGAAGAATAAAACATTAAAATACACCCATGTGACAAATTCGTGATGAAACTGGAGTTTTCACCTCTCGATGCGGGCACTATAGATTTACCCATCCTGTTTGAAGAGCAGTTAAACAATATGATTTAAGAGCCATAAAGCAGGCACATGCATTTATCTAGTGACCCAGCTCTTGGAAATGTATCTGAAGGATATAACTCAAAAGTTATATTTAATTAAGTTGCATGCCCAAGGTGTTTTCCTGTTTCTATAGTAGGGAGAAATGAGAGCCAAGTGTTTGACATTCAGAGAATATTAAGTAATTCAATATGCTAATTTACTGGGAAGCTATGCAACACTAAAAATTATAATATTTAAGACAGAAAAGCATGAAAATATATGTAAGGTAAAGAATATGTAACAAAATCAATTATATGACATCAGATATGTAATTATTATTATTGCATGTGGAGAAGAGCAAAAAAACCTTTAGGGAGAAATACTTTTGATATTGTGAGATTGGGGCAGTATTTTTTCCTCACTTTAAAATTCTCTTAACGGTTGCTAAAATAAGCATACATTGTTTAAGTGAAATAGAACAAGAGCCTAAAAGGAAGAAAGTGGAAATCAACCAGTCTGAACTTCTCTTTTTTTAATGGATAATAGCTTGACTATAAACCTTTTGTGGGATAGAGCAGTCTCATTTCTTTGGAAAGAAAGAGTCCTTTTCCCAAGTGCCTGTTAGATGTACTGTCACTTTCCAGGGGCCGATAGTAAACAACACTTAAAAAAAAAGTCATGCTAGCCTAATCTGAGCTGTTGCTCTCAACTCCCCATCTTGCTTCCTCTCAACTTCCAACACAATGTTCCTCTCTATTAACCATATCACCTAATGACTAGAGCATCCACATGACACCCTAGGAGAGGGAGGGGAGACATGATTTTCAGATGACCTAGGAGTTGCAGAAGCATCATTCTTCTCTAGAACCTATCTGTCTCCCACTCACAATTTAGGTTATGCAAGGAAAATGGGGACAATTTGGTCTCTACTGTTGTTGGACAAAGAGCATATAAATGATAGTTTAGTCTCTACACATGAACCAGTTGGAGACGTGGATGGACCTAGACACTATCATACAAAGTGAAGTAAGTCAGAAAGAGAAAAACAAATACTATATATGAACATGTATATGTGGAATCTGAAAAAGTTGGCACATATGACCTTATTTATGAGGCAGAAATAGAGACACAGATGTAGAGATCAAATGTATGGACACCAAGGGGGATAAAAGGAGGTGGGGTGGGATGAATTGGGAGACTGGGATTGACATATATGCATACATTGGTACTATGTGTGAAATAGACAACTGATGAGAATTTCCTGTATAGCACAGGGAACTCAGTGTTCTGTGGTCACCTAAATAGGAAGCAAATCCAAAAGTGAGGGGATATATGTGTATGTAGAGCTGATTCATTTGTTGTACAACAGAAACTAGTGCAACATTGTAAAACAGCTATGCAAAAATATAAAAACCAGCTGACTTGAATGACAGCCAAATAAACTCTTTAAAATATATAACTAAATAAATAAATGATCGTGGAGTCTTTGGAAAACAAAATCAAGCCAAAAAAAAATGAGTGATTCCCCACTTCCGCTTCCCACCATCCCACCTAGAGGGCCTTCTTTTCACTTGGCATGTTTCCTCTAATTTCACTGTCCTAATAAGAAGCAGTGTATTAAACAGTGTATTAAAAGGCAGAGACATCACTTTGCCAACAAAGCTATGGTTTTTCCACTAGTCATGTTCAGATGTGAGAGTCGGACCATAAAGAAGGCTTGACTGCCGAAGAATTGATGCTTTTGAACTGTGATGTTGAAGAAGACTCTTAAAGAGTCCCTTGGAGTGCACAGAGATCAAACCAGTCCATATTAAAGGAAATCAGTCCTGAATATTCATTGGAAGGACTGAGGCTGAAGCTGAAACTCCAATTCTTTGGTCACGTGATGTGAAGAACCAACTCATTAGAAAAGACCCTGATGCTGGGAAAGATTGAAGGTGGGAAGAGAAGGGGATGACAGAGGATGAGATGGTTGGATGGCATCACCGACTCGATGGACATGGGTTTGAGTAAGCTCTGGGAGTTGGTGATGGACAGGGAGGCCTGGCATGCTGCAGTCCATGGGATCACAAAGAGCTGAGTGACTGAACAACAACAAATAAAATAACCTTACTAAGGGGATGGATAGAATTCTTGGAGGATAGGAATGATGTGTACCACATGACTGAGATCTTGTATTATCTCAGGCTATAAGACAGAGCTAGTAGGTGACCAAGCCAGGTCTCTGTAACATCAGGAGAGAAGAGAAGGGGGCATCTTGTGGAAGGCATAAGTACTCCCAGTCCTTCAGTGAGACAGAACCTAGGAGCTCAAGCAGAACCCTGGGTATGAGGCAGGCTGAGGGGAAAGAGTGGTTTGACTTAGGCATAGGAATGTCACCAGAATTTCCAGACAGCTATTCCCCACTGGTGGGAACAGAATTTAAGAGACAAGCTTGGGTTTAGGAAGGAAGCTGGAAGGAAGGACAGGTGGCTCTGGGCCGATGTCATTTTTACAATGATAGCATGCCAAAAACCTGTTCTTGAGAAACTTCAGTTAGTTCAACGTTTGATAATATTTAATAACATTCTTTGTTGCACTGTTATTATTACAGTTTTCTAAAAATTCAAGTCTGTCTCAGCTGGGATCAGGAGAGATGGTTTTGCCTATGCGAGGGCCAGAGTTCAGCAGGGGAAACACTTGGATTGGAGACAGTGGTGGTGGGGTCCCCCGAAAGGGAAGACCCCCCAGTGGCCTGTGTGGGTGACCCCATCTACTGCCTCTGAACTTTCAGAAATCCTTAAACTCCTCAGGCAGCTCTGCAATGGGGCTTCATTAACTTAAAAAAAAAAAAAGAAACAATAAAAAAAGAAACAAAACAAAACTCTTTAGACCTTATAGTTTAATTTCCTCTCACATTTTTGTCATCTTTCATGAAGTACCTTATACTCTACCAAGGAACAGCTCCTCCTTTCAGGGCAAAGAAATTTCCACCCCAAGTACCTTCATGGCCTGGGGATACAACAGTTGTCCAATCAGTCCTTAAGGACAAGGCTTTACTATTTATTCTTCCCTTCCTTTTTTCAAAATTTTTTTTTAATTTTTGGCGGCCTGCACGGCATGTAGGATCTTAGTTCCCCAACCAGGGATTGAACCCAGGGCCCTGGCAGTGGAAGCACCGTGTCCCATCTACTGAACCCGTGGGGCATTCCTTCTCTTCTCTTTTTAACAGACATGCTATTCTACTGTGAACCTTATTCTTAGCTTTATTTCTAAGAATAAGCTACTTCTGCTTTCCAATTTGCATCTTAAGATTCAGCAAACTAACTCATGATATTGTTGTGTGCGATAATCTCGGTGATTTGCTCGGGCCTGGTGCACTGGGAGGACCCTGAGGAATCGGGTGGGGAGGGAGGTGGGAGGGGGGATCGGGATGGGGAATACGTGTAACTCTATGGCTGATTCATGTCAATGTATGACAAAACCCACTGAAATGTTGTAAAGTGATTGGCCTCCAACTAATAAAATAATATTTAAAAAAAAAAAAAAAAAAAAGAGGGCCAAAAAAAAAAAAAAAAAAAAAGATTTGTTGAAATATTTGTCATTTCTTTTCAAAAGTACATTTAAAAGCTTGTAAAAACAGGACAATAAAGCTGTACAATGAAATAGAAAATCAGAGGTAAAACTGATCTAAGCTGAAAGATCAATGTAATTGTGGGTTTGGGCTTCATATTTGGCTGCAGGCTTCCTAGTACTCAGAGAAAAAAGGAAAACAAACTCTATTAATATGTCCCAGCTCTTTTCTTTCTTTTTTTTCTTTTATTGCATTTTATTTATTTATTTTTTATTAGTTGAAAGCTAATTACTTCACAACATTTCAGTGGGTTTTGTCATACACTGGTATGAATCAGCCATAGATTTACATGTATTCCCCATCCCGATCCCCCCTCCCACCTCCCTCTCCACCCGATTCCTCTGCCAGCTCTTTTCATGGATGGCTCTGGCCCTTGTCTTTTATCCGCCCTGTGTTTTTTCTCATGCTCTTCTTCTGTTAACAGTGCTCTCTTTCCTTTTGGTGCTGATGGTGTGGGTTCTTCTCCACCCTCCATCTGGGGCTATCGGTCAGCCTGCACATCACCTACTCTAATGCATGGTACCCCATCCTCTTGACATTGTGATTATATCCAGCAGTGGGAATCAGGCCATCTCTTGAGAGTTGGCATCAATGAGAATCTTCTCAGGGGTTGATGCACAGACTCGGATGGGGGAAAGTTTATTTCCTACCAAAGATACTAAGTTGGAAAAATATGAATCAGAATAAGCTATTGGACATCTTCCCTGCCCCAAGGAACAGGCCTGTCTCCAGTGAGAGGAAATAAAACAAAGCCGAGAAGATGGGCCAATGGAGAGAGCAAGTCCTGTGTCCTGAGAGCTGGCTCTTGTCCCTGAGCCCGAGGCCTGGTGTCTGTAGCTCTTAGGTTCTGTCCATGAACCGAGTCCTTCCTGGCAGTGAGAGTGAGCAAATTCCCTTCTTTGATGAGTAAGTCCGAGTACCACTCTGACATTTAAAATAGAAAAAAAAAAAAAAAAAAGTCCTAATTAACACATCTTTTATTATTGGAAAGGAATTGGAATATCAATTTAACAAGGAGCCCGTTTTATTTTCTAAAATTAATTTTGAAAGCGTTTTCTCATAGGGGACTTAATAGCACGTATCGAGTGAGGTAATGCCCTCAACCACACGTTTACAGTAAGTGCAGGAGTGAATTTCATGTGATGGTTTCTAGTATAAACCTTGAACAGAAGCCAAGGGCATAACATTAAAGCAAAATTGAGCTAAAGCAGTTCTGTAAGGACTTTCCCAGTGTACGCAGTGTGTTCAATAGTCTGGTGGTCTAACTACACCCAAGGACAGAGCTTCAAAAGTAGAGGGGGCACTTCGCTGCTGGTCCAGAGGTTAAGACTCCACGCTTCCAATGCAGGGGGCTTGGGTTCCATCCCTGGTTGGGGAACTAAGATCCCACATGCTGCATGGCGTGGCCTGAATAAATAAATAAATAGAGAATCAATATTATCAAAAAGAATAATAATAAAGTATAGGAACACTTTTTAACTTTGACAGTCTTCTCCATGTGGCTTTTTTTTTTTAACCATTTACTCAAGCTTCTGATAAGGGATGCATAACACATATACTGAAATTCTACTCCAACCGGAACTGACATTTTCTGTTGATGAGAAAAGGATCTAAATGCTTTGGAAGCCAAGTGAAATGAGAGGAATGCAAATAGTTAACAGTACCTTGATCTGAATAGAAAACCATCTTGCCTCTGCACAGAAGTGACCCATGTGGCCCTTGGGAATACCTATAAGAGCTCCAGATTTTTTCCTTGAGGCCTAAGTTTGGATGTGCAGCTTCTAGAGTGAGTCATTAAGTCATCGATGAGACCTACAGTCATAGAGAAAAATGGTTTTGACCTGGAACCTTTTTCCAAAGTAGGAATTTGTAGTTAGCCCAGAAGGACTTAGCTTCCCAGTGTGGTCTTCAGAGTGAAGTAGTTTTTACATGTTTATTTCTCTTCTTCCCCTCTCCCCAATTCCACCTAGTGTCTGAACCAATGTATTTATCAAAGGGATGTGATCAAAGAGAAATGCATTTTGGTTAATCATGGCTAATATGAAGCCTTTCTTTCTGTGAGACATCAGTACTAATCCTTTCTTGAAGTTGCCTCTGATTGTATCTGATTTTGGTTATTGTTATGTTTCCTGTGCCTGGCATGATACCTAGACCAAACTTTAAATATTTGCTGAACTAATAAGTTAATGAATCAATTCCAGTGATAGACTCAGATTTATATTTTGATATTTGTTTGTTTCTTTGGCTGAACTGGGTCTTGGTTACATCGTGTGGGATTAGTTGCTCCGTGGCATGTGGGATCTTAGTTCCCCTATGAGGGATCAAACCTGCGTCCCCTGCATTTGGAAGGCAGATTCTTAACCATCGGATCACCAGGAAGTCCCCAGATTTATGTTTTAAAACTTGTCCTCTGAATGTATGCTGGAAATTGTATTGGACAGTAACACAACTGGAAGGCCTCACACTCGTCCAGATGAGGGTCTCTTGTGGCTCCAGTGATAGCAGCAGCAATGAAAACTGAAACAATGGTGTTGACTTGAGAGCTATTTAGGAGGTCGATTGATCACATGGAGAGATAGCCGAGAAAGTGGATGAACAGGACAGCTAAATAAGGTGCTAGGGGCAAAATGAAGAGGTCAGGTCCCTTGTTCAAAAATGATCAAGAATTTCAAGATGGAGATAGAGCTTTAAGATAAGCAGAGAGCCCTTTACATTTCTCCAGGAATCCTATTCATAAAGCCGGCTCAGAAGGAAACAGCCTCTGTTCACTATAGCAGGGGCTCTTCCATTTATGCATGAAATGCCTACCCTGTGTGGGGCACTGTGGCAGCCACTGGATTTTACCCAAAAGCCAAACATTAGGATAAAAGCTCCAGCAAAGAAGGAGCAAAGCAGAGCTCCCTCTCTTACTCCCTGAAAGTGTTTCTACATGTAGGAGATTGTTCCTGTTTTTTTCCCTGATTCTTTTTTTTTTTTTTACTTTCATTCTGTGCTTTTATTTATTTATTTATTTTGGGGGGGGTCTTTTTTTTTCTTTTTCTTTTTTTTTTTTTCATTTATTTTTATTAGTTGGAGGCTAATTACTTTACAATATTGTAGTGGGTTTTTGCCATACATTGACATGAATCAGCCATGGATTTACACGTATTCCCCATCCCGATCCCCCCTCCCACCTCCCTCTCTACCCGATTCCTCTGGGTCTTCCCAGTGCACCAGGCCCGAGCACTTGTCTCATGCATCCAACCTGGGCTGGTGATCTGTTTCACCATAGATAATATACATGTTTCGATGCTGTTCTCTCGAAACATCCCACCCTCGGAATATAGATTTTAAAGAGAAATTTAATAGTTGAGAGTGTGTCGCTGGTGATGGCGGTTTAGTCGCTAAGTCCTGTCAGACTCTTTTGGGACTGTGTAGACTGTAGCCTGCTAAGCTCCTCTGTCCATGGATTTCCCAGGCAAGAATACCAGAGTGGGTTACCGTTTCCTTCTCCAGGCGATCTTCTTGACCCAGGGATCAAACCCTCATCTCCTGCTTGTCTGATGGATTCTTTACCACTGAGCTACCTGGGGAGTCCTACTCTTTGGCTACTCACCCTCGTTTATATACTTATAATTCTATATTTTTTAATTGTTAGGTTAAAAAAATGTGTTGCCTTGGCAGTGTTATATACTAATAACAACTAATACTGCCATTCTGTTTTAAATCTAAATTTCCACTTAACCCGGAATCTAATTGCCATTCAATTCAGGCAAGATTTGCAGACCAGAGATTATCACAATTATGTCAATAAAATGGCTTTTTAGATTCCTTTCAAGAGGCATTCTAGGGCCTCTTTAATAAAAGCACTAGTCCTGTTCATGAGGTCTTCATCCTCGTGACCTAATCACCCCATGGTCCAGCCTTCCAGTGCTATGATGTTGGGCATTAACTTTCAATATATGAATTGCAGGGGGGAAGACACAAGCATTCAGATCGCAACACCCTCCCTTGATGCACGGCTACTAAGGTGCTCTGCTCCCTTTCACTGCCAAACTTCTTGAAATAGTTGTCATCATTTCCATTTCCCCACTCTAGTCCATCCCTGGGATATGCCATCCTTACCTGTTCACGTCACTTTCCATGTTGCCAAATCCAGTCATTTCTCTGCTCTTGTTTTGTTGTGTTTCTGCAGTGTTCAACCTTGTTGACCAGTCTTTCCTGCTCGAGATGCTTTTTTAATTTGCTGTTTGGAACATCATGCCCCCTTGGTTTTTCTCTTACCATCCTCATTGACTTTCCTCTTATCATCTTTCATTAGATCCTTCTCTTGAAGGACTTTTGCTGGTTTTACCTTCTTTGCTTGACCAATAAATGTGGATGGAGTGTTTCTGGAAATCTTTTTCTCTACTCTTTCTAGGTAAACCACCCTTGGTGATCTCTGTGATCTCTGCGCCTATGACTCTCAAAATTGACCTCTCCCCTGGACGTCATACTTGACTACCTAACTGCCATCTTGACGTCTCCAGGTAGATGTCCAGAGATATCTAAAACTTTTTATTAACAAAACAGAGTCCTTGTCCTCTGTCCTCCAGTCCTGGTCACCATTCCCATTCTCAGCCTCCTATGTTTTAGTAAACCTCATCACCATCCACTCAAGAACCTCAAGCCCAAAGTTTGAAAGTTACTTCTTTTCACTTTCTCATCATCTTATTAGTTGACCAGCATGTCCTGTTGCCTCTACCTTTAAAACATCTCAAGTCTGTTCATTTTTATTCACTTTCAATTCCATCAGCCAAGTTAAAGCTACTGTCATATTCTGGGCTACACAATGGTCATCTGATTCCAACCTCATTGGCCTCCTTCTTTTTCTTAAAGATACTGAGAGGTTTTCACATGGGGCCTGTTTTAACTGTTTTCTCTTCCTGCAACTCTTCTCTTGACCCTTGCAAGATTAGCTCTTCCTTATCATCCCACGAATATATCTTCTACTTAGAAAAAGGTCTTGGCCAAGTCCCTAATCTAAAGTGCCAAGTCCCTAATCTAAAGCATCCTCACAGCCGCTATGATGTCCACCCTCCAAAGTGCTCCTCACTATCTGATTGTGTTCCTTGCTTTGTTTGTATGTTGGTTTATTGTCTGGAATAAAATCTCCATGACGGCAACTATGCATCTTGTTCCCAGAACATCCTCAACATAGGGCCTGGCACAGAGCAGTCCTCAACACATCCTTGATAAAAAAAAATGAATAACTTACATTGCCTTTGGAGTAATTCTTATATTCTTAGTTACATATTAGCTGTATCCAGGAGAGTGGTAATAAACACTTGGGAATAAATTAGTCTTTAAAATTAAATATAATCCTCTAAATAGTATCTTCCAAGTTACTAATAACAATACAAATAAAGATGAACGTGATATGATTATAAATTAGCTATGGTTAAAACAAAACCAGTAAATAGCCAAAAATAAACAAGAAATCACTATGGAATTAGCCTCTCAAATTATAAATTTAGTTGACTTATACAAAAAGTTCATTAAGAACAATCTCCCAATCACTATTGAAATGCACCTTATCATTAAAAATTGGTATAGCAATAGTCATTTAATACCCCAAAGTAAATTTATGCAAAGCACTTGATCATATTTGATTAAATATAAACATCTAAAAGTGAAAAGTGTTTAAATATTTTTTAAAAAAGGCCAGAGAGAGTTCAAACTATTATATAGAGTTTTCACTTTTAAATTAGGAATGATATGGATGAGATGACAATAATGATAATAACAATAAATTAACTCTATATGTTCTTATAATTCAAAAGACATTCTAGAAGCTTTACATGAATTATGTCACTCCATCCTCACAGCAGCCCTATGAAGTAGGAATCATCATCATTTCCATTTTTACTCATGAAAACTGGAGTTCAAAGAGGACAGATAACTTGCCAAGGTGACCAGTTTATTGGGTGATAGGATCCAGGTCTGTTAGAAGAAACAAAAGAGAAAGATTGGATCCTCAGCTGGGAAGCAGATAATTATAATTAACTTTTGCAAAATAGGTCACTTTATAACTGAATAAACTATACAAGTGAATAAATTATGCAAAGCCAAAATACCTTTATGCTTGCTTGAAAGTGGGTTCAGAAGACAACGCCTCTTGTAGCAACAGAGCTCACATTTTGTCTAAAGAAAGATATTGGGCTGAAAACGTGGAGATTCTTTAACTGGGATATCCTGCCAGACTGACTGAATTACTCAACAATTCTCAGAACTGCCACCCTGGAGAGGACATATCTCTCTGGAGATAAGATTAAGGTTTGCAAACCCACCCAAGAAAGTACTTCTCAAAATTTTAACTGACTTCTTTGTAAATATTTGCCACCGAAGTTTTATTTATCTGCTTTATTAAGATTTTTTTTTAATGTGAACCATTTTTAATATCTTTACTGAATTTCTTACAGTATTGCTTCTGTTTTATGTTTGGTTTTTTGGCCACAAGGCATGTAGGATCTCAGCTCCCCAACCAACCACCAAGGGGTAGATTTTGGTTACAGGATGTTCACAGCCTGACCTGAAAACCTAGTTCTGTAAACCCACAGAGCTCTCCCGACCTTGGTGAGAAGAGCTCCAAGTTGTGACTTAAATTGATGCATTCAACAAGTACCTCTGGGATCTATCCCATACACTGTTCTTGACACTGGATATTCAGCAATAAGTGAGCAGTTAATGAACACCTAGCCCTCAGGAAGCTTATGTGGGTGGAATGAAAGAGTTTATGTATTGAAAAGAAAAAATAAAATCAGAGTGGGGGAGGGGACAAGGAACAGGTAAACATGTTTTATTTCTCATAGATTAGTCACCGAGGGTAACCACCAGAGGGCTTCCTAGTCATACCTGGTAGAGGTAACGTGACACCAACTTTTCCCTCTTCTGTCTTCCCACCTGTGAGTTTAACATGCTGAGATGTAGAATCAAGATGATCTCAGTGGATATACCCAAATGGAGATAAAATTTATAATTTTTGCCCCTGACCCTCTATAAGGAAAACAAGAGGTTTCATCTTTTAAGATGGGGATTGAAACTATCTCTGTAGCCATAAATCAGAGTCAGAGGGATGTAACTGCCAGCTTTTTTCTTTTCTTTTTCCTTTTGAGTTTTACCAAGGAAAGTTATATGCTGCTCTAAAGATTGTATTCAATGTTCTCTAAAAAAATTTGATGAAAAGAAATTTGGCCATTGTCTTATATGAAATCTCCACCTTTTTTGCCTATAGGCTTAATCAGACAGGATGTGTTTCTGTTTTTCTGGTGAATGGTGGCGACCTTTAAAATTTTATTGTTTGTTTTTGCTTTTCACCGAGAGATGGACATAATGAAGAAGATAGCTAGCAATAAAGATCTGCGCAAAGGGCTTCCTGATTTGACCTGAAACTCACCAAGTCGTGATCTTACCCGTATCAGTGTTCTTTGCTCAACAGTCTTTTTCTTGGATAAAGCACATGCTTTAGTCAAACTGTAAACCTTCATTTCCCCCCGACTTGCCATGACGTCTGTCCCTCCCCACCTTGCATATCTGGCAAAACCCTCGTCTTTAATGTTCGTTTAAATGTTCCTTCCTGACTCCCTGCTCTTCCCAGACTGGTGAATTGCTCCCTGGTCTGTGACTGATAGCCCTCTCATACCAGTCCTACCTAATGGATAATAAACCCACAGTAACAGACTGTTAAAGCTAAAAGGATTCTAACATACTTTCAGCTGCCCAACTGGCTTCATCGGAAACCTTTGAAAATTGGTTCAAGTATGTGGATTTCTAGGTCCCAGCCCCAGATTCGAGAGACTCGCATGGAACCCAGGAATCTACATTTTACAGAAGTCCCTCAAGGTGATGCCAATGCACAATCAGGCTAGGGGTCCATGGCTGGTGGAAATCTCTCCTTTTTATAAATGAGCAAGCAGAAGTTGAGTGATTTGTCCAAGGTGACAGAGAGTAAATACAGAGAAGTAAATTCAGAAGAAAAATCAGAACTTGGACTCAGGGTTTTTTCACTAAACTACTCTTTATGGCTTTAGCCACCATCTGGTAATGTATTGGTCCATCACAGGGCATCAGCCTACAGAATCAACCATGATATGTGGGGACAGTGAGGGGTGGAGAAAAGATTTCTGCATCGGAAGTCAGCTCTTTACCACCCAGGTGAGCTGGATGTGTGACATGAATGCATAGCCTCATATGAGGATGATTTTCTTCATCTGGAAAATTGGAATAATGATTCCTGTTCTATTTTTGCTGACAAGATGAGATGTACATAAAGTGCATGTAAATTGGAAGTGATGCTACTTGTATAAAAGAGTATTACCAATGACAATCAATACAACTAATGCACTGATCATAATAGTGAAAGTTGGAAGGATTCTTCAGCTTTGAGGTAAGAGGAACTAATCAGCCCATGGCTCAGTCTAGACCTCACAGGGATTTCTCTCCTGGTAAGGCTATTGCATCCTTGATGACATCACTGACTCAATGGACATGAGTTTGAGCAAATTCCGGGAGATGATGAGGAAAGGGAAGCTTGGCATTCTGCAGTTCATGGGGTCATAAAGCATCAGATACAACTTAGCGACTGATCAACAGCAAAACTAATGCAAGATCCAAAGTCTGGTCTGAAGATTTGCCATTTTAATTCGCTCTTGAGCCAGGCTTTGTGATATCATTATTGTCCAGTAGCTGAAATCTCTATGGTAGCCTGAGAGAGTGGAGATTAAAGCAGATACATTATAACCTTTCGATACTCTTTCCCAAACCAATGGTTCAAATATGAATATGTCTTTTTTTTGAGGGGGATGCAAAGTTACAGTTTTGAAAGGGGAGATAGACACTCAATCTCAAAACCCAAGAAGACCACCATCATTTTTCAAAGTCAGTTTTGCCTTAGGCTTGTTCTGAATCTAGATTGTTTTGTTCTACCAACCTTTTCATCTTGATGAGATGTGAAAGTTACCCAGTTCTAGAGAGTAATTCCAATAGTTATTCCAAGCCTAGAGAGTAGTGGTTTCTGAACATACCTCTTATTGTAGGAGAAACTGTTTAGTGCCTATCTATCTATAGCTTTTACCATCTCTTTTTGAGCAAGATAACAAGAGGCAAAACAACCAAGAGTAAACTGCCTTATCATGTTCTCCTTTAGGGAAAGTAGCCTTTCTGTTTACAAATGAAATCAGCTACTTGACACCGGTCTTTTCCACTGTCCTATTGTCAAACAAGAAAATAATAGATCAAAATGTCACTGGGAACAATAAAACATCACTGATTCAGATTACCTAATAGGAAGTTTGAATTCTGTCTTCAAAATAACCTTACTTTCCTTCTTTTCTCTTTCCTTGTGCCTAGTACAGTTTTGTACCTGTTCCCGGCATATGTCTTCATGTTATTGTTTAGTTGCTAAGTTGTATCCAACTCTTTGCAACCCTGTAGACTGTAGCATGCCAGTCTCCTCTGTCCATGGGATTTCCCAGGCAAGAATACTGGAGTGGGGTGCCATTTCCTTCTCCAGGGAATCTTCCCAACCCAGGGATCAAACTGGCTCTCCTACATTGCAGGAGGATTCTTCACCACTGAGCCACCAGGAAAGCCCATATGTCTTCACAGGCAATTGTGATAGTTCCCCACTGGGAGACGTTGGTGTAAGAAACCTGTCTCTTTATGCCATTAACATTTTATGTAAAAAGGAAACTAAATCAGCCAACTAAATGAAGAGTTAGGAAATCTAGAGTCTCCTTCCTCTGCTATCTCAGTTTCTACCTGTGTAGTATAATGAAACAAATAAGACAAGATTATCTTTGCTGCCTCTACATGCTCAGCTGTTCTCTGATGATAATATTGCCTTGAGTGATTCTTTGGTGGTTTCAGGGAGAGATTCTGATTTCAGTCCTTTGTATTTATTCAGCGACTATTCACTATTCACTATGTACCAGGCATTGTTCTAGGCATTGTGGATACAATAAGGAACAAAATGGACCAAACTCTTGCTCTCATGGTGTTCACGCTCCACTGCCAAAAAAATTAAAAAAACAAAAAATGGGGCTTCTCCAGTGGCTCAGTGGGTAAAGAATCTGCTTGCAATGTGGGAGACCTGGGTTCGATCCCTGGGTCAGGAAGATTCCCCTGGAGAAGGAAATGGCTACCCACTCTTATACAATTAATGTGTCTACTTGAACACTTAAAACGTGTTCTCCCAGTTTTCACAGACACAGAACTTCTGCAGGACCTGAGAGAAATAGGGGGGAATGAAGCCAACGGAATTCATGGCACTTTATAATTGTGTTCTTTCCTTTTCATCTCTCTTTACTCCCCTCTCTTGACCTAGACCTAGAACAGCACAGATTCAAAATTTTACAATTTTTGTTGCCAGGAAAATAGTTATCTTCCCTGAGATTAAACTGTACTGTGAGCAGAAGTTGTGAAGGAAATCAAGATGTAGTACCTGCCCTCTAGAAACTGGCAATTTAATTGTAGAAACAAACAAAAAAAAGAAAATGTGCCAGCCAAGAGCCAGGGAAGTGGTACAGACATTGACATGCCTTATGAGTTAGAAAACTGAGGCCTCAGTAAGTGTTGGTGAACTTTAGGAATATTTTTTAGTGTGTGTACAAGAACTTAATATGAGTAGTACAGGTCGTTGCTAAATTTAAGAAATCAATGATCTCTAAATGGAAGAAAAGATAAGGTCCACAAAATAAGATGAGGATAGCAAAACAAGTTTCCTTTTTTTCCCTACACTTTTAATTTTATTTTGGAGTATAGCTGGTTAGTAATGTTGTGAGAGTTTCAGGAGGACAGCAAAGAATTCAGCCATGCATATACATATATCCATTCTCCCCCAAACTCCCCTCTCCTCCAGGCTGCCCTATAACATTGAGCAGAGTTCCCTGAGCTATACAATAGCACCTTGTTGGTTACCCATTTTAAATATAGTGGTGTGTGCATGTGGATCCCAAGCTCCCAAAATATACCTTCCCCTTCTTCTTCCCCTGTATGAGTTTCTTATTCTTTCTGTCAATCAAGTATACAGAGCACAGCTTTATTGATCTGATTTATTGATGAGGCTATTGTGATGTCATCAAGGGCTTTGAAGTACAGAACGTGAGATAGAACTAATCGGAGAGATTGACTTGAGAGCTGCAATTTAAGAACAGTGATTGGTCTTCTAATGTATTATTAAATAATGTCCAGCTGACCAAAAAAAAATGATGAAAGTTTGAAAAGGTGTACCTCTGTGCCTTGGACCTGAGCCCATCTGACCTCAAAGAGAAGCTCTTTGAATCGCTGTGGTGGTTGGATGTATTCTGAGCCACAGTGAGGCTCATCCTGACCACCGTGGTTGATTCCCTGGGAGCCTTCTGGGAAACATCTCTCAGATTAAGTGATGTTTACCCACTCGGCCTCTTCTGAAGACTGTCCCTATAGATGCTTAACCCTAAAAACGTTCATGCCCCAACCCATCCCTGTTCCTACAACGGTTAATTTGTTTTTTCATTTTGCCAGTGCTTTCTGTGGTCACATGATGAAAGGCATGTTTAAAAGGAAAAGAAAAAAGGGCTGGATGTCATGGTTGACTTTGGAAAGTTCCCAAGAAAAAGATCCCGGGGGCTTTCTGAGTCTCAACATGTTTCCTCACAGGTCTATGTGAATTGAAATAAAAGTGGAGAGTGGGAGACTGAATTTGCCACTTGTGCTAAGACAGCAGCTGTTAGCCTGGTGACATTCATCGTTATATATTAAATAGATCTACATTGAGCTGGCGTTAGCAAGCCACCTGTCTCTCCAAGCTTGGTGTTATTTAGTTACTCTGGGGGAAAAGAAGACCTCTAGAGGATGATTTTAATGCCCAGTAGACCTGGGAAGACAGGTACAGCTCAGTGAATGAGAAATATGAAGCAAAATTTCCAGTCAGAATTCTTATCAGCCTCAGTCAGCATAACCCACCTCAATGTTCCTTTTGACATATTTGCCATGGCAACTTCAGTTACTTAAATATTGCAAATCGTATTCCTTAGAATAAGTTACAGAACTTTTGAGGCATGTGAAATGTTACCTGTATAAATGAATAAAACATATTTGAAAAGCGTCTCTCTTGACATAAATAGTTAGGTTATTAGACCAAGATCTGATCTAAGCGAGCTTCCTCTGTGTCTCAGCGGTAAAGAGTCTGCTTGCAATGCATGAGATGTGGGTTGGATCCCTGAGTCAGGAAGATCCCCAGAAGAAGGAAATGGCAACCCTCTCTCTTGCCTGGGAGACCCCATGGACAGAGGAGCCTGGCGGGCCACAGTCCATGGGGTCGCAAAAGTCAGACATGACTTGCAACTGAACAACTGATCCAATCACTTTCTCAGTATATATGCTCATGTCACTGATTATTATTAAGCAGAATTTCTGATGTAGGGATTTTCCCTCCATCATTTATCACATTCTGCCCGGGACTATGTCTCGCCCTCAGAAGGTGTTTAATAAACGCTGGCTGAATTAATGAATGCGCCAATAAGCCTCTTCTCAGGGGCTACAGTGGCATGAAAAAGGGATAGTGTCACAGAACAGAGTTGTCCCCTCAGACTCTGGCTCCAGGCAGAGGAACTTGGAGATCCACCCAATGGGAAGGGGATACCCCTTATGTTTTTGAGACTTTCTTCTCATCCATTTGGCTGCTGATCCCGGGAGTATGTCTCTCCCCCAACCAAAATGCTTCATTTCTCAGAATACTATTTCAGTGTTGCTGGTTTTTCTCTCACCAATTCTATTTTCAGCTCTCTGACTTTTCTCATCGTGATCTTTAAGTGATAAATTAGTAATAATAAAAATCAATTAAAAAAAAAAGAAAGGTTTTTTTTTTTTTTTTTTTTGAACATAGAAGTGAGGTTTATGTTAGGGAAAAGGGAACATTGCAGATGGGATTTTTCTCACATTTTAAATGTACTCCTCTGGCTTCTGGGAAATCACAAATGTTTATGGGCTTCCCCTCATGGGAAAGCAACTGAATCCTTTACACTTTAAAATTTATATTAGGAATTAGCCATGTGTTGACCCTGTTGAACTCAATGTTCATTTAGCAATCAAGGGTTCCAAGGGGATTTTATTTGTCATTGTTGAAATCAAGAAGCTCATTCTATGGCAAAAGTGTCTTACAGTGTCCACCCAGCTCATCCTTATAGCCTTGACTACTTCTCCCAATCCGTGCTGAAGAATCAAAATCCCAAGGAGAGATGCAAGAAAACACAGACCAAATGCCACTTCAACAAACTCTACTGCACAGAGAGCTCAGCACACGGTGATGACCTAGATGAGTGGGATTCGGTGAGGAGGTGGGAAGGTCCACGGGGAAGAGGATATGTGTACACTTATAGCTGAGGCACTTTGTTGTACCACAGGAACCAACACGACATTGTAAGGCAACTACACTCCAGTTAAAAAAAAAAGATACACCTCTAGGAGACAGGATTCTTTTGTAATGTTTGTCATGCTTTGCTTTCTTAGTTGAGATAAGAGATTTTTACTCTGTAAAGATCAGACTTCATATTGACATTTGCCAAATCTCCTAATAACTGTTAGTATTTCTTTATATCTTTGCTACATTACTGTAATGCAGGTCTTTGTCATTTATCCCCTGGCTTTCTAAACCTTCTGCATAATTGGTCTCCCTCTTTCTGATCTATGTCTTTTCAACTCTTCTTTTGCAGTTGTAGAGATATTGCTTCAAATGTGTTATGGACACTTCTTACAAGTCCTCCCAATACAGCTGCTGCTTCTCTGCCAGTCTTATTGTTGTTCACTGCTCTTTCCTTTGTCTTTCATCCCCTGATCCTTCCCACCATTCCCCTTTTCATCTCTCTCTCTCTCTCTCTGTCCCTCTGTCTCTCTCTCTCAGTCCTTTCAGTCGTGTCCGACTCTTTTGTGGCCCTATGGACTGTAGCCCACCAGGCTCCTCTGTCCATGGGATTTTCCAGGCAAGAATACTAGAGGGGGTTTCCATGCCCTCCTCCAGAAGATCTTCCCAACCAAGGGATCGAACCCATGTCTCCTGTGTGTCCTGAATCGCTGGCAGGTTCTTTGCTGCTAAGCCACCAGGGAAGCCGACTCATGGCCACATCCTTAAAGATGCTATGGCCCCTAAAGGTCCCTGCATCCCTGATTTCAAAAGTACTTTCCTGCCTCTTCTTTCTGCCCCATATCCTTCAGACAAGTCCTATTCATCCTTAAAATTTCACACTCAGTTCAGTTCAGTTGCTCAGTCGTGTCCAACTTTGCGACCCCATAGACTGCAGCATGCCAGACTTCCCTGTCCATCACCAACTCCTGGAGTTTACTCAAACTCATGTCCATAGAGTCGGTGATGCCATCCAGCCATCTCATCCTCTGTCATCCCCTTCTCCTTCTGCCTTCGTTCTTTCCCAGCATCAGGGTCTTTTTCAATGAGTCAGTTCTTCGCATCAGGTGACCAAAGTATTGGAGTTTCAGCTTCAGCACCAGCCCTTCCAATGAATATTCAGGACTCATTTCCTTTAGGATGGACTGGTTGGATCTCCTTGCAGTCCAAGGGACACTGAAGCGTCTTCTCCAGCTACTCAGCCATAAAAAAGACAAAGTAATGCCATTGGAAGCAATGTGGATGGACCTAGAGATTATCATACTAAGTGAAATAAGTCAGAAAGACAAATACCATATGATATCACTTATATGTGGAATCTAAAATATGACACAAATGAACTTCTCTACAAAACAGAAACTGACTCACAGACATAGAGAACAGACGTGTGGTTGCCAAGCGGGAGGGAGGAGGGGATGGGGGGTACTGAGAGTTTAGGGTTAGTAGACGCAAACTAATACATTTAGAATAGATAAGCAGTGAGGTTGACAGCACAGGGAGCTATATTCAATATCCTGTGATAAACCATGATGGAAAAGAATATTAAAAATGAATGTCTCTAGGTATGTAACTGTGTCACTTTACTGTAAAGCAGATTGACACAACATTGTAAATCAACTCAAAGAAAGAAAGAAAGAGATATCCTTGAGATTTCATTTTAAGTGGCAGCCGTCTTTTCATAGAACCTTCTCTGACCATCTGTGTTTGGATCAGGCTCCCGCCTATCTTTCCCCACAGTGCCCAGTTCCTCCATCAAGGCTCTGATGGTCATGCTACTGTGGTTCTTGCCTGTTTCTCTCGTCAACCCCTTCTCTATACTAGGAGCTCCTGAGAAGCAGAGTCTGTATTTACCTTGTGCTCGTTTGTATCACCAGTATCACACACAGTGCCTGGCATTTGGTGCTAAATAAATCTTTGTTGAATTTTTAAAATTTAGAAGTCAACACTCCCTTAATCAATCGTAAACAAATAACTTGCCAAGATGTTCTGATACCTATTACAAAATGTCAAGTACGTGACCTAAAACTGGACCTTAGGTTAGGTTTTTTCCAATACTATAGATTTCTTACACACATGCAGAGACCCATATTCATTTTATCTCTCTTTACTAAAACTCTAAATAAACCCCATGTTAAATACATTAGGCTGGTATGTCTGTGTGTGTGCATATTTACTTTAGTTGATAAAAAAAAAAAATAGCCTGAAGAATGATGAAGAACAGAGAGATTCAGCTGCTAATATTTGAGATGGAAGTTTCTTAAGTTCAAAGGGTAATCTGGTCAATTTGAGATGGTCATTTAAAAATGTGGACCTAATATGTGAATGTCAGAACACAGATCACAGGTCATTAGGAAGTATTAAGACTTGAAAAATAGCCAGTCTACAAAAGAGAAGAACAAGTTGGGTCCTGTTTGACAAGAGCCATTTAAATAAAACATTGTGCTAATGATACAAGTGAGACAATCATTTAAAAAAAAATTATAACAGGAAAGCTGGGAGTTTGGTGGCACCCTTGAGAAAGGTGGCAGTCTACAGAACTGTTATCGTTTAGTCATTAAGTCATTCTGATTCTTTTGAGACCACATGGACTGTAGCCCACCAGGCTCCTCTATCTATGAGATTTCCCAGGCAAAAATACTGGAGTGGGTTGCCATTTCTTCCTCCTGGGGATCCTCCCGTCCCAGGAATCGAACTTGCATTGCCTGCACTGGCAGGCCGATTCTATATCGCTGAGCCTCCAGGGAAGCTCCAGACTGAACCATTACTAGGTACCGAATATGAGGCAACCATATATAATGGAATGATGACTTCACAAGTCTTTGTAAACCCATCTCCTGACAGCTTGAAACTGGAAACACATTCTTATTCTAAATAGTTTTCATTTAGTTAAGACCTTTTTTGAAACATTTACAAGCGAATATGAACTTTCAAAGATTCTTACATTCCATAAAAGCAAGACTGGTGACATGTAGTTCACCAACATGTAAAGAGTATAAAGTAGCAGTTCTTTTGGAATGCTCTGTTCAATTTGACAAATCTAACATTTCTCTATTTTTGGTCTTGTGCTTACTTGGCATAAAGGAAGTCCTTGTCGCTATGTCCAATTAATCATCATCAATATATTTATGAAAGTAGCACCTTTTCATTGCCTTAGGCATCAAGCCCTGTTTTGTATAAAAGATTCGTGTATCTTTATTCCAGTTATTTCTTTGCTTTTGGATATTTCCTAGCAGAGGGAATTCCTACAATCGACTTGGTAGTATAGACTTACCGACAGTTTTTCCCTGTTAATGTTTTCGTGTTGTTTAGTTATGCTGTTCTTGACCTCATCATGTTCTCAGTGATTTGAGAGTGATAAAGTGAGTCTTAAGTAAAAATCTGTTAATTAAAGCAAAGGGTCAGCCTTTATGAGAAACCAGCCTATCAGCAAGTGCTTGTGGTTTAAGTCCAGAAGGATGATTGTGTGTAGAGAGAAAGAGAGCCCCAGGGATCGGGAGAGTATAAAGTAGGTGCTCTAAATTCCATATATATGCGTTAGTACACTGTATTGGTGATGGGGTGGGAGGTGGGAGGGGGGTTCAGGATGGGGAACACATGTAAATCCAAGGCTGATTCATGCCAATGTATGACAAAAACCACTATAATATTGTCAAGTAGTTAGCCTCCAACTAATAAAATAATTGGGAGAAAAATAATAAAGTAGGTGCTCTCTTTCACTGGCCAAGCAAGGCTCTCCTTTCACTCTAATTCATTTCTGATTGTTTTTTTTTTTTTTTAACTGAGACTCTTTTTAGAGATTTCTGGGAAACATGGTATAATTTTCCCTGACCACACACCTTACAGTTCAGGACGTATTTTGCTTTCTTTTTTTTTTTTTTCTTCTTTAAATAAAGCTAACTATACTTATACTTCTTCTCCTTTATGCTTGAAACTTGTCATGGTTTTCTTCTCATCCAGTTGCATCCAATTCTTTCTTGTCATTCACCTTCCCCATCTCCCTTCCCAGACCCACCTACCCCTTTGTATCACTTAAGCCCGATTTTATCTATGTCGTCTGTCTCTCACCTTTAGTCACTTGAGACAGGCACAGAAAAATAGGACTCTGACATAAACCACCTTTTGCAGGCCCCATGAGATCTTGCCTCATCCTTGACAGCAGCCTAAAGAGTACATCTGGGACTGTGGAATATTCTCCTGTTTCAGTCCTTTCCTTCTTTTGGAATTTGGGGATGTTTTCACAGAGTGATTGACCAAGAAAACATCCCAAATCCCCAAGGAACACATATGCTTTGCCTTACGGTCAATTCCCAGAGACCAAGCTTAACGGAGCATTTTGAATTTATTTCTTCTCTCTCCCCACTCCTTGCCTCTTTTTTTCTCTCCTTCCTCCCCCCTCCCCCCACCCCTTCTCCTTCATAAAATCTGACTTCAGTTTAGCCTTCATGTGAGCTTGAGTGATTTAAACCTTTCAATTTGGCACCAAAAACACACATAAAAGTGCTATCTGATTGGGTGACTTAATAATGAAAAGCGACTTGTTTCTGTCCGGCTGTGCTTTGCTATGGGGAGTGGCTCCTTACACAAGAGGAAATACTGTGAGGCTAAGAAGATGGTTTAAGACAGTATGAAACCAGAGATGAACAGAATGGTTGCAAAACGTGGGCTATACAGGGACCTCCCTGTATGTCCAGTGGTTAAGATTTCACCCTTCCACTGCAGGGACATTGGTTTGATCCCTGGTCAGGGAACTAAGATCCCACATGCCATGTCCTGTGACTTATTAAAAAAAATGCAAAAGATGGTCTAAACTTTAATAAAAAAAAGTATGAGGTCTATAACTGCTAGTTGCTGTCACTCTCAAAAATAGAGAGCTTAAGGAATATTTATTTCAAACTATGATTGTCTTCTCTTCCAAACATAACATAACTTCCTACTACTGACATTCTTCCATTTTTCCCACCTGTATGTATACGCTTCTGTACCAAGTTACGTGGGTAACACAGGCAAGCGGAGCTCCTGGAAAAGGGCAGGGCATTTTATTACTGTCCATAATGACAGGGAACATAGGCCAACTGCTTACTTGTCTGTGATAACTAGTAAGTGATGCAGCTGAGATTGAGTCATACGTATCATGTTTTAAGGTATTGCCAAACTGTTTTCCAAGGTACTGAATTATTTGACATTTCCAGCAGCGGTGGATAGAAATTCCAGAAATTCTAGTAAATCCACATCCTCGCCAACTTTTGGTGTAGTCAGTCTTTTACATTTTTGACATTTTAATGTGTGTGTGTGTTATAGAATCTCATTGCGGTTTAAATTTTCATTTTCCTGTAACTAGTGATGTTGAGACTCTTGTTTATCTTCTCTGGTAAAGTGACTATGCTGCTATTTTGCTCATTTATTGATTTGTTTTCTTATTATTGAGTCGGCAAAGTTTTTTAATATGTTCTATATACAAGTTTTTTTTTTATCAGATGTATGATTTACATACATTTTCTTCTAGTGTCAGGCTTACTTTTTCATTTCCTTAATTTCTTTTTTTGTAGAAAAGATGTTAAGTTTGATGAAACCGAGTTTACCAGGCTTTTTTCTCCACGCCCCCACCTTTGGTTTTTGTTTTTGGTGCTGTATCTGAAAAATACCAATGTATCACTTTACCAAGATAATAAGAATTGTCTGCTATTTCCTAGACGGATTATGGTTTTTGGTTTTACTTGCATGTCTATAATCCATTTTAGGTAAATTTTTACATATGATACAAAATATATGTCAAAGTTCTTTTTTTTTCTGCACACAGCTCTTAAACTGTTCCAGCATCTATTATGAAAAAAAATGATCTTTTCTCCACTAAATTGCCTTTGAATTTGTTAAAACTCAATTGACTATTTATGTGTGGGTCTATTTTTGGTAACTCTTTTCTGTTCCACAAATCTGTTGACTTATCTTTATGCCAATACCACACTGACATGATTGCCTTAGCTTTATAAATCTTGCAGTCTGGTAAAATAATTCCTCCAGCATTGTTCTTTATAAAACTTGTTTTGGCCTTTCTAGTCCCCACGTATTTTCAGAAGATGTTTATTTAGAATCAGCTTGTCAATTTCTACAAAAAGTCATTTTCTGGGATTTTGATTTTGATTTAGAGATTCTGGTTACAATACCTTGTCACATACATGATTTGTAAATATTTTCTCTCATTCTGTCAGATGTCTTTTACTTTGCTGATGGTATGTTTTGAAGCCAAAAAGTTTTTTAATTTTTGCTGAAGTTTAATTTATTTCTATTATGTCACATGTATCTGTTTTGTGATACTTTTGGTATAATTTTTTTAAAAAATGCCTATTCACAGAGCATGATGATTTATTGCTCTGTTTTCTTCTGAGTTACACAATTTTAGCTTATGCATTTAGATCTTTGATCCATTTTGAGATAATCTTTTTGTGTATGCTGTGAGGTAAAGGTCAAACTGTGTTATTTAGCATGTAGGCATCTTGTTGTCATAGCACCATGTATGAAAATACAATTCTTTCCCCATTTTATTGTTTTGATGGTATTCATGAAGACGAAATATCTTTCCATTTATTTAGGTGTCCTTTAATTTTCTTACAACAGTGTTTTATATTGCTCCATGCACAAGACACTTCCTTTATAAAATATATTCCTAAATGTTTCATTCTTTTTGATGCTATTGTAAATGGAATTATTTATTTAATTTCATTTTTGGATAGTTAGTTAACAAGTGTACAGACATACAATTAGTTTTTGTAAATTGATTTTATATCCTCTAACCTAGTTGAACTCAAGTATTAGTTCTAATAGTACTTTTGTGCCTTCTATAGGATTTTCTATTTACCATGTCATCTGTGAATAGATATAATTTTAGTTCTTTCTTTCCAGTCTGAATTTATTCTGTTCTTGTCGAGTCTTTTTCTTATGAAAGGATATAGTATTTTGACAAATGCTCTGCATATAGTGAGATGGTCATGTGGTTTCTGGCCTTAATTTTATTAATATGGTATATTACATCAGTCTGGTGTATTGTGTACTAATATAGTAAGTTTGTAGGCTGAACCAATCTTATATTTTGGGGATAAATCTTACTTGGTCTTGGTGTCTAATCTTTTTTATGTTTTGCTGGATTTGGTTTGCTAGTATTTTGTTGAGAATTTCTGCATCCATTTAAAAAAGGAATATCTGGTAGTTTTCTTTCTTGTGATGTCTTTGATTTTGGTAGCAATGTAATACTGACCTCGTAGCTTGAATTGGAAAGTGTTTCCTTTTCTTGTATTTTTGGCAAGAATTTATATTAATTCTACTTTAAAATTTGAGTAGAATTCATCAAGAAAGACTTTGGGGACTGGTCTTCTTTGGGAAGTTTTCTGATTTACTTGTAGGTGTATTCAGATTTTTTTTTTCCTTCTTGTGTTAACTTCATTGATTTGTGTCTTTCTAGGACTTTACCTGGTTCATCTAAGTTGTCTATCTTGTTGACATAGAATTTTCAGAGTACTGCCTTATAATCCCTCCTTTTTTTTCTTTGTGAGATTGGTAGTAATACTCCCTCTTTCTTTCTTGAATTTTAGCATCTGTCTTCTCTTTTCCTTTTTGATCAGTATAGCTAAAGATTGGTTCTTTCAGTGAACCAATTTCTGGTTTTGTTGGTCTTTTCTATTGTTTTTCTGTATCTATTTATTTCTGCTGTAATATTTATTATTTCCTATCTTCTACTATGTTTTGAAATTTGCACTTTCTTGATATTAGCCTTACATACTATTATTTGACAAGTTTAACTAAAGTGTCATCCATGTCATTATGTTTAGAAATAAAAGCATGAATTTATTGAAGATAAGTGCCTTATAAATTCCACACTGGTTATGTTATTTTTAGCTTTATCATTGTCCCTTCTTTACAATTTTTTTCAATAAAATATAAAATACATTAACATATTTTATTCTGCTGTAACATATAAACACCTGATTCTGCAATGGGAATTAGTTGGTGTGGGATTGACAAGCAGGAAATTATTAGTATACTAGGCGATTTACTTTGGCTTATTTATGAATTGTTCTTGGCTAGAGAAGCCAGATTACTAGAGTAGAATTATAATCTTTAGCCAAAAAGAAATAAAAAAATCCCTCAGTTCAATGCCTTCTGTATAGAGCAGTAATGCTCAGCTTTGTGTAATTTGCGGCTTATATTGGGTTGGCCAAATAGTTCTTTGGGTTTTTCCATAGCATCTTACGGAAAAATCCAAACAAATGTTTTGGCCAACCCAACAGAAGGTTTAGCAGATCTCACTGTCTCCTGAGCCCACCTTCATAGCAGGCACACTGGCTGAAAACTCCATATCTGTCTTTTATCTCAGCTCCCATTGGTGCAGCTCTGTTTAACATGTCATCTGCATTTCCATTCTTCTGTTGTTGTTTAGTCGCTAAGTCATGTCTACTCTTTTGCTACCCTATGGCCTGTAACCCGCCAGGCTCCTCTGCTCGTGGGATTTCCCAGGCAAGAGTACTGGAGTGTTTGCCATTTCCTTCTCCAGGGGATCTTCCTGACCCAGGAATTGAACCCGAGTCTCCTGCATTGGCAGGCCGATTCTTTACCACGGAGCCATCTAGGAAGCCCACATTTTCACTCTACTATTTTTTAAATAACTCCCACTGTGGCTGCCTCCAGCCTTGCTGAGCTGTTTGCCTCGGAGGTCCAAATTATCTCCCTAGCTGCCAATTACTATTTTTCGTTTGTACTCTGGTTATAAAGTTTCATAGGTCTGGAGTGATCTATGCTTACTGTGATTTTTCTCACATGTTCTGTTTTTATGCTGTGATTTTATAGTGTGATTTTGCAGAAAATGAAATTTTTTGAGTTACATAGATTGCATTATAGTGGCAATATATTTTCTGTGTTGCTAGAAGTCTTTTTTTTTTTTAATTTCTGTCTATACTTACTAAAATACAAATGTCCAAAGTAAAACAGTGTAGTTCTTTTTGTGGACTGAAGTTGAAACTTCAAGAAGATAAAGCCAGAAATCTGAAAACAATAACAGAGACAGACAAATCTTATTTATCTTGCCCTGATTATTTGTACATTAGACTCGTGCATTGTGGGAGGTGTGTTTGCATGTGAAGAAATGTATTGGGGGGATTTAATGAGAAAATGTAAAAGGATTGAAAACCTCTGATGTAAAGGGACTATAAAGGCTAATTATATGTATCTTCTTCAAACCAGCATATTGTACATCTTAAACTCATGAAATTGTATATAAAGTGCATCTTAATAATTAAATAAATAAATAAAGTGAGGTGAAGTGAAAGTTGCTGAGTAGTGTCTGACTCTCTGAAACCCCATGGACTATACAGTCTATGGAATTCTCCAGGCCAGAATACTGGAGTGGGTAACCATCCCCTTCTCCAGGGGATCTTCCCAACCCAGGGATTGAAGCCAGGTCTCCCACATTACATGTGGATTCTTTACCAGCTGAGCCACTAGAGAAGCCCAAATAAATAAAAAACGCCCCTAAAAATATAATTAGAACCTCTTATTTTTCATTGCTGAGGCAGATAGTTAAAATTCCCCACAATTTAAATAGTAATCTGTTATTTTGATTTTGGTCCTGAAGTGATTTCTTAAAACATTTTTGGAGTCACTTAAAGGAGAAGAAAGGTCATAAGGCTTTGTAGAGCTTCTCCCATCCTGCAATTCATTTTATTATTGGGCATCATGTGTTATAAGCTATAAGTCTATATTCTTTCTTCATATCATTTCCAGGAGTGTTACATTTTCTGTATCTTCTGCATTTGAAAGTATGAGGTTTGGAAATAGAAAAGCTATTCATTCTATAAATTAAGTACATTCACATACATTGCAGCCTTAATTTGTAGGAAGCCTTCTTGTCTCCTCCTCAAATCACCTCCTACTGCCATTTTAACACACTGAAATCATGTATGTGAATTTTATAGGAGTGCACTTGCCTACAAACTGTGTAATATACTAATGCCAACCTTTCTGGCATCTTCTTACTAAAGGTCATAAATACGCAAAGTGCCATTCTGTGAATAAGGAAAAGCTGGATATTACTTTTAGTGTAAACATGTAGTATTGCTTCAAATATCTATATAGAAAGCATAACAGATTAAACTGAACATCTATGGAAAATTAATAATATACAAAGGATCATTTCTGAATTTCTGATTTTTGTGTTTTGTTTTTGTCTGTTCTCTGGGAGTTTCTTTTATATAAGTATGTGTGTGTGCTCAGTTGTGTCTGATTCTTTTGCAACCCCAGGACTATAGCTCACCAGGATCCTCTGTCCATGGGATTTTCCCAGCAATACTTAGTGGGTTGCCATTTCCTCCTCTAGGGGATCTTGCTGACTCAGGGATCAAATCCACGTCTCCTGCATCTCCTGCATTGCATGTGGCTTCTTTACCTCTGAGTCACCAGGAAAGTCCTTATATTAGTATAATGTTGATCATCATCAGAAAGGTTGAGGACTTTGGAGATATTTTCAGCAAAACAAGAGAAAAAAAAAGAGGAGACTTGGAAGAAACAGGATCATCGTCTTCAGCAGTTTCTGAACAACTATGTGGAGAGGAGGAGGCAGACATGTTCCTGATGTGTGAATGGATTATAAGCTTATGAGGCCAGGGTCTCAGTCTGCTGCATAATAAATCACCTTAAGTTAACAAAATATGCCCTCAACCCTCTGTGTTGTGGACATTCGATATAATAAATACTTTTATAAGTTTAACTACTCATACATTAACTAGCAAGAGTCAGGCTTTTGAGGTAGAGTGAGTCAGAGTTTTACTCAAATAGTTGATTATTTCTTATAATTAACGCAGTCAGAGAGCAGAATGAGCTGCCATCAGAAGTAGCAATCTCCCCCATCAGGACAAATGTTGAAACTGAAGTTGACTAGCTCTCATGAATGTATTACTGATGACTATAACACTGTCTTGGATACTGAAAGGTTTTCTCACAGTACCACAGGGATTCCCATCCCCAACCCCCACCTCCATGATTTTAGAGGTCTATAACAAAGAAGTTTTAGGCTAGAACTTAGGAGCTTGGGAGAATTCCAAGAACAGTGATACTGTTTAAGCTACTCCTGGAGAAGCTCCAAGCCAATGGAGATGAGAAGAAGAAACATACTGAGACCTTTGGCACGTGTGCTTGGAGCCAGGGAGCATGTTAAATTGGAACGTTTGAGACATTGCATTCAGATGCTCGTGTCTGACTAAATCACCACATGATTTGAAATTAGGAGCTTGTGGTTAGTATCTTTTTGTGTGTCTATATTACAAAGATGATTCAAAGAATTACTGATGAATCATGAAAACTGTGCCTTTCCAAGGTCAAGTGCAATGGCTCATTTCTCTTAACTTCCTTCAGGCCTTTGCTAAATGTCTCCTTACCAGTGAAGCCTTAACTGATAACCTCATTTAAAACTGCAATACTCTCCCTATGCTGGAATAAACTATGTCCCTGCACTGCTTCAGCATTCTCTTTGGCACTTATCAGCAGTAAACTACTGCATCTCATTTGTTTATTTCTGATCACTTTCCCTCCACTAGAGTATAAGCTTCATGAGGGCAAGGATTTTCATCTGATCTGTTCATTGCTACACCCCTGTCTTACAATGCTTATCATACTGCGGATACTCGATAAAATGTGTTGAATTAAGCGAACAGGGAAACACTGTGCCCTGCCATTTGTAGGCCGCTGCTTATCTAAGCGCTTAATCTCTCCCATTAGCTGTGAATCTCTTGCAAAGCCATTCACAGAAATGAAGGAAAAGCATGCATTTGCATTTCCATATACTACTGATGCTACTTGCATTACTTCTCCTTTGTCTCATTGAGGAAAATAATGGTATGGGAAGAAAGGAGACAGGGATGTACTGAACACAATGTACGAGGCATTGCACAGAGTGTTTTGTATCCATCATGTCATTTACTCCCCCTTACAATCCCACGAGATAGTTATTATAACCCCTGCTGATCTAGATAAATTCAAGTCTCAGAAAATTTAAGAAGGGGACTCCCCTGACAGGTCCAGTGGTTAAGACTTCTCCTTCCAGTGCAGGGACTGCGGGTTCCTTCGCTAGTCAGGGAGCTGAAATCCCACATACCTTGAGTTCAGAGAACCAAAACATAAAGCAAAAGAAATATTGTAACAGATTCAATAAAGACTTTAAAAGTGGTTCAAATTAAAAAAAAAACTGAAGAAACTTGTTCCTACTCATACCATCTAGCAAAATGAAAAAACTAGGTTTCAAATCCAGGTCTGACTCACCGATAAGGAGAGCTTCCTCTCAAATAGAGTATTTGCGTCACCCCTTGATCAAAAATTCTCTTATATGCTCACATTCCACAGAGTTCAGATTTTTTTTTTGAGATATGAATCCTACCCACCCAGGAAACATCTTCATTTATGGATCATTTACACATAACCGGCAATTATTTTAATCTCAGCATGTAAGAGTCCATCGAGGAAAGAAGAAAGGGAGCTTTGGGGTTCATAATGAGAGGGGACTTTTTTAAAACTTGTCTTGTCTACACATGGTACACAATTCAAAAAGTACCAAAGTATAAACAGGAAGAGCCCCCTAAAGATTACTCAATGATTTTGTGTCTGATAGTTAGTTGGGGCCTTCTCGTTGGCTCAGCTGAAAAGAATCAGCCTGCAATGCAGGCAACATGAATTCTATCCCTGGGTCAGGAAGATCCCCTAGGGAAGGAAGTGGCAAGCCACTCCAGTATTCTTGATGAGAAAAATTCCATGGACAGAGGAGCCTAGCAGGCTACAGTCCATGGGGTCGCAAAGAGTCAGGCAGGACTTATTGACTAAACAGCAATATAAGTAGTGAGCATTTGTTTGTTCTGATGGGTATGTGGCAAATGTCCTGTTGAGGAATATTTTAACACAGATGCTGGATATTCTTTTCTCTTTTTCACCCATCAGCCAGTTACTTCCCCAAAGCTCACACTTAGCCTCACATAAAGACAAAACGGTTGCTTGTAATGCCACATGCCCTGTGTAATTATTGCCTGTGGTAACCAGGAAATCTTTATGAAGCTCTTACTGTACAATTTTCTAATCTCACTTAACAGTGATGAGTTTTGTGCACTAATCTGCATAATGCCCTCTTGATTATATTTGCTGGATGTGCGTTTCAATGTACTGGCATTTAGGTTAAACATTTCATAGTTCTCATTTCATTAGTAGGCTTTTCTTTCTTTCTTTCTATTTTTTTGGCTGTGCCATGCAGCACGCGGGGTCCCAGTTCCCTAACCAGAGATTGAACCCACGTCTCTTGCAGTGGAAGCGTGGAGTCCTAATCTCTGGACTGGCCATAGAAGTCCCAGTAGACTTTTTAAAATGTGCCTTTATGTGAGAATCTGGTTTCTGAGTGGGAAGGATATCCCTACTAATTCTTCCTAAGAATAATATGAAAGGTAGTATGTACAATGTGAATTTGTCATTGTCAAAGAGTGAAAGAAGAGACTTAGAAAGAGAAATTTCAGGTTATCATAACATAGCCCTTCTGCAGCCAGGGTAATCAGACCTTGTCTCTTTGGGTTGAGATGTTCTGCGCTAAGTGATGGGATTTAGAGAAGGAAACCCTGGATTCCAGTTCCTCAACTTACTGACTCTGTGTTCTTTCTTGGTCAGGAACCCTAACGCCTCTAAACTTCAGTGTCCTTCATTACAAAATTAAGGGCATAATAATGCCTCTCCCCTATGGTTGGTATAAGAATAAATTGGATAACACATCTTGTATGTTTAAGAGCACAGTCTCAAGAACCAGACTGTGTTGATTTGAACTGTGCTGTTTGGGCAAGAGACTAACACACGTATGCCTCTTTTGTGTCCTCTGCAAAATAGGGATAATTATAGGATCTTACTCAAAAGTTACTCAAAAAGTTCTGAATATTTATTGGAAGGACTAATGCTGAAGCTCCAATACTTTGGTCACCTTATGCAAAGAACAGACTCATTGAAAAAGACCCTGATGCTGGGAAAGATTGAAGGCAGGAGAAGAAGGGGATAACAGTGGATGAGATGGTTGGATGGCATCACCGACTCAATGGACATGAGCTTGAGCAAGCTCCAGGAGTTGGTGACGGACAGGGAAGCCTGATGTGCTGCAGTCCATGGGGTTGCAAAGTCGGACACGACTGAGCAACTGAACTGAACTGAATGGGAATTTGTGAAGAGAAATGATGTTCTGTGTAAGTTCATATTTTGAAATCCAAAGGTGCCATGATATAACCAAAAGGGCATGGGATTCATCTTTAACCTTGGAATCTCATCACCTTGGGCTTGATCTCAGGCAAGTAACTGCATAGCATCTCTGTTTCCCCATCTGTAATGTGAGGACCGTGCATCCCCTCTACCTATCTCACCGGGATACTTAAACCTGTTAACAGAGGTAATATATAGGAAAATGATTTGTAAGCCATAAAATTAATATACAGATATTAGAGTTATGGGTATTCTGAGAAACAAGCCAAAGATTCCAAGTAAGATACTAAATGCTTTTCTTGCCAACTATATATCCATGTTCATTGTTAGACTGGATGAATCTTAATCTTACCTATTGAATTCATTCTGAAAAATATAGGATAGAATGCTTTAGATTAGTCCTTTAGAACAGAGGATCTATCAAGTGTATCAAGTGTGTGCTGGGTCATGTCTGACTCTTTGCAACCCCACGGCCTGCAGCCCACCAGGCTCCACTGTCCACAGGATTTCCCAGGCAAGAACACTGGAGTGGGTTGCCATTTCCTCCTTCAGGGGATCTTCCTGACCCAGGGATTGAACTTGCATCTCCTGCGTTGGCAGGTGGATTCTTTGCTGTGAGCCTCTTGGGAAGCCTTCTAAGTGAGTCAATAATTGATTCCAAAATCTTATCCTTAGAGTAATCTTATCCTTAGGTCAGTAGCGCTGAAGGCTAAACAGATAGGAAGGATTAATCCTGTCCTATGTTCTCATGCAATACCCTAATTCTCAGATTAGACGCTGATGTACCCCATCTCTTCTTTGCCTGTCTCTCTACCCCTTCCATTTAAGATACCCAACCATATCTCCAGCTACAGCCTTGTCCAAGGCATAGGCCAAGGGGAGAAGAATGGTGAGCATTCTTACGTCCAGCCTTTGTAGCAAACATGAAGTACATTCCTGTAAATTCTGTTCATTAGGAAATATGAAGCGCTACATGATTGTTTTTTAAAACAAAATATTCCAGTAGCCCCAAGAAGAAGAATGCAACTGTAAGGGACTCAGCTCATTGCTAAGAGAAGTGTAGCTGATAAAATTCTCTTGCAGATGGCGTAAAGAGTCACCCAGTTCCAACCCTTCATTTTAGTACAAGGAGTCATCTTGGTACATTTCCTCTGTATGCCCGAAAAAAAAACCCATTTATTGGAACTCTGAGTGTTCCCTAGACTCAGAAACCCAAAGATGTTTCACTGTAACTCACCATGGACTTAGGTCATCTCTGAGATGATGTGACTTCCAGGTCCCCGAACATACTTAGAGTGGACAGGAGCAATGGGGGATTCTTCTGATGAGAAGGTGATGATGACGTGTCCCTTTATTAATAGAAAAGTGATGCTACCCCCGACTCATTCGCAGAGTGATGAGTGTTTTTCATTGAACTCATGGCTGGTGACGTTGTGCTGAACCATTTGCCATCTTTGCCTCATTGCTTTCAAGTCCAGTGGTCGGGAAGTGTGAGGCAGCTGGCTTACTTGTGGAGTTCATGCTGGAGGTTCAGAAACTATGAGACAACTGTGTTTGCAACTGTGAGACAGAGACAGGCCGACTGGTTCTGCACGGAGGCAGTGACCCTCGGCATCTGTGAGCTGTTACTTATCATTGTGGAGCTCTCTGGCTCGTTGAGGAAGAACCGAGAGACAGCACTTAGATCCCTGCTGAGCTGATCACCTTAAATTAGCTTCCATGGTCTGGAGGTCGGTGCAGGAGCGGGGATTCTCCAGAGTCTTGGGAAAGTGTGTGTACAGGGGTGAGGAGAGGGAAAGTGTCTCTAAGATGGGAAGGAGGTTCAGTTAATGCCTTCATGAAAAATAGGAGTGTCCATCCCTAATTCCTGCTAAGAAAGCATAAACTCCCTGAGCTGTAGGCTGTTTCCGTAGAACCATTTGAGGACTTGAGCTGCTCCCAGAATGCAAAGGGGAGGTGGGCCAAGCAGGTCTCAGGTAACCCCCTGACTCCCCCCTTCCCCCTTAGCTTTTTCCTAAGAGATGAGCTTTAGAAGCAACTTCTCTCTGTCTCTGTTTCCTTCTTGTGTAACCTGGGTGATGACATTGACTCTCTTCACAGGAAGGCGCTAAGTGAGGATTAAGTGAGTAATGAGAGCGAACTGCAAGGGTGATGGAATGCTCAGTAAAATCGCTGATGGACGACTCCCAGGGGGAGGGACCCTCCAATGATCCTTTTAACCGGGTCTTCCCAGTGGTGTAACACCACTAGCTCTAGGGGCTCCTCAAGCCTTAGCCCCCTGAACCCTTACCTCTGAGCAGCTTTTACCTGTTTGCTGAAATGATTCCTTGGTTCTGCCCATGACAGGCAGGAGCAGCAGGACTCATTCTCCTCTGTCTGGGGAAAGACATCCAGGAGACAGGAATGTTGGCCAGGTTACCAATAATGCCTTCCATGCCCATCCTGAGTAGAGCAGCTTTTCAAAAAATATTCTTTCCTGAGCATACCTTTTACAGGCTTTCTGGAGGACAATTTAGTAAGAGATGCATTCAAAATTCTTAGAAATGTGTATGTCCCTTGCCTGAGGAATTCTATGTTCAGGACATCACCATGTGTCTTCTAATTTACTTTTCTGCACTCTAGAGTGTATGCCTTCAAGAGAGAATTTAACTACTTTTGGACTTTGAATGAACCAGTTGCTTACCCCATCTGTCCACCTGGGTGCCATCGGGCTGAGGGATCGACCTCACGATGGGCCACTGACCTTCCACGCTGTGCTTATTCCCTGGTTGTGGGTGTGTTCGTGGAAATCTGCATATTTGCCCAGAATCTTGGAGATGTAGGAAAGCTTGAGGGATCATCGTCCACATTTTCTGTTTATAGATGAGGAATCTGAGACTCCAAGAATACAAGTGTCTTACTCACTTGTTCATGCCTATTCAAGGCCACAGAAGGAATGGGAACCCAGGGCCTGTAACTCCTAACTGGGCTTTTCTGTAATCATAGACACTTAACAAGTGGAGAGAGGTCATTGTAGGGTGAACCTTTATAAGGTAGAAAAAGAAATCATGTTTGTACCAGGTATCATAGTACTGCAGAATCCACTGTAGGAATATCAACAGCATAATATTCTGCATAATATAGAGGGTGGGGCCATGTACCTCAATTCAGTCTAATTTTGTTTCCAAGGAGTGTAAAATTCTAAAATAAAAGGAAGGAACAATATCAGTCACTCAGTGAAGCCTTAATGTACGGTGGGCCTCTATAGTTGATATTTACTAGGGCAGCATGGACAAGTGGTAACTAAATGCTAAGCTGTTTATTGATACATACTGTTTATTGATACAATATTGTTAATTGTATGTGTCAACTGGACTGGGCCACAGGGTGCCCAGACATTCAGATAAGCATTATTCTGGTGTCTCTGTGAGAGTGATTCTGGATGAGATTAACGTTTGAATGGCTGGACTGATGAGTAAAGCAGATTGTCCTCCCTGGTGTGGGTGGGTCTCATCTAATCAGTTGAAGGCTTAAATAGAACAAAAGGGCTGTGTAAGAGGGAATTCCTGCTGCCTGACAGCTTGTGACTGGACATCCATCCTTTCTAACCTTCACACTCAGACTAAGGCAGAGGCTCTTTTTGGATCTTGAGCTATTGGGTTTTGAATTGGAACTTATGCCATCAGTTTTCTCTGTGCTCAGGCCTTTGCACTCAGACTGGATAGAACTACACCATCTTCTCTCCTGGGTCCCCAGCTTGCTGATGGCACACCTGGGGATTTTTCAGCTTTCATAACCACATGAACCAATGTCTTATAATGAATCTCTTCATATATATATATACACATATATATATTTTAAATCCACATTTAAATATAGAGTATATATTTAAATGTTTAGGTATTTAAAAATATGTTTACCCACACACATCCTATTGGTTCTATTGACCCGGAAAACTCTGATTAATACAAGTATGTTTTTATACTTAATCCTTACAAAGAACCTCTGAAATAGATACTGTTGTAGTGGCTATCATTATGATTGTTATTGTATCTTAAACATGAGAAAGTTACACTCAGACTGGTTAAGTCACTTGCCCAGAACTTCACCCTGTGTCTGGAAGGAGCCGGAATTTCCCCAGAATCCTGCTGTTTCAGGCTCATGACACACTCTCCTAATGTGTCTTCAAAGTCTTAAGCAAATGAGTGTCCTTTGACATAGCTATCCAATTCTAAGAATTTACCCTAAGGATTAAGCATGAGTGTATAATTATAATGATGTATCTCTAAACATTTCTAATAGTAAAAGCTTTTGAACAACCTAAATACTAAAAGTAGGTGATCGGTTACATGATCTATGATAGAGTTACTCAGTGACTTACTGCATTCATTACAAACTATGTTTTCAAAGACTATTTACTTACGTGGGTAATCATTCACAAGATATGACTATTAAAAGCATGTTATAAGCCTAAGGAAACATGATGACTAAATATAGTGTGACATTTTGCATGGAATCCTGGAAGTGCATTTACTTATCATGTTTCCTTAGGTTTATAACATGCTTTTAAGCTGGAACAGGAAAACTAAAGTAGTAAAAACTGAAGAAAACTGAACAAATTCTAGACTTTAGTTAGGGATAATGTGCCAAAATTTGTTCATTAATGGTGACAAATATATTGTATACTAATAGTGTATTAATTATATTATTATGTTAGATAGTAATTGATCATTATATCAATTATATTATTCTAACTATTAGATTAATTATTAATTAATATAAGTATATTAATTATTAACAGGATACTAAATAAGGGAAAATGGGCTTAAGGTATATGGTAATTCTTTCTACTATCATCACAATTTTTTTGTATATCTGAAACTATTCTAAAATTTTGAAATTATTTTTAGACAGTTACAAGGATACCAGGAAGGTATCCTCTTTGTAGAGAAAAAGAATTCATGTATAAGTGCATTGTAATAATGAGAAGGAAGAAATCAAAATGTTAATAGGAATTACTTTGGATTGGTGAATGTGATCATTTTTGTTTTTCTGTTTTCCAAGTTTTCCATCTTGAATGTGCATTTTTATCTCATTTAAAGAAAATAATAAATACTGCTATAAATTGATCACTCCCATTTCCTTCCACAGTGTCTGAAACTCTGGCCATTAAAATGCTCCTTTAATTTAAAGATAATTAGAAAATATATTCCCTGAAGAGTAACCCTTTAACACTTGATTCCATATTATTGCATTTTCATGGATTAGCTGGGCAAATAAACTGATTTGGGAAAACAGACAAAAGTGTCTTCAGAGAGTCTGTGGAGCAGAGCACCAGCAGCGGAGGAGAGGGAGGACCATGCGCCAGGACCTAGCGTTGTCGACCCTGAGCCAGCTAAAGACTTCAGTGATTCCCAGAGGGCAGGACACCTTTACCTGTGCACGGGTGATCAAGGTGTATACAGTGTGATTTCTGCTTAGGTGCAGTGTTTTCCCGTAGTTTGATTCAAGACAAGAAGTGCTGTTTTTTTAATTTGTTTAACCAGAATAGTTCTCTTAATGCAGACAAGTCTTGGATCTGAAAACATACCTTCACTGGACTCACTGTGTTATAGAGAGGGCTAAAAGGGAGTAAAAAGCTTAGTTTCTAATTTAAACCTGCCACTAATTTAACATGTGACCATGCAACAAGCCCCACCAAGCTTATGTTTTGATGTCCAACTCTTGTGACCCCCCATGGACTGTAGCCCACCAGGCTCCTCTGTCCATGGACTTTCCAGGCAAAAAAACTGGAGTGGGTTGTCATTTCCTGCTCCAGGGGATCTTCCCAACCTTAGGTACCTCATCACGAAAATGAAGAACCTGAAGAAGATCACTTGTTTTCACACTGTGTCTTAGGAAGTCTTGAAAGCTCCTTCAAAGTCCTCGAGGGGCCAGGTTGGGATTAGAGTCTTGGGCAATTTACCTGCATTCAACCAAAGTGCTTTGCCACTTACGTGAGCTATGTCTCAGAGTTCTGTATACAATTCTGTTTGAGGGCAGGGGTTGAACTCGAACATCTGGTGATCCTCAGATTCTGAAAAATAGCTTAAAGGGAAATCCAGGTTAAAAATCAATTTTTTCAGACTCATCATCCATATGGTCAGAAGAGAGACAATGGCTACCCAAAGGAGCAAAATCAGATTGAGGTGGTTTCAAAAGTAAGATATTCTGCCAAGAGTCTCTGAAGCATTCCTTTCTCTCTCTATCAGAGGTGATGTGGGAGGGCAATTTTTTTTTCAGGCTACTCTGTTATGATGTTGCCTGTGAAGGCCTTCAACCCGATCCTCTGCTTCACAAACTGGAAGGACAACCCAAGTGAGTGACAATCCAAAACTTTTTGCAACCTTGCACTGAGGAATCAGTATTTAGAATGGCAAAAATTAAAAAAAAAAAAAAAAAGTGGCAACAAGCAGTGGGAGATTTATTGCCCTTACAAGTTAAGGAGGACCCCCAGGTTACTCTCATTTTGAACGGAGGAGGTGGTCTGAACTAGTTAAGTCAGCTTCCAGTGGAACAGATGGGTCTTGTGTTTTTCCTGACATTTCAGATCTAACCCTAATGCAGATGAGCCAAGGCTGGAGAACCAGTGGACAGAGCCAGCCATGGTAGCGCTTCCAAAGATCCTGAAACTCATTCAGCCACTCTGAGCCCTTCAAGGCAGTGATAGGAGTTCTATCACTCCTCTATCAAGGAGCCTGATAGAACGTCTTAGGACTTCGGCCAATGAAAACAGACCATGTGTCACCTCACAGGCCCTCTTGATCCAAACTGGGCTGAGCTCAAGCCTCTAAAACCTTCACTTGTATAAATAATCCCCCTCTTTTCTCCTGAACCCCTTGACAATTAGAAAGAACAGCTATGTATCAATAGCAGGAGAAGGCTAAGAAGAAACGCTGTTGCCAAAAGTCTTGGTGGGTTCCCGAAACACATAAATTAAGATCAATCATATATTCCTCAGCAAATTAAAGCATCTATTGAAGGAAAGTATTTGACAGAACTCTCCTGTATTGGGTCAGTTTTCTGTAGTGTATTTCTACGGGGAATATGTTCTATAAATGGCAGGTTTTACTTTACAAAAGGAGGTGTGAAGGGAAAGAGTTTGCAAAATGCACAGTCAATTTATGTTTAGTTGAATGTTTTGAATTTGACATTCTCTTCAGTTCTTTCCTTGCTTCTTTCTTATTATCTGAATCATTGTGTTTATTATGTGAAGGAAACAATTGTTGTTTAGTCGCTAAATTATATCTGACTCTTTTGCAATCCCATGGACTGTGGCCCCACCAGGCTCCTCTGTCCATGGGATTTCCCAGGCAAGAATACTGGAGTGGGTTGCCATTTCCTCCTCCAGGAGATCTTCCCAACTCCTCTGGGACTGAACCCATGTCTCCTGCATTGCAGGCAGGTTCTTTGTTTCCAGCCACCAGAGGATCCTGAAGGGAATTGTTTAGCCCCATGTTCATTTGCTGGTAGACTTTTCAGTATCTCTAATAGGAAAATAATATATGAACATGTATACTGAAAACCATATGAAGTTCATAGAAATAGCTACAAATTCTCTAGTCTTTACCTTTATACACATTCCCAGGTTTCCGTGTTTATTCCAATAGAGCCTGCACTTTTTTTCTTTTAATTTTCCTTGCATCACCCCCCCGCCCAGTCCCTGCAACCTTCATTCTCATTCCATTTGATCCCTACATCAGTCTCTGGTTTTTGCATCCTACGTGTTAAACTTACCCTATTGAAAACTATGGCTGGCCAAGTACAAATTAACAGAATTATAGACAGACCCTTGCACATCACCTCATTATTTAGTTTCTGCTTCTGCCGATTGCTAATTAGCCTGATGGCAGAGAGATTACTTTGTGCACTCTAGTAGGACAATGACCAGGGTGACCGTATAGACCCTAGACTACTTTCCTGAGCAAGTTGCCAAAGGATCAGCATAGCATCGTGGTAAAGGCTCTGAAACCAGCCTGCTTGGGTTCACGTGATGACTGCTTGGATAGTTATTTATCCGCTTAAGTTTCATATCCATCACCTGGAAAAGTATATAATAATACTTCATGTTATCCGAAGTATTAAATGACCTTGAGACAATAAAAGTATTGAGTTACAGACTCTACTGACATTTGGATAATTACCTTCTTCCTCCTTCCTTCCCTCCTCCCCCTCTCCTTCCCTTCCTTCTGCATTCCTTTTTTCCTCCCACCCTTTTCTTTCCCCTGCTTCTTGGTCACTTGTTTCTTCTTCCTTCCTTTCTTTTTCTCTCTTTCCTTCCTTCTTCCCTTCTTCCTTCCCTTCCTCCCTTCCTTCCTTCCTTCCCAGCCCATTTCCTGAGGACCTACCTGGGAACACTAACAGAATGGATGTCTAAGGCAATGGTTCAGAAGTGTGGTCTCTTCACCAACACAGGCAGCATCGCTGGGAACTTGTTAGAAAAGCAGGTCCTCTGGCCTTACCCCAGACCGCCTGAATCAGAAACCCTTGGGTTGGAGCCTAGCTCTCTTGTGTTTTAGCCAGCCTGCCAGATGATCTTGAATATGAATATTCTGGTGTGAGGTTTTAAGTCATGCAAATGAATCTCTGCCTCCAGTTAAGGTAAAAAGTGAAAGGCCTTGGCCTACGCCGCCATTGGGCAGAGTGACAGGACATGGAAGCACTGTTAGAATTACTAGAAAAGCTTGGTCTTGAGCAGCTGAGTCTGTCGGGGGTGTGCCTTCCACTCAAGATGTAAATGAGATGGAAAAACAGCACTCGTATCAGCTGCTCCGGAATTATTTAGTCACTCTCAGGTAACTAGACAGCCTGGGAGTGTTGATCAAACATGCTCCTGGGTAACTGGCAGCGGAAGGTGTGAAGTCTTCCCAGTTTAATAAGTATTAGAATACGATGCAAGAACTGGTAAGTAACAGAGAGCAACTAAATGCCTGATCTTCCGTTGTCTTCCTTGAGGGATGTGTTTCTTGGTTTTCTGGATAGTATTGTAAAACAAAATGTTCTCAGAAGGTGAGATCCAGGAGGAGACCTGTCTGGTACCATAGCGACCATGACAATATTAGCATGCACTCAATACACAGAAGACTCCATGGAACCTTCATGATCAGTGGTTATATACAATGTTCTATTGACTACTATCCCTCACACATGTCTCCGTCTGATACGTGAACATTATTCTTTTTCTTTTTTCTGTCTGAAAATAATTTTAATCAACTTACACACATACATATACACACAAACAAATGAATAAAACTGCTGTATATTGACACAGAACCAAAGAGCTAAAAGACGGTGTCAAACCCGATAAATGAGAATAGGGGTCAATGATTCAGAAATGTTTACATATCAGCCTTCAGGAGACTGCATAGAATCGTGGTCAACAACATAAGTCTGATACCAAACTCTCTGGGTTTGAAAACTGCCTCTACCAGTTAATCTTTTTTTTTAATTGAGATATAATTCTTTATGGTAATTTTAATTAATTTTTTAATTGGAGGAAAATTGCTTTACAATGTTGTGTTGGTATCTGCCATACAACAGCGCAAATCAAGCATAAATATATATTTCTCTCCTCCCTTTTAAACTTCCCTCCCCTGATCCCATCCCACCCCTCTAGGTCATCACAGAATGCCAGGCTGGGCTCCCTGTGAACTTTATTCTTTTTAACTGGACTTCCTTTCCTGCTCTTTCAGAGAAGAACCTGTTAGCACATTCTCAAGATTTGTACTGGCCACAGCAAAGAAAATGGAAGAAGTTACATGTCCTTTATCTAAAGACTTAATTTTCTGCTAAAATATTTTATGATGAAGTTCTGATGCCATTCCTCTTTGGGATTTTTTTTCCTTTTATGCTTTGGAAAGTATATTTGTATATGTTGTTAGTCACTGGTGTTTTTTTCTAGTCACCTTTTCCAAATCAACTCTATTGCACTTATCTTGAAAAACTGAAATAATAGCTTTAAGATAAATCCTAGTGATAAGTTCAGAGTCACCAAAGTCAATAGAAGAAATAGAGAAAAATGAGATAGATACATCATTTTTGAAAGTTAAGATCCTCATATAAATGTTTTTTTAAGCACTTAAAAATAACTGCAGTATTTGTTTATGATGCTCAACAATATTGCAGTTATTGAATCAGAATGATAAATTCATTCATCTGCAAGTACTTCAATGCAAACTGAATTCTTCTAGTCTAGTGTTGTCCAATAAAGGTATAATGTAAGTTGCATATATAATTTTAAAAATTTAACAGCCAAATTAAAAAAGGGAAAGAGAAATGGATGAACTTAATTTTAATAATACAACCTACTTAGCTCAGTATACCCAAAATATTGTATTTCAACACATAATTGATATAAAAAATATCAATGAGGTATTTTACATTCTTTCTTCACACTAAGTCTTTGAAATCTAGTATGCATTTTATGCTTACAGCACATCTGAATTTCAGCAGGCCACATTTGAATTTTTCAATAGCCACCTGTGACCACAGACAGGGCAGTTTTGGACATTAAAAGGTTAAGCTTGTAAGATGCCTTCTTAAATAAAGTACCCCCAAATATAATAGGTCATCAGATGGAAATACATACACCTACAAATAATTGTTGCCAAGACAGAAGTGTGTTGAATATAAAGCTATTGATTTGTCAGTAATTCTATATGTTAAGAAACAGTTTTTCCTTTGACTCCAAACTATCCTTAAAGGACAGCATTGTAATTCAGTTGACAAATGAATATAGATATTTGGAGGTGAAATGTTTTCATGCCATCCATGTTGAAGTTTGATGAACTTTCCTAAGCATTAGATCTCCTTGATTTTGAGATATGCTCTTCATACCTCAACATTTATGAACACAGAACACATCTCACACAATGAACGTGTACATTAGTTTTACATTAGTTTTACATAGTTGTACTTCTTTTTCTGAAACTTTATGTCCTTCTTAATTCAGAAGATGCTGTTGGACATTGTGTGGTTGTGTTTTTGAGAATATGTTTCAGCACTTGAGAGATGCATTTCTTAAAGTTTTTATGGAAGATCAGAACTAAAAGGTGGAAATAGACAAATAAACAGGGGAATTAACTTGGTAGCAAAGGTGAAGGAGATAAAGGACAGCTTTCAGTTCCAACTCCACTTAGTCTCAAGGAATATAAGTGAGTAAGATCTTATGGTACTTGACCTTGTTAATATCTACATACTGTTCTGCAGAGACTGGTAGACTGAAATTTCCCATTGTTATGGTTGGAGAGCTAGCAATCTCTGGATGATGAATGTATTCTCTAAAAAGACAGCAAAATAACAGCTCATCCTGTGTGTTTTCTGGGGCTTCTCAGGTGGTATTCAGTGGTAAAGAATCTGCTTGCCATTGCAGGAGATGTTGATTTGATCTCTGGGTCAGGAAAATCCCATGGAGGAGGGCGTGGCAACCCACTCCAGTATTCTTGCCTGGAGAATTCCATGGACAGAGGAGTCTGGTGGGCTACAGTCCATGGGGTCGCAAAGAGTTGGACATGACTGAAGTGACTTGTCATGCATGCAGTGTGTTTTCTATACCACTGCCTTCCTCCAGAAGTCATTGAGAGTAGCTGGCCTACATTCACATAAAAACAGAACTAGACCCGCAGTGAATTTGTTCTATTAGACCAAGCTCTAAATCCCTTTAGGCAGGAGAGATAAAGGAGCCAAGGAAAAGATGGTTGGGACAGAAAGCCAAATTTATAGTTCATTCTAAGTCTATTTGAATTACTTAAAATTATTCATCTTTTGTGGTAATAGTTCAACTCTTAGTTTTTATACATCTCACATTTGTCTTTTGGAGAATTCAAAACATTTAAAAAAATATCAATTGCAATAATGTTGCATGCCAAGGTAAATAAGTGATTAGAATCACTGCAACATCAAGCTTGGTGAAAATACCTTATCATAACCCTAGTGTCTATTTATTTCTCTTCTGTATGTGCAGACTGAACCTGGTTTCTCTCTCCACTCTCTAACAATCTGTGGAGTAAATTTTCATTGTGTCCTCACACCGTGTTAATCTTGAGCTGCATCTGTTGTACTAGTTCCAATAAAGACATGGAAACATGAAAGGACCAGTTCATGGTGTCAGTCGATGGCATCAGAGAACTCAGCATGCCAGACTCTGACTCAGAATTCTTCCTGTTGGGAGGCGATCCTCTTATAAGGGTCAGGGTCCAGAGACCACGTCACTGCCTCATGCTCGCTGTGTTTATGTCCAGCTAACAGGATGCAAGCAGAGAACTTCCGGTGTGAAGACTCCTCTGGAAGAGTCAAGGAGTATATGGCTCCCTACAGGGAGGCTTATGCTCTCTTGTGTTTAATGGGAGTGGTGGGTCCACTTGCCCTGGGGTTGAATTGGTTATTGTTCATTTTATTTTGACGTTTCAAGAGAAGACGACACTCCAAACACTTCCTTTTGCTTATTTCCTCTTGTAGATCCAGCACAATTTCTACAACCAGCCTTTTCCAAGGGGGGCTCATCCAGAATTGATGGCAAAGAGTTGATATCCTTAGCTGTGGCTTCAATATCAGAAAGCTCCCTAGATGGACCCCCCCACCCAACAATCCTTTAGTTTCTGCTGCTTGATGGATATTTGGTCATACTCTTCTTTCCCTTTTTAACCTCAGCTAAAAATGGAATTACAAACATGTAGAAATTTGTCTGAGCAAATTCTGGGAGATAGTGAAGGACAGAGAAGGCCAGCATGCTGCAGTCCATGGGGTCGCAAGGAGTCAGATATGACTTTGTGATTGAACAGCAACAACAAGGAAGGTGTGATGTTTTAACCCACTTAGAGCTTTCTGATATTAATATACTATCAGACACCTTCGCTCATTTTTCAGTTCAATACAGTCACTCAGTTGTGTCCAACTCTTTGCGACCCCATGGACTGCAACACACCAGGCTTCCCTGTCCATCACCAACTCCTGGAGCTTGCTCAAACTCATGTCCGTCGAGTCAGTGATGCCATCCAATCATCTCATCCTCTGTTATCCCCTTCACCTCCTGCCTTCAATCTTTCCCAGCATCATGGTCTTTTCCAATGAGTCAGTTCTTTGCATCAGGTGGCCAAAGGATTGGAGCTTTAGCTTCGGCATCAGTCCTTCCAATGAATATTTAGGATTGATCTCCTTTAGGATGGACTGGTTTGCTCTCCTTGCAGTCCAAGGGACTCTCAAGAGTCTTCTCCAACACCACAGTTCAAAAGCATCAATTCTTCATTGCTTAGGTTTCTTTATGGCCCAGCTCTCACATCCATACGTGCCTACTGGAAAAACCACAGCTTTGACTAGATGGACCTTTGCCGGCAAGGTAATGTCTCTGCTTTGTAATATGCTATCTAGGTTGGTCATAGCTTTTCTTCCAAGGGGCAAGTGTCTTTAATTTCACGAATGCAGTCCCTGTCCTTGGTGACTATGGAGACCAAGAAAATAAAGTCTGTCACTGTTTGCATTGTTTCCCCATCTATTTGCCATGAAGTAATGGGACCAGATGCCATGATCTTTGTTTTTTGAATGTTGAGTTTTAAGCCAGCTTTTTCACTCTCCACTTTTACTGTCATCAAGAGGTTCTTTAGTTGCTCTTCATTCTCTGCCATAAGGGTGGTGTCATCTGCATACCTGAGGTTATTGATATTTCTCCCGGCAATCTTGATTCCAGCTTGTGCCTCATCCAGTCTGGCATTTCACGATGTACTCTGCATGTAACTTAAATAAGCAGGATGGCAATATACAGCCTTGATGTACTCCTTTTCCAATTTGGAACCAGTATCCGACCAGTCCATCCTATGAGAGATCAGTCCTGGGTATTCATTGGAAGAACTGATGTTGAAACTGAAACTCCAACACTTTGGCCACCTGAGGCAAAGAGTTGATTCATTGGAAAAGACCCTGATGCTGGGAAAGATTGGGGGCAGGAGGAGAAGGGGACGACAGAGGATGAGATGTTGGATGGCATCACTGACTCAATGGACATGAGATTGGGTGGACTCCGGGAGTTGGTGATGGACAGGGAGGCCTGGCATGCTGTGGTTCATGGGGTCACAAAGAGTCAGACATGACTGAGCGAATGAACTGAACTGTTCAATGTCCGGTTCTAATTGTTACTTCTTGACCTGCGTACAGATTTCTCAGGAGGCAGGTCAGGTGGTCAGTTATTCCCATTTCTTGAAGAATTTTCCATGGTTTGTTGTGATCCACACAATCAATGGAAGTAGATGTTTTTCTGGAACTCTTGCTTTTTCTATGACCCAGAGGGTGTGGCAATTTGATCTCTGATTCCTCTGCCTTTTCTTAATCCATAAATAATGTGAAATACAACAGTTTTCCCAAACCAAACCTGTCTAAAATCCTTTACCTTAGCCCCCACCCCCACCCCAGAATTGAGAGAGAAAGAGAAAATTCTATCTGAATCAAAATTACTGTTTTTGAAGAGTCATATAGGGAAGAGGACAAATGTGAAATGCTCAAACATTGATTCCCTGGTCAGTGGATCAACAAATAGAAAACACTGACCATGGAACAGTGGCTGAAGTGCAGAAAAATAGTTTACTTGTCCACTTCTGGCATAGCTTTTGTCGGTTCTGGCCAGACTCTGCCCCTCCCTGAACCTGGAGCTTCTGTCTTTAAAATGGAAGGTCATTGCCTACGGGCGGCTGAAACTCACAGTGATACCCCATGATGAGTGAGGTCATGTTAATAAAGCCCTTGGAAAGAAAAGCAACGTGAAAGAGCAGGGCTATTACCGTTCCAAGATGATTTTATAAAAGTGAACCACCTTAAGTTCTGCACAATGATTAACAAGCTATTAGGGCCGAGTTATTGATTCCTCTGTCTTTAGAGTAGCTAATGCAGTGCATATCAACAGGCCACAGACCCAAAAAAACCTTTCCTTCTTCCTGTGTATCTGTGCCCTGTGATGATGCTTTCCTTGGGAAAAAGCAAATCATTTAACATACACAGTGGGGCATCTTCATCTTGCAGGTGCTTAGAGAGAGGAAAAAAAAATACAACTAAATTGATTGTGTGTTTCTTTTGTTTTTGCTTATTTACAAAGATTAATACAGATACATGGAAGAATCAAGACATAAAGAGTAGAAGGATGAAAGTAAAATGTTACTCCAGATTGTTTACTCTGAAGAAGCTAGTGTTTGTATGCTATGCACATGATACACTTATATATTAGCCATGTTTTATAACTTTCCTGCTGTACTCCTCACAAATAACAATATCATGGGTGATTTCTCGTGTCAGTTAGATATCAATATTGTTTTCATCTGTAAAATGGTTCATAGATGGTATGTTGTTGTTTAGTTGCTAAGTCGTGTCCGACACTGCAAGCCCATGGACTGTAACCCACCAGGCTCCCCGTCCATGATTTCTCAGGCAAGAATACTAGAGTGAGTTGCCTGTTCTTCCTCCAGGGGATCTTCTCAACCCAGGGATTGTACCCACATCTTCTGCTTTGGCAGGTGGTTTCTTTACCACTGAGACACTTGGAAAGCTCTATAGATGGTATATACTATTTGCTAAACCATTTAATCTCCCATGGATGGATGCTGTGAAGGTTTACAGCATTTTTGCCCTCTTAACAGTGTTCTGATGAATCTCATGCACACATCTTTGAGCCCTTGACCAATTTTCCCACTGTGATAAACCCCTGGGTGTGGAATTAGTGAGTGAAAAGACTTGGAGGTGATGCATTTTTAAACATTTCACCCATCTACCCACCAAAAGGTTCTCACCAGATTCCTTCCCACCTACACTGTAATAGCCTGCCGGCTTGCCCTCAGCCTTGCCAACACTGGGTATTGTCACTGTCTTTGATCTTTGCAGGACTGATAGGGGAATGGAATGTCTGATGATTTTTCATTACATTCTAGGCATGGCGTATCAGACTATAACTGAATACAGTTGTTATGTGTCGGGGACCTGGTTTAGCTCATAGCACACTGTTTGCATCTGTGTAATAACTGACGATGATATAATGAGACTTTCCTGTAGTTTTGAAAAAGAAGCCAAACTTTCATGTGGTTTAAATTACTTATTCATTCACACTCCCAATGTCCTAGATCATCAGGGAATGCCCTGTCTTTGGAGATGCCCCCAGTGACCCGGCACAAGTGGTTAGCTGCATGCACTTCTCTATGAAGGAGAGAGTGTTCTGACCCAAAGACTACCCTCGAGAGAACCATCTTGGAAGGAGCCCTGCTCTACAACTGAGATTGCTCCACTGGGTGGCCTTTGCCTTCAGCAGTAATATTTTCACAGTTTTGACATGTTTTAAAGCTTATTGTCTTCAGGACCAGGACAGGTAATTGAGGAGCCCTCACACTTCATCAGAAGCATTTCATCTTTCTCACACAGCCACACACAAGGCAACATATTTCTCTTTTCACTGACAGATTATGCTGAAATTTACTAGGCCTGGTCAACATGAAAGCAAACACATGTTTGGGCAAAGATTCAAATAATTCAAAGCTATAGGGTCAGCATTATTCTAATACAAAAGTTAGGACTTTCCCCTCTTCTGACTGCCCAAGGGGCCAAGTCCTCAATACACACACACACCACACACACACAGTCACACCAGTGTTTTTCATTTTTCTTGGTTTAAAATATTGTTTTCAAATATTGGATTCAGTTTTTGTATGAAGACACCTGTGATTAGTTTACTCTGAATTACCTTCTGGCAAGTTCATCACCCCAGAGTTTTTTGATTGGATGTCAACTAATCAGTTTTAAACCCTGCCATTAAACCCTGCCATAACATATTTTCCTCAAATCCCTTTAAGAGAGTAGCATAATGAGGAATAAGAAATTATCTTGAGCCAGTATTGGGACACGTGGTATCTGGAAGTCTACAAGTTTATGTTTTCTGCTCAGTTCCTAAGTCCTCTTTCTAGATAACCATCCAGCAATGACTGAACCTGATCCATGCAGCTGACTTGGGCAGTACATCCATATGTCCCACTGTGTGTTTCTAATTCTTTTCTGTGCTCAAGAGTGAGCACTGTCTTCTGCCATCTATTCCTTAAGCTTCTATGTCCTTTGTTTCCTTCCATTGCCTTATTTGTGGCTTCCACAATACCTTACATAAACTTGACAGTGAAGGTCAGTGTGAGGAGGACATACTAGCTTCTAGAGCTGAATAGTCCCAGACAAGCCAGGAGATGGGTCATCATTACCCTTTAAAAGATGCTATGTTCTTCCCTAGGCCTGCTGGGCCAATACTCTTCACTTTGCTTTCACAAACATCCTTACTTGAATGTGAACAAAAGGTACTTTTTTAAAGGTTCAGTTAGATCAGAAACACTGATCATCAATTTTGTGTTTAGGAATTAGGAAAATCATTGAAGTGAAGATCAAAATGAGACCGACCTTATAATTTTAATGCAAAGGGCATGTTGAGTGGATCAGGGGACTTGGTTTAAGTCCCAGATTTGCCTCTTATTAGTTTTAGAATCTTGAATGATTCAATTCATATATTTGAGTGTTAGTTTTTTCATCTGTAAGAGGTAGTGAAGATAAACGAGGTCCTATATGGCTGTGTCTGGCCTGGCATAACATTTGGGACTTGGTAGATACTTATTAAGAAGTAGCTGTTGTCATGACTTATCCATCCACAGTTTTACATTTACATGATTGACTATCAGCAGCATTTCTCTAACCCATATTGACTAGACAGGTACTACAATGTCAAGGACATCAAATGAAATGATCCTATCTTAGCTGCAAAGAAAAGTCTGAAAGAAAACATCTAAATGCATCTCTTTTGGGTGGAATTTGCATCAGTAGTCAATAGTCACAAAAATAAGTACTTTGGGGCAGAAGATGGAATGTCAGTTTTCTTAACAGTTGTAGTAGGGACCTGTTCATTTATTGAAGTATAGTTGATTTACAATGTTGTATTTATTTCTGATGTACAGCAAAGTGATTCAGATATGTGTGTGTGTGTGTGGGTGTGTGTGTGTATACACACATATATATATGTGTATATTCTTTATAAAATTATTTTCCATTATGATTTATCACAATATATTGAATATAGTTCCCTGTGCTATACAGTTGGACCTTGTTGTTTATCTGTTTTATATATAATAGTCGGCGGCTTCTGCTAATCCCAAACTCCTAGTCCTTCCTTCCCACATGCCCCCACAACTGCAAGTCTGTTTTCTCCATGAATCTGTTTCTGTTTCGTAGGTAAGTTTGTGTCATATTTTAGATTCAAGATATAAGTGATATCATATAGTATTTGTCTTTCTCTTTCTGACTTACTTCACTTAGTATATTCTCTAGGTCCATCCATGTTACTGCAAATGGCATTATTTCATTTCTTTTTTATGACTGAGTAGTATTCCATCATGTAATTCACATCTTCTTTATTCATTTATCTGTTGATGAACATTTAGTTTGGTTCCATGTCTTGGCTATTATAAACAGTGCTCCTGTGAACACAGGGGTGCATGTATCTTTTTGAATTATAGTTTTGGTTGGGACCTATTTAAAAAATAACAGTTCTATATCCATATTGATTTTTTTTTCAGTTTTATGGAGATGTAACTGACATACACACTGTATAAGTTTCAAGTGTATAGTTTGACTTAACTTGCATTGCAAAAGGATTACCACAATTAAATTTAGCTGAAATCCACCATCTTATACTGATACAAGAAAAAAGAAAGCAAGGGGAGAATTGTGGTGGTTTTTTTACCTGTGAAGAGAACTCAAGATTTATTCTCTTAGCAACTTTCAACTATACTGTATTGACTTTTTACATTTCTTACATACATCTAAGGGGAAGTGTGTAGGCCATTAGCGAGCGTGGTATCACCAGGGTAACAATCTGATTTGCAGTTGTTAGTATGGCTAACGTTGTCTGATTTAGATCAGAGGTCAACATTCTACAGCCCACAGACCAAAACCACCTGCTTCCATCTGTTGTAAATAAAGTTTTATTGGCACACAATCATTTATTTACATCTATGGCTGCTTTCATACTATCATGGCAGCATTGTTAGTTGCAGCAGAGGCCCAGAGACTATATTGCCCAGAAAGCCGAAAAGGTATACTATCTGTCCTTCTACAGAAAACAATTGTCAACCCTTGATTTAGATGATAGTAGCATTGTTTCTCGTGGAAGGCAATGGCAACCCACCCCAGTACTCTTGCCTGGAAAAGCCCATGGACAGAGGAGCCTGGTAGGCTGCAGTCCATGGGGTCGCGAAGAGTTGGACATGACTGAGCGACTTCACTTCCACGTTTCACTTCCATGCCCTGGAGAAGGAAATGGCAACCCACTCCAGTGTTCTTGCCTGGAGAATCCCAGGGACGGGGGAGCCTGGTGGGCTGCCTTCTATGGGGTCGCACAGAGTCGGACACGACTGAAGCGACTTAGCAGCAGCAGCATTGTTCCTGATTAAGTAAGTACTGATTAGTAATGGCATGTAAAATTTCTACTACTTAAAGCCTGGAGGCTTAGGAAAAACTATATGGAAATATATTGATTAGGAATGATTCCTATGTGGATACATACAGAGGTAGAATTGGAAGCTAGAAGATGGGACTGAAGTCCCTTTCACGAGAAATTACTGTCTGTCTCTGGCCAGGTCACAGTGGGTTGTTATTGTTGTTTAGTTGCTAAGCTGTGTCCAGCTGTTTTGCAACCCCGTGGACTGGAACACACCAATCTCCTCTGTTCATTGGACTTTCCAGACAAGAATACTGGAATGGGTTGCCATTTCCTCCTCCAGGGGATCTTCCTGACCCAGAGATTGAACCTCCGGCTCCTGCATTGGCAGGCTGATTCTTTACCACTGAGCCACTTAGGAAGCCCCAGAGTGGGTACAGCCTGAGAAAAATCAGTCCTTCATGTGTCTAAGGAAACAGGATTATGACTACGTAATGGCTATAGAGAAATATAAAATAAAAGCATGTTCTACAAGTGTTGGAAATATTTAATTAGTAAGAGTGTATTTTGTATTGAGAGGATGTTTTGGAGCCCAGACCACGTAGACTGTACCTCAAAAAATTAAAGGTCAATTTAGGTGATTTCATTTTGGGGAAAGTTTATGAAATCACAAAGTGACAGATTTCCAGTGAAGGGATAGGAAAAAATGTTCATCCATCACCATGGGTTGCCATGAACTACTTGCATGGATTTTTAAGTGTTGTGTCCGGGATGGATGAGTGCATGCTTATGTGGACCCCATAAAAGAAAAAAGACCTGACTCGTGATCGGAAACAGAAATTGTCGTTCAGATGTTTGAAACCCTTCTGACGCAAAAATATTGTGTAATCTGTAAACAATTCTTTGTGAGCGTTTTTAGTTCATCATATGTCCAGAATATAGGATTCACTAGCTCCCTTCATGTACAAAACAATTGTTCCGGGGTGTGTTTATTTGTCGTTAAGTAATAAACATTACCCTAGAGGATGTTTAAGTTTGTGAAAAAGATGAATTGGTCAAATACGTACATGGAAACGTAATTGAGGCCCTTTTCTGTCTGATCACCACCTTCTGCTCCCAGTGCCCCCGCACACGTGCACCCTGCCTTCCCCTCCCTATGACCTGTGACGCGAGTTGCAACGTCTCTGGGGGCCACAAAGCCTATGCCTGGGATAAGCTTCCCTTTCAAGCTCCTATCAGGCTTTCAGCATGGGCTTTGAAGAGATAGTGACATGACTGGGTTCTGACATACACCATAAAGTCAGCCCAGCAGAAGCAAGTGGAAGATTCTACTTGTCCGATAAAAATCAGTTGCTGTTTCCTGTCTTGAAGACGAAAGTTGAGCAAATGAAAGGTCATCTGTGTTTATATTAACAATGCAACAGCTACACTGCCTTTTCGCAACAACATCGGATCATTATTTATCCACTTATCTTTTTTTTTTTCATCATTCCTTTGAACTGCCTGCGTTTGCTTATCATGATATTTCTGAGTCTATAAACAGCCCAAGTATAGCTGTTCTATTTCTCTAAATAGAGTCTTAGGTCATTTTATTATCCAAGGTTATAAGTCATCGGAATGCCCCCATCTGCTGTGCCTCCCATCTGGGGTAGGTTTAACTCTTTCAGATGATGGAAAATCTAGGAAAGCCATTGTGATGTTAGTTACTTTTTCCTACCACACTGTTTTCCAGTCTATCATTTTCCATTAAAAAAAAAAAACTCTAGGAAGTCATTAAATATTTCTGTTTCTTTAGAAATGGCATTAAATGTGATGGCTTCTCTCCCTTCACTTACTGCTCTTTCTGGTTTTCTATATAGCCCTGATTATTTTCCCCTAGGAGCACAGCCACTCAGAGCTTCTTCTTACCAACTCAGGGAAACCTTTAAAGATGCCTCATGGACAAATCTCTGTAGCAGAGGAGCTGTGAGTGGAGGAAAGAGACAAAGGCTGGTTAGCCTCACAACCTTGTCCATCTGCCATCCTTTTAGATGTCATTACGTACATATAGATGGTTAGATTTTCTTCCATGAGCATTTTGGGGGTAACAGCACATTGGTAGACCTGTTTTCAATCCATTTGATTACCTTTAATTTGATAGCTCCTTCAGTAGAGATGAAAAAATGAGCAATGAGGTTTTGATGAATCCCAGTTTATCAACTGACTAAGAGATACTTCAAATGTGTGAGGCAGGATAATGTCTCTTTCAGTCGTCTGTTGGAGAAAGATGCTCAACAGCAAGGGAACTGAGCAGTGTTTACTTATATTGATGAGCTTATATACAAAATAGGAATGGAGTCAGATTCAACCACTCTGTTGTTTTCCTCCAAGTTGTTATCTTTCTCAGCTGGAGCAGGTTAGATTGTTCCATGGCAACAAAGTACTCCAAAATTTGGCAGTTTGCAACAACCAAAGTTTATTTTCCAATTACATTACATGCCCAGTTCTGCTCTATGATATTTTGTCTGAGGGACCCAGAATGATGGAGGAATCTCTTAATACCAACGTATTGGTGGACTATCAATACAAGTTACGACTTAAACATCTACCTGGGAATCATTTCCACTCCCTTGTCTATTTCGGCAGACGTGAAGGTCAGTCCAAGTCTGATGTTAGTGTCTCGGGAAAGTATAATTAACCCCCCATGAAGGGAAGCAGATAGGAGTGAATCATAGTAAAATCCACTTCTCCCTCTACCCCAATATCTTTTCTTCATTTGAGCGATTTCTTCTCTTTTTTTTTCAACCTTTATAGATCCCTCTTAAAACATCAATCAGGAAGCATTGCTTATGGACATCAGCTTCACTGGTTCTAAAGCAAGGGTTTCACTGTTGGAATGTGTAATCTGACCTTGTTAGCAGATTTCAACCTGAGACTGAATGAATAACCTGGTTTTAGGACTGGCACAACCACAGAGCTACAGGTTTTTCTGCCTGATGGTTCCACACTTATGCACAAGAGGAGAACCCTCTTCATGAAAAGGACCAGAGCTCCTGTCTGCTCCATCAGCTGCTGGCTTCCTCTAGTAAGTTACCAAAACTAGGGACCTGGTAACTACGACTCAGCCAGTCCACAGAACCTGCACGTGTGACAGCACCCTGGTAGTTCCCAAGGGCCACTTCACTCCGTGATGGAAACTCAGCTTGTTTCAGCAACAGTAATGGGTTTTCTTGGACCCCTCAGCTCACCTGAAGATGTCTCTTGGTTGGATCTGTCCTGTCTCTGGGGCATTTGGTTCAAGACAAGCGAAATGTCTACAGACTGTCTCATACCAGGTAAGTTTCTTGTTTTTGTTTTGCTTTGGGCATAGGACCTACTCATATTTCATCCACTCTTGGGGAGCATAGATTAGTATTACATATGGAAGCTCATTTATTCCATTCAGTGGATTTAGGTTCTCCAAATGATCCTTGGCTGTGTTGACACCAAGGTATAACCTTATGCAAGTCAGCAGAGTGATATTGGACCTTAGTGATCTAACAATGAAAGTGGAAGGAAATGTGTGTATTTTTTTCCCCAAAAAAATAACTGAAGAAAAAGTTGTATGTTTTACAACACGAATGGGATCGGCAATATACAGGATATTTATCCAGAGTTTCTCTTCACTTTGCATTATAGAATGATGGAGCCCAAACAGGAAAATTGGCCAGAAGCAGCAATCGCTTCATGCTTGGTGAAGTGGACCAAAGTAGGAAGGTAAATGTTTTGAGACTCTGGCTTCCTAGGACCAAGCCCTTGCCCCACCATAAACATTCATGGCCTCCTTTTACCATGTTGGCCCAAACATAATGAGGTCTTCTGCCCACTGGTGGCACACCTCCTGCTATCTGCTGATTACTAATGCCAATAAAATACCTAGACCCTTGGGCAATAACTTATGCATATATGTATGTGTCTAATTACAAGGAAATTGTTAGTACATGACTTGGACTAGAGATACACAATTAATAATCCAGGCAGAAGTAAAACTTTGTTTTCCAATGCAAGAAAATGAGAACTTCATTTTAATCATTTTTTCTCCCTTTGTCTCTGTTTGTCTGTTTTGATACCTATGCATGAAACATCATAAACTGCAATACAAGAAGTTCTTACGATGTGGCCATTTCTTCTCAGACATCGGACCTGCTACATCTGTTTCCTGGTTTCCCATCCATCTACTTCCTGTCTGTCCATAATTCTGTGTCTTTATCATTGTTCATTATGGTCATCATGTACATTTTAAAAGAACAAATGTAAATTAATTAAAGTTTATTATTTCAAGTATATGTCTACATGGTATCTGTGCATAATTTTTTTGTTTTTCCTGATCTTTTTTCATGCAGGTCAAAGAACTTAAGTCTGAGAGTGGCATGTGTGTATGGAAATTGAATGCTCTGTAGGTTCCATTGGGCAAGGAAGTTGCTTAGTGAAATCACATGGTCCCATTCTTGACTGCGCTACCATAACTTGCATTTTCAAATCAGTGTGTCTCCAGCCTTAGGACAGTGCTACATGGTCCTACTATTATTGTTGGCAGAGTTTGCAACTTAATCTTGACTCATTTAATGAACCACATAAAATTACCTGAGGCCAGATTCTCGGGCCACGTGAATTCCCTTTCAAGAGATGAGAGCTACAGTCTTCTTCAAGACGCCCTTTAAAAATAAAGCTATTTACTGATTTATTTGGCTGTTCTGGTTCTTAGTTGCAGCACACAGCACCTTCATTGCATCATTCATGAAACTGAAACGTTTCAGTGCCCACACTCTGTAGTTGTGGTGGACAGGCTCAGTAGTTGCCGCACATGGTCTTAGTTTATCCAGGACATGTGGGATCTTAGTTCCTTGACCAGGGATCAAACCCACGTCCCATGTGTTTCAAGGCAGATTCTTAACCACTGGACCACCAGGGAAGTCCTCACAATGCCCTTAAGAATCCTGAATTTCTCAAATATAGAATTATTTCTTCTTACCAACGAAGCAGGGGATGTTGTAATATGCCATCTACTTCATTGTGCTCAAGGAGAAATCTAGTAACGTATTTATGAGTGGCAATGAAGATATGTTCTGCTTTCTCCTAGGACAAACCTGGATGATGGTTAAAGAACACATGGGCACAGCCTCAGTGAGTGATGGGAGCTTGGAGGTTCTGGGTGAGGTTAGAGGTAGCTGTAGAGAGAGTCTGCTATAGGAGCATTTCTGTTCAAACTCAGGACTGAAACGCCTCCCAATAACCCCCCACACACACACTTTTTTGTAGTATCTGTCAACTTGCACTGTCATATTATGTTCATCACTTAAAATGTGGATGTGCTTTTCTTTTTTTCTGTAAATAATGTGTTAACAGCAAAGCAGCTACAGAGACGTTTAAGTAGAGGTCCTCAGAAATACCTGTTTCCAAAGTCAGAGCCTGCCTGAAAGGGGGTCTCTATATACCCCAGTGCAGACTTATTTTGTATTTTATTAGCCTGTCACTATCTCAGATTGTTTTTATTTCATCACTTATTTTGCCAAAAAAAAAAAAAAAGAAAAGAAAAAGAAACTTGATTAGGCGACACCATATTTGCTCTGATTATCATCACAAATGTAAATGTTTGAACTTTGTCAGTGGGAATAATGTTTAGCTTACAGGATTATTAAGCAGGTTAAAATAAGAAATACCATAAGTACCTAAAAGGTATTTCTTCACAAATGGTATAAATATTATTGTTTATTAGCTTAGTATGTTGCCCTTCCCCAAAACATTTGTGTTTTAAAGGAAGGCAAGTAACCAAACCAAGGTTAAAGCAGTGAATTTCTAATCGTGGAATTGTCCTCTTCTGTTTCTAGGAAAGGTAAATTTTGGCAGCATGCATGTATAAAAGGTGGGCTTCTTGAAAGGCACCTAGTATAACTCTCATCATTAGGGAGCCCTGGGCCCAGCCCACTAATGATAGAAAATTTGAGCACAAGATGATAGGCATCGAAACAAATAACATATATTGATAACAATTAAATGTGTTGATATTCATTGATATATTGATAAATAAATGACGATTATGCACAAAACAGATTCTCATCTTGTTTTACATGTATTAATTTACTTAATTCTCTCAACAACCCTATTAAATAGGCCCCATTCATTACCCTCATTTTACAAATAAGGAAAGAGAACCTTAGAGGGCTTACGTGATTTGCTCAAGCCCATCTAGTCATCTGAAGGATTTGGTTCCGATTTTTCTGGACATCAAAGTCCTTACGTTTTCCACTGTATCACACAATATTTAATATTAGTTGTGCTGTCCACTCTTCCTGGGCTGACCCTGGGTATTCTTGGCAAATCTCATTTAGGGGAGGAGGCATTTTCAGCAGAGGTCAGTTAAGCAATGATTAAATTTAATTTACTGACTTAAGCCAAAGGGAAGTGGAAAGAATGGGATGACTGTGTTTCAGGGGAAAGATGTGTTATATTTGTGGTCATCGTCTACAACAGTGTGTACATCCCTGAGGAGATGTCAGAAGGTGAGGCCAGAGCAGGGTGGTAGCTCGTCGTGTATGTTATCTGCCCGCAGAGCTGTGTCAATGTGGACAGCCATAGTGCGGGGAGTGAAAATTCCTTCCGGTGGGCTTTGCGTCCTATCACCTTTACTTGAGGGCCAAGCAGCCCAGCATCAATTGGAAGGGACATGTGATGAGGTGTCAGAATGAGAAAGTCCCTAAAGGAGGTTCCAACAGACTACTCCCCGACCCCTGCAATTAGGAAAGAGGTGATAAGGTACAGAAAGGGTAGCGGAGAGATTAGAAATGCGGGCAATTCTTACCAGGCTCGGGGCGGAAAGATGAGATACGTCCAGTAGCAGAGCTGTGGAAACTATTGGAGACAGAGCTAATTGCAGCCTTTTTAGCATACTTCGGGAAATGGAGGGTATTTTTTCCCTTTGGGGCTTGTAGTTTTTCCAATTGTCCTTGTTCAGGAAAGGGTTCATTCTTTGAGCCATGTTGCCTCCTGCTCTGATTTCTCAACTTCGAGAAGGGGAATAATTAGAGATTCATAGTGAACCAAAATAGACATGGCTAAAAAAAAAGAAAAAGAAAAAGAAAAGGCTAAATGCGTGTAGCAGAGAAGTGGAAAATGTTCTGTCTTGTAAATTGTATTGTTCCAGTTCCTGGCAACAGGAAGGAGCAATTCTCACCTATGCAACTCTAAATGGATGTTAGAACTCACTCCTCTTTTCAACTGGTCAATTTTCAATCTCCGGGGTTGATACTGGGATCAGGAAGGGTCCTAAGTTTGGTCAAGAGTAAGAAAAATTTCCAATAGCATAGACACCTTTTCTCCCTGGGGTTGAGAGACGGATGGCCTTCTCTACACATCATAGCTTTGTCCCAGTTTTAAGATGTTTCTCATCGTTAAAAGTTGGGCATTTTTCAATGTTTTAATTTACTGAGAACGTTTTATGAATCAGGCACTGAGCTAGTTATTCACATGTTATTCATTCAGAAAAATTGGTCTTGAGCAACCACAATGTGTCAGGCACAGCCCTGGAATGCTGAGGCCACCATGCTGCCTCTTAATTCCAGAAAATAAAGAGGAGAATGGCCACCTATTTTACAAGTGAAAAAAAAATGTGACAGATGGGAATCAAACCGTTGAGAGTTCTCTAACTTACTGAACTCCTAATGCCTCCAGAAGCCCAGATCAAGACCTATTCCTGGATCTCCCGTCCTGGAGCAGGACTTTCTGGTGCCCAGGCTCCTAGACTTTGTTGTCTCATTCTGTTTTCTTTTCACCATTTAAACTTAGCCCAAAGACTCAGTTGCTGATACTCTCTGCCTCCCAGAGTGACAGTGACCTAATGTGACAAGGAAATTTAAAGGGATGAGGCTAGAGAAGACTGCTAGTGATCATCCCCTCCCAGCTACATTTGAACAGTGGCCTTCTGGAGATACTGTGCCGGTGTTTTATGTGATGAGTTAAAAATTGAGATGGATGAAGAAAGATGGCAGGGAGGCAGGATGTATCAGTACTGCCTATTGAATCAGATCCTTTCTAGTTTAATGTATGGCTCCAACTGGAGCTGACATCATGGCAAGCCAGAGTCTCATTGGTTTCCTCCTTGGTTGGGTGGGCAAAGATAGCCCTGCATGACAAAGGTATTCTGAAGGGATCCCTTCCAACAAGCCAGGGAGACACATTTAATGGCACCTTTATTTAGCCAAACAGAAGGAAAATAAAGTTCACAAATATGGTATTAGTTCAAGTCAATGAGTGGGTGGCTTTGTGTGGGACTGCTGTTATCATCGCCCTGGTGGACTGACCAAAACAATTCTCTGTCTCCTGGCAGAGCTGGAGAAGTTCATTTTGTATAATCCAGACACTTCATTTAGGTCCCTTCTGCGGTTGCAGTGTGAGCTATTGTATCGTTGGTCATGCTGTTAGAATGATCAGGAATTCTGTCAATGTGTCTGATGAACAGTTTACAAACCTCAGTGTTGGACCTTTGCCGTGCAGATCAAAAACTCTCTTGCCACAGCAACACACTGTCAGGAGATATTTTTTCAACCAAATAATATAAAATCAAAGAACTTCAAAGTTCTAATCAAGATAACTCCCTAACAATTCATTTTTAATCATTCTAGACGTACTTTGCAATGTTTTAGTACATTCAAACATAGGAAAATCCAGCTGTTATTTGTTTTCATAGACACATACTATTACTCTACAGCAAAATATTTTTTATTGACAAATAGTTTTTTTTTCCTGGCCAAAATAAAGATTCCTTTTATAATGTTTATTTATCTATCATTTTCCATCCTTTGAATTCTGGAATAGGTCCAAACCTAAAACTGTCATTAGATGTGTGTACTTTCATTTTATTCCTCAATCTTAATTTCTGAATTTTTCAACAGATGATTCGCTTGGTAAAAGGATGAGAAGCTGAAGTTGGCTCAATAGTTTTCAAGTGCCTTTTGTTTTCTCTGGACAATGGTTTATGAAGGAACCTCTAGATTTCAGAGTTTATCTTTTCTATCTTCATCTTTCATTGCTTACATAAGCATGAGTCTGATCACTGAAATGATGTTCTTTCTTCGACAGAGTTGTGCCAAGGTCTGTTTGGATGTAAAACCATCATTGTTTAAGCTGTCATCATTGAGTCAAGATGAAGCTATGTGTATTAGATCTGTGTGAGTCATTATAGATGATTATATAAGGATAGTATATTTCTTTGATTGGAGATCCCAATGACTTAATAGTGCTTAATAATACAGAAAAAAAAATGTTTAAGGGTCAAAGTCGAAGTGTACCAATGCTGTACCTCAAATGACCAAATATCAAAGTGTATGTTAGTCAATCAGTCATGTCCGACTCTTTGTGGTCCCATGGACTGTAGCCCACCAGGCTCCTCTGTCCATGGAATTCTCCAGGCAAGAATACTGGAGTGGGTTGTCATTCCCTCCTCCAGAAATATTAAACACACACTTAAAGGAAATTCTGTTGTGTTATGGCAGCCTCAGCACCAACACCTTCATCACAACTCTGTCACAATATGTCCTAGCCAGGCAGTCCCAGAAGTGTGTGGGACCGCATTCATGGATGTGTTCCAATAAGCATAATAATGGACTGGAGTAAACGGGAGAGACCCGGGGTTCATTTTTCAGACATATTAGGGTATCCTCTACCCCTTAAGCTCACTCAGACACAGACGTTATCCAAATGGAGGCCCCAGGTTCTTTCTAGAACTCTCCGTGGGCGTGTGTTTGTTTAACCTGGCTGACACTGATGCATTGCTCATGACCCAACTCATCTGGGAAAGTCCGCGGTTTCCCCAGCCTGCCCCAGCTCCTCATCAGAACACTGTGTCCCTCCTGTATGCTCCCCTCAGTGATTTCTTTTGTCCTGGCCCTTATTACCTTATACTGAAAAAGTCTATTAGTGGGGGAGTGTTTCTCCTTCCTTTATGCATGCATTTCTTAACGGGAAGGACTAAGCCATCTTTATCTTGTCTCCCCCATGGCCAGCACAGGGCCTGCCTGTATAATAAACTCTGAGGAAAACTTCCAGTGGATGGTTAAATACGTTTTTGAAAATCCCACAGGGCCTTCTTGATTTGCACCAGAAGTCTCCATTTCATCTGGTTGGTTTTTAACAAAGCCAAGATTTAGGGAAAGAGGCCGGAAGAGCATTATCTTGTAAAACACCTTAGCACTGCCTGAGGAACAGGACACTGTCTTTTCAGAGTTCTTATCAATAATGATTGTCCTTAAAACTAAATTTCAGAATTTTAACTACTCTCATTCTCTATTGTAACATCCCCATTTCTTGGGCGATCGCTATGGTTTTGAGTACTGTTTTCAAAAGGAAATATTTGATTGAAATTCATTTTCTTTGAATATTTTTATTACACTTCATGAGCCACATTTTCTCAATGTGCAGATCTCACTCTGGAAACATGATGGAAACTTTAAAAAAAAAAAAAAAAAACTTTTTATTTTGTGTTGGAGTATACAATGTTGTGTTAGTTTCAGATGGACAGCAAAGGGACTCAGCCATAACATATAATATATATCCATTCTCCCTCAGACTCCCCTCCCACTCAGGATAATGATAGGCACTTTTGATAGGTAACTGCTGTAAATGTTATGTTGTTTGTGGAACCCTTAATAAATTTTAAAACAGCATCCACCTTAGAAATAACATTTTAAATTAAACTTGGGACACTTAGATTCACGTGCAGTTGTAGGAAATAATACAGAGAGATCCTGTGTACTTTTGACCCAGTTTCTTCCAGTGTTAACATCTTGCAGGGTTATTTACAATATCACAAGCAGGATATTAACAAGGATACAGTCAGGACACAGAACATTTTCATCACTATGAGAATCCCTCGTGTTGCCTAAAATATTTTATAGCCACATGTGCTTTTTTCTCTTGCCTATTCCCATCTTAAATCCTGGCAAACATCAATATTGTCATTTCAAAAATGTTATATAAATGGGATCATCCCGTCTATAACTTTGGGGAATTGACTCTTGCCATTCAACATAAATCTTTGGAGCTTCTTCCCTTATCACAATTATCTGGAGGTCTATCCAGATTATGTGTATTTCAATAGTTCATTCCTTTTTGTGGCCGAATAGTATTTCCTGGGATGGCTGTTGAACCATTCACCTGGGTGAGTTCCAGTTTGAGACTGTTACAAATAAAGTTGGTATAAATATTCATGTACTAAGGTTTTTGCATGAACACAAAATTTCAGTTGTCTGGAAAAATGCCCAAGAGTATAATTGAGGGGTCATTGCATATTTAGTTTTCTTTTTTTAAGAAACTGCTAGAATATTTTCAACATAGCTGTGCCATTTTAATCACCAATAGCAGCGTGAAAGCGATCCAGGTTTTCTACGTCCCCCCCACCCCAGAAGCTAGTGTTGTCACCTCTTTGTTTTAACCGTTGTGGTAGGTGTGTAGGGATATTCCATTTTGAATTTGATTTGCATTTTCCCAGTGGCTGATGATGTTGAACCTCTTTTCCTGTGCTTATTTGCCATCTGTATGTTGTCTTTTGTGAAGTGTGTCTTCCTGCCTTTGCCTCTTTCCTAATTGGATTGTTTTTGACTGTTGCGTTTTGAGAGTTCTTTATATATTCCTGAGAGCTGTCTTCCATTGGATATGTAGTTTACACATATTTTCTCCCAGTATGTAGCTTATTCTTTTATTCTTTTTACCAGGTCTTTTCCAGAGTAAAACTTTTTACTTTGGATAAAAATAATTTTTTCTACTTAATAACCAGATACCTATGGAAAAACCTGTCCAAGATAAAATTGTTCTCACGCATTCCGAGATCTCTCCCCTCAGCTCAGTTCAGTTCAGTCGCTCAGTCATGTCCGACTCTTTGCGACCCCATGAATCGCAGCGTGCCAGGCCTCCCTGTCCATCACCAACTCCCAGAATTTACTTAAACTCTTGTCCATCGAGTCGGTGATGCCATCCAGCCATCTCATCCTCTGTCGTCCCCTTCTCCTCCTGCCCCCAATCCCTCCCAGCATCAAGGTCTTTTCCAATGAGTCAACTCTTCCCATGAGGTGACCAAGGTATTGGAGTTTCAGCTTCAGCATCCTCTCCTAATGTCACACAAATTTAACCTCCACAGTGATAATGGAAACAGAACTGTAACTTATAAATTCACTAACTGTTTTACTTCCTCAAAACTTTTGCTATAAAGTTATTTCTGATAACATTTGTTGAGTACCTACTCTATGTTGAGTAATAACAATATAAAACTCATAATTTGTGGTTTATTTGCTTTAGGCACTTAGGTTTGCTTGATTACATCTAAATTTTTATTTGGTAATTTCCATTCAGGAAGTTCATGATAGTCTTGTTTTCTAAATCTTCACTGATTTATGATGAAAAAGAGAAAAAAGACCTTAATTTTGCTTTTAACTGTGGAACCTAAAAAAATAAAATGAAATAACTTGTATGTCCTTCTCTAAAACAGAACATTCTCACAATCTTGACTTTTACGCCTTAAACCCTATTTAGCAAACCATGCTATTCTTAGGACATAAAAGTTTGTTTTCAAAATACATCGGAACTAAATAAAAAGTCATCATAACTAAACACTATTGAAACCTACTTATTAAAATTTAAAGGCTATTTTACAGTGCCATGTTTATAAATATGTGAAAATGAAATGTATGTTTGACAATAATTAAAGTTAGCCACTGAAAAATGCAGAGGTAGGATTATAAATGGTTGTTTCTATGTTTTTAATTTTGCTAGTGTCTGAGTACTTTAAAAGCTATCATTATTTTGGGTTGTCATGGTCATTATTATAGAGAGCATTTTTTAACTTGTGAAGAGAAGTGAATTTGATTTGGCTGAACTTAGCAGAGAGAACCAAATGAGGACTAAAAGTGCCACAGGATAACATGGGTCATCATAGTTGTTTCCATGGTGATAAACTGTGATGTCACAAACTCATAAGACTGTGATTCAATGAACATTAAGACAGAGGATAAAAGGTAGGAGTTCACCAGGATGTATGCCATCCTCACTTTATATGATGTTATTAATAAAAATAAAGGGCTGGGTATTTCTCTTAGTGAGATTATATAAAGATATTACATGTATTCAGACTTGCCTGAACATGGCTATGTTGGTTTTAAATGAAAGATTTTTCAAACACACACACAAAAATTCATAAAGAGAATTTGACTTAGAATTGTGTATTCATAAGAAAAGACCTTTTCTTCTCACATTCTGAAAAGCTTGCTCGTTCATTAATCATAGTTAAAGCCAGGGAAATTTTTTTTTATCCGTATTCTTACTCTTTTCTTATTTAATGATCTTGTTTTTCAGTTTAAAATACTGGCACTGAGTAAATAGAGAGAAGAGGTCTTTAGTGCTCACATACTCAGAGATTAAGAAAACAGTTTTAGATTTAAAATTAGGCATTTTCCCTGATAGTTATGGTTGGTACACGCTTTAGGCTAGATTTCTATGACATAAGCACATGCAGATGAATTGGCAGTGACCAGGGCCTGCTTGATGTTTGTACCATCTCCGTGGTAGCAAACACCCAGGTTACAGGAAGCACGTACTTGGCTCTCCGAATCCATTTAGCTTATCCACCTGGGAATTTGCAAACCTTCCTCTCACTTTTCATGTCAATATCAAGACAATTCCTCTGATTTCAAGGGTGCTTGAAGATTTCAGAAAGCAGCTTTTCCTTTGGAGGCTTAAGAGAGAACATTCCAACAGCCAACTGGTTTTTCAAACAGAAATTAAGTCTAATGCCGACAGCTGGCCCCAAAAGAAAAAGGCATCAAAGACCTCGGGTTACAGGCTACATTTTACCATTGTAGGACCTGCACCTCTGATACTTCATTTTCTCATTTTACAACTGAGTTATAAAAAACCTTAACTGTATCACAGGATTGTTGCAACTTCAAAATAAAACGTTTTTGTGGCAGCCTGGATGGGAAGGGGGTTTGGGGGAGAATGGATGCATGTCTATGTGTCCCTTCGCTCTTCACCTGAAACCATCACAACACTGTTGCTCAGCTATGGGCTGTGCTATGCTTAATCGCTCAGTCGTGTCCGATTCTTTGTGAACCCGTGGACTGAAGCCCATCAGGCTCCTCTGTCCATGGGATTCTCCAGGCAGGAATACTGGAGTGGGTAGCCTATCCCTTCTCCAGGGCGTCTTCCCAATCCAGGAATCAAACCGGGGTCTCCTGCATTGCAGGCAGATTCTTTACCAGCTGAGCTACCAGGGAAGCCCTAATCAGTTATGGTCTTAATACAAAATAAAAAGTTTAAAGAAATAAAATAAAATGTATTTAAAGCTCTTAGTTGAGTGCATGGATAAAGTCAGTGCTTAATGAATGACAGTTACTCTTCCTCTCTACTACAGATGTCAGAAAGGTCTGATCCCATTCATATTTCACTCAAGGAAGGATGAATTTCACTGACCACGCCCAAAGCATACGGAAGGTGAATTTTTCGCCGTTTCTACCAGTCGCGGAACACACAACTGTTACCCAACTTGTGTACCACAGGAAAGACAGACTTACACAAAGGAGGAGATGGCTCACTTCTCCCCACTATATACTGAACCCCTCCCGCCCACCCCCCATCTCCTGCTTTGCACCAATTCAAAGACTGTCTTCCTTCTGCACATTTACCTGAACCTCAACTCCAAAGAATTGCATTCATTATGAGCTAGAGGAAGTCAGATCCACTTTCTGCTGCAATGGCCCTCCGGCTCTCTGGCACTTTCACGTCCTCCTCCTCTGGAAAGCTTCATCATTTTATTCCTTACAAAGCAGTCCTTTTGTTGTTTCTTTCCACTGAAGGAAAAGGTGAACCATCTCACTTAGGGCTGCGGCGCAACAGAAGTCCCTGGAAGGAAAGCTTTGAAAGTAAAACCCAAGTTGCCCCTGAGATATTCCAAAATCCCAGTTGTTTTCCCTTTTGAAAAATTTTCAGTGAAATTTCAAAATCCTCTTTGACAGTGGATCAAATGCTTGTGATTGGGCCAAAAGGCTTATTTCACTGTGTACCCAAAATAGTGTACCTTGACTAAGAGAAAATCAAGATTAGAAATTGTTTGAGGACACGCTGTGAAAAAACAGATTCTGTTGAATCTACTCTCTTTTCAGAGGGTTGCCAAGCCAAATTTGAACTAGCCTAATCAAGGTAGGTGATGGATTCCAAACTAGGGATAAAGTGAGTTTTGTATTCAGTAAGGTATAATGATATTTGGTGGAGGATTGTGGAAGATGCCAAATGTATCTTTGAAAACAGCAAAGCATACGTCTGTCTTTATACTAAATGATCATTTTCCCTTTGTCTTTTATATCCTCATAAACCCGGGGCCCAAGAAGTACCAGGCCATTCACATATCTGCTCCCCTCACTTTAAATAGTTAAGTTGATTATGTATCAAATCTTCCCCTGGGGCAAATAACTGTGGTGGATAAACAACTAGAAAGATAAGTAAAGGAAGAGTGGGAGAGAGATAAATAAGGGAATTGTTACGTATAAACAGATGCAACAAGATGGACCTGGTACTTCATTGTACAGCAGAAACTAACACAACACTTTAAAGTAATTAGATTCCAATTAAAAAAAAAGAAGTACAGATAATTATAAACAAATTGGGGATTTGGGAATAGGCAAAATAAGCGAAAGGGGTCAACTGTATGGTGATGGATGGAAGCTAAACAGGTAGTGGTAATTACTTTGTAGTGTATGTGGTTATTTAATTATAACACTGTATACTTGAAATCTATAGAGTAAACAATAAAAACTAAAGCTAAGCAAGAGAAAGAAATAGACCTGGGAGCTCAAATAGGAGGGAACTTGGAAAAAGCAGCAGCTAACACGGCAAGACAGCGGTGGTTACAGTGTCTGGAGGAAGAACTGAAGGGTGGATTTTACAGTTTCCTTTTTGTACCAGAATTTCTCTGCATGAACACAAATTCCTAGTAAGATTCTAGGTTGCCTTGTGGGCTTATGTACATTTTTTCCTGCAATAATAGCTAGCAATCTACATATTATATACTAAACTTTCTTACAGAGAGGACTATATATGATTATTTGTCATTTACATCAACCTGGTCCTGCCTTTGCTAAGAAGTCATGCTTTCCCGGAATGCATTTTGTTTATGAAGTTTCTTAAATTCAAAGTAAGAAAAAAAAACGTGTGGCTCTGGAAAATAGTAATTTCTGACATTATGGACTCTCCATGTATTCCTGTCGTGGATTTGAATCGATGGCAAAATGCTTTCAAACTGCCTGGAGATTGAGATATACGACATAACTTCCTTATGTTTACCACTTATGAATCATTTTACTTGCTCAGCATTTTGAATAGATGAAACACAGTTTCATCTTCTACTTTTCTACTTTGTGAAAGTGCCAAGACACCATCAGCCAAGTCATTAAACCAGTTGACTTGTTAATGGATTGATGTGATTCAAGCGTTTCCCAAAGGATGAACCCATATTTGGGTAATCCCATGCACTGCCACAGTGCATGGGATTTTCCTGTCTACTCCCCAATGCCATGATGAAGAGCATCATTTTTTTCCTTAGAAGTGTGACAGTTTTTCAAAATCAAAAGTAGAAGAGATGCTCCTGAGCAGTGCAAATCCAGCAATTAGAAACAGCATGTCTAATCAAAGAGGCCACCTTTAAAAGTCATTTGGGGACTTCCCCGGCAATCCAATGGTTAAGACTCCACGCTTTTAGTGCAAGGGGTGCAGGTTAGCTCCCATGTAAGAACTAAGATCGCACACGCTACTCCATGCAGCCAAAAAAGAAAACTTAAAAAGTCATTTTGCCCCACTGGGCTTTGTCCATTTCTCCTGTAGAGGAGGAGGTGGGAGTAACTCACCTCAAAGATTCCTGGAAACTTTAAATAAAAGTCTACGATTGATTTCTGGAGTTAGACCAAAGAAAGAAGTCTTTCCTAGCTGCTGCCATAATTATAGTGGTGATTCAAAGAGCATGTGGGGAGGGAGGAGTCATCCCTGGAGTTTCTTGAAAGGCACTGCCAAGTTGGGGCATCACCTGAGGACCACATAGGAACAGCCAGAAATGAGGGCATTTGCTGATGTGCCCTGTCTTCAAAAGAATCTCTCCAACAGTTCTGCTGGCTCATCTCTTTGTTTCCCAAGATTATTGAACCACTTGATTCTACAGCTTCTCCACAACTTTACCCTGTTTGCTTTCCTTTGGGGTGACACATGTGCTCCAGATGGGTGATCGAAGGGCTGAACATTAGTCCTTATTAAAAATGAACTTAACCCAAAAGCTGGACAACTGTGCCACAGCCTGACTCTGCTTTGTCTTCACTCCTCTCTTTTTATTAATTCATTTATCCCTATTAGAATGACCTGGGTTCATTTTTCTTCTCATGATGTCCAAGATTTTTATTTATTGAGATCAATTAGGAAAGTCCTAGTTGACTGTCACAACCCATCTCAGAATTCATCAAAACTGAGGATATTTCATATGGATTCCTAATTACTTTAAATTCAGTTCCAAGCATGTGATAATCACAGGACTCCACAGAGGCTTTTTTATAGAAGAGGAAAAGCTCAGGTGAATCTGTTTTTCAGGAATACTGTTTTGGTCTTGGAAATACCCCTTTCTATGGCAAACAAGGCAAATATGTTGTTGTTATTATTATTATTAGTTCCTCTTCAGTTCAGTTCAGTTGATCAGTCATGTCTGACTCTTTGCAACCCCATGGACTGCAGCACAACAGGCCTCCCTGTCCATCACCAACTCCTGGAGCTTACTGAAACTCATGTCCATTGAGTTGGTGATGCCATCCAACCATCTCATCCTTTGTCATCCCCTTCTCTCCCACCTTCAATGTTTCCCAGCATTAGGGTCTTTTCAAATGAGTCAGTTCTTCACATCAGGTGGCCAAAGTATTGGAGTTTTAGCTTCAGCATCACTCCTTCCAATGAATATTCAGGACTGATCTCCTTTAGGATGGACTGGTTGAATCTCCTTGCAGTCCAAGGGACTCTCAAGAGTCTTCTTCAACACCGTAGTTCAAAAGCAGCAATTCTTTGGCACTCAGCTTTCTTTGTAGTCCACCTCTCACATCCATACATGACTACTGGAAAAACCATAGCCTTGACTAGACAGACCTTTGTTAGCAAAGTAATGTCTCTGCTTTTTAATATGCTATTTAGGTTGGTCATAACTTTTCTTCTAAGGAGCAAGCATCTTAATTTCATGGCTGCCGTTGCCATTTGCAGTGATTTTGGAGCCCCCCAAAATAAAGTCTGACACTGTTTCCACTGCTTCCCCATCTATTTGCCATGAAGTGATGGGACCAGATGCCATGATCTTAGTTTTCTGAATGTTGGGCTTTAAGCCAACTTTTTCACTCTCTTTCACTTTCATCAAGAGGCTCTTTTGTTCCTCTTTGCTTTCTGCCATAAGGGTGGTGTCATCTGTGTATCTGAGGTTATTGATATTTTTCCCGGCAATCTTGAATCCAATTTGTGCTTCATCCAACCCAGCATTTCTCATGATGTACTCTGCATATAAATTAAATAAACAGGGTGACAATATACAGCCTTGACGTACTCCTTTCCCGATTTGGAACCAGTCTGTCATTCCATGTCCAGTTCTAACTGTTGCTTCCTGATCTGCATATAGATTTCTCAAGAGGCAGCTCAGGTGGTCTGGTATTCCCATCTCTTTAGGAATTTTCCATGGTTTGTTGTGATCCACACAGTCAGTTGCTTTGGCATAGTCAATAAAGCAGAAATAGATGTTTTTTTGGAACTCTCTTGCCTTTTTGATGATCCAGCGGATGTTGGCAGTTTGATCTCTGGGTTCTCTACCTTTTCTAAATCCAGCTTGAACATCTGGAAATTCATGATTCATGTACTGTTGAAGCCTGGCTTGGAGAATTTTGAGCATTGCTTTGCCAACATGAGAGATTAACATTCTTTGGCATTGCTTTTCTTTGTGATTGGAATGAGAACTAACGTTTTCCAGTCCTGTGGCCACTGCTGCGTTTTCCAAATTTGCTGGCATATTGAGTGCAGCACCTTCACAGCATCATCTTTTAGGATTTGAAATAGCTCAACTGGAATTCCATCACCTCCACTAGCTTTTTTCCTAGTGATGCTTCCTCTTAATGGAGTATAATCTGTAAAAATAGTAAATGGCTGTACCGTACACCTGAAACATACTGTACATACTGCACGCCCAAAACTAGTATAATATTGTACATCAACTACACTGCAACTAAAAAACCATGAAATCCATATGTGTTATTTTTCTAATTTCTATATCCCCAGAATAGGGGCTTGAAGGGAAATCAGATCTCAAATCAACAGGCTAATCTGTTGAATTCTGAACTAAACTTCTGTTTGTTTGCATATTACCAGATATTTATTGAAATCATACCATATACAGGGAACTGTTTGTGTCAAGCAAAACTTTTAAACCAGAATTGCTGCGCATGGAATCAGATCTGACATAACACTTGGTTCACTCGCACCCTTGTATCAGAAGGACCTATTCTGTCTTTTCTTGATGTGAATAGAATGCGTCTTTAAAAGCAGCTGAGTGTCAAGTTTCCCTTTTCACTCGGCTTCAGGATTTGAATAGACTAGCAAGGGACATCATTTGGCATATGATTGACATTTATGACTGTTCTTGCTGGCAGAAGAGATGCCCATGTTGGCAGCATCAGTGAAAATCCAAACTTTGAACTTGCCCTCGACGATTTGATGAGTATCTCTTCTTGATTCAGGGGCTTCCTTGATGGCTCAGCCGTGAAGAATCTGCTTGCAATGCAGGAGATGCAAGAGAGACAGGTTTGATCCCTGGATTGGGAAGATCCCCAGGAGAAGGATCTGTTTAATTCTGCTGTCTGCTCTTCTAAAATGCCACATGTCTGATGGTACACACTTAGGGATAGCTAGAAGTATAAAGTTGTTGCTCATCAATAAAAATCACAAAGTTAGTTTTAAAAAAACCTTTTGACACTCCTTCTACTGGCATGAAATCACAAAATGTTAGTCACCATGGGTAAATAAAGCATGTGCCCTTGTACAAAGAGTTCATGTTGGCCATCAACGTGTAAGAATATCAAGAGATAGATCTGTCTTATGTTTGACTCACATATTCTCTTAGCCAGCCAGTTCCAGTTTTCCCTAAAACTGAAAAGCTAAAGTTTAAGATAACAGTTGGTTTACAATGGATTGCATGAGAAAAGACATTGTGAATTTCTCTGAAGTCTTTTTTCTGAAATGTACATCTCAGGGGTTGACATTTTTTGTGGGTGATTATTAACTTCAGTAGAACGTTATTTTGAAGTTTAGATATTTAATGAGTTGATATGACACAGGCTCTCCAGAGCTTGTATGTTCTCTTCAGTTTGAGTCTCTGCCATAGTTTTTAAATGGAAAAAAAAAAATCTGATTTTAACACCATAGTTTAACATTATAGAGGCAACCGTGAAATCATTGCTATGTTTAGTTATGTACTATTACCTGGGTCTAAAGTAGGAAAATACATTTATGTTTATCTGCAAATTGATATTGTTGTACACACCTGGATGAAGAAAATCACATAAACCAGCAAAAGAATTTGAAATTTTCCAATGCAAGATATTCTTTTGCTTTTGATTAATGTGTGTTGCCAGGGGCTTCCCAGGTAGCACAGTGTTAAAAAAAAAATCCACCTGACAATGCAAGAAGATGCAGGAGATGCAGGTTTGATCCCTGGGCTGACAGTGCATGAAGATGCAGGAGATGCAGGTTCGATCCCTGGTCTGGGAAGATCCCCTGGAGAAGGGAACTGCAACACACTCCAGTTTGCTTGCCTGGGAGATCCCATGGACAGAGGAGCCTGGGGGCTACAGTCCATGGGGTCGCAAAGAGTCTGACATGACTGAGCCACTGAGCACACACATACACAGTGGGTGTTGCCTCTTGCTCAAGATTTTGCTTTTAAGGGGATTTCTAACCAGGTTCTTTATTTAATCACTAGACATTAAATAGCCAAACCTTAAATTAGCGTAATATCTCAAGATCCTTGAATATGACACTTTAATAATTTTTACATAATGGTAGCTTCAGGGGATTGAAGCTGCTCTTTTAGCTGGCCCGAGTCTGCGAGAAGAATCCAAAGTCTCTGAGTTATTTGATTTTCTTTCTTTTTACCCCCTAAAGCGCTGGAAATGGTTGGCTCTGATGTGCTCCTAAAACAACCGCAAGATGAGGGAAAACAGACCAAGATGAAAACCAAGCTCACCCACATCCTACGTCAATTAGCTATTTTCTTTCTCTCTGTAAACAAGTTGGGGTGGGGGGTGGCAGTGTTATAGCTTTTACGGTAGATGTTCTCTGTACCTCCAGCCCTCTCCCAGAGCTCTCTTCTGCCGCCCCCAGCCCTAATCCCCCCACGTAAGCTGACAACAGGACATGTTTTCTCCGGCAGCGCTCCGTGTTTATTCTGACTTCATCTTGAAGGTCATCGGCTCATTGAATTATCTTGGGAAAATCTTCAGCACAGTGTGTGTGTGTGTGTGTGTGTGTGTGTGCGCGCGCGCGTGTGCACACACACACACACACACACACGCATGCATGCATTTATGATGCTTCAGAAGGATGTAAGCAGGACTGTTATTTCAAGTAAATAACAAGTTGAAAGAAGAATATTAAGGAAAGTGGTTTTAAAATTAAAACTGTTCAAAGTGCAATTAGTTGTTGATAAAATGAAAATGCCAAGAGCTCAGCAAGAACTTGCTTGTGTTTCTAGCCTTACAGCAACAACAAAACTTGATTCCAAAATTGCTGACACTGAATTTTTTTAGGCATGGGGCTTTTCAAAAAGATATTAAAAGTAATATAACCATATAGCAAATGCAAGCTATTATATATAGAATAGGTAAGCAACAAGTCCTATTGTATAGCTCAGGGAACTATATTCAATATCCTATAATAAACCACAGTGAACAAGAATATATATGTATAACTCAATCACTTTGCTGTAAAGCAAAAGTTAACACAACATTGTAAATCAACTAGACTTCAATAAAATAAATTTTAAAATTAAATACAATTAAAAGCACAAGAATAAATAAAAATAATGTAATCATAGATAGTGTACTTTGTTGGACCAGATGATTGGAAAATTCCCTCATTCATTTATTCATTAAGCACCTGTTGTACACCAGGCCATGTACCATCAAAGGTGAATAAGATGTGCTGGAATGCACAGTCTAACAGAAGGGAAATAAAAGCAAAGAGTGGAAATATATGTGGCAGTAAATATTTGGATATAGCAGTATGACTGAGCAAGGGTATTTCAGTTAAGTCTTCAGAAGGAATGTAACACAGAAAAAAAGAGGGAGCTAGTACTTCTGGGAAGAAATCACCACAGTGTGGGGTCATGGCAGAGTACCATATATTCAGAAGGGCAGGCAGTTCAACATAGCTATCATGTAAATTTCTGCAATAGGGATGGACTGGCATGCAAATAGATCATTCGAACCAAAGTAATTGAACTGAATTTTAGATAGGATAAGGTCTACAATCTGACAATGATGGGTTAGCTTCCGCTGCATGACCAAGTATAATCCACCACATGTATATTTACATGTATCCCCTCTTCCTTGGATTTCCTTACCATTTACATCACCACAAAGCAGTGAGTTCCCTGTGCTATGCAGTGGTTCTCATTGGTTATCTATTTTATATACAGTATCAATAGTGTATATGTGTCAGTATCAATAGTGTATATGTATCAATCTGAGTCTCCCAAGCCATCCCAACTCACTTCCCCACTTGGTAACATTGTAAAGCTACTCTATTCCAATAAAAAATAAATAAAAATAAAGTTGTTTAAAAATTTTTAATAAAATAGAAGAATACAAACATGCAAAAAAAAAAAAAAAAAGAAATCTGGCAACATGATGTGTAGGTGGCTAAGAGCAGAGAGATAATTTAGGCTCTCAGGTAGCTAAAGAGAAATAGAATAATTTTGTTGAGCATCAAATGTGCGGTGGACACCACTTATTTCATGTATTTCACCTCCTTTAATTTTCACCACAGCCTTCTAAGTTAAAGTTGATAAAGAAGATGTAAGTAAAGGCAGCGTTCAATGAAGGGCATAGAGTGTCTGAGATCTCTGTCTTGGACTATGTATCAGGAAAGTGAGGCGCACTTTAAGAAAGAGAGTGGGTGATGGTCAGCTGGTTGCCATGGTTTAGTCACTTATCTGGGTGCCTGTCCACTTTTTGAACTAGAGAGGAGTTGATTGGCAAGCAAAGAAGGTAAGAGATCTCCCAGAACCATTTGGAGGAAAACGTATCTCTGGGGTTTTCCCTCAATTCCTTTTTAACAAAAATAGCAGATTAAAATAAATAAATAAATAAATAAAGGAATGCATGGATATTTTTTGACCTTTCAATGCATGACATCTTTTAGAACCATTTTATATCTTGATATAATAGTAATTATAATTTTGTAGATGTCCCCAAAGTAGAACCTTGCAGAGAATGACATACAGGATGTTCTTTTGAACCCCTGTTTGACTTGCTGCAGAAATCTCTTGTCTAATTTGCCCTAAAATCTCACCATCAGGGTTATCTGGTTCCTTGCTTGATGATGTCATTTTTATACCCAGCTTATTACCTACTGCAGCAACCATGGATAGAGCCATGGGCTCTATCCAGAAACCTGGACTGCTTCCAGCTATTGCCTCCTGGCAGAAGGGCAGTGAGAAGGAAATGTGAAATCTGAAAGCAAAGGTCTCTTAGCACAGGAGCAGGGGGAGGTCCCCCTTTTTTGGAGGAAGAGTCTTCCTTGTGTCTTCAATAGTTGCCTTTATCACACTCATATTATATTCAGTGGTTCTTTGTGCCTCAAACAAAATTTCATGTCTCTAGCAATTGAATTAGGAAATTTGGGAGGACTGCAGTTCTGACTCTTTTAAGACAGAGATGAAATAGTTCAAGCTGTTTATAGCAGCTTTTTTACTTCTTGACCTGCGAAGATTCCAGGTTTATTTGGCTGTATGTTTAACTCTGGATCAGGGTCACTGGGAAATAGTTTTTATATCCTTAAATTCCAGTTTAATTTTGTGTTTTGTTACGTTTCACTTGCTTGTTTGGGGAATTAAAAGTTTGGATGTTCACCTATCAAACAGACTTCTTTCTGGTCAAGAGAATTCTGAAAATAAACATTTGACTGAGCATCTACTACAGTGATAACAAGACAATGTTTGCCTTAAATGAACTCTGAATCTAGCTGAAGGGAAAACACATAGGGAGTGAAGTGTCAATCAAAATTGGGCTATGCTTGGTGCAACAATGGAAATGTCAAAAATGATGCTGTAACCTGAACAGGGGACACTTGGGACTTTGAGATTACTGAAGAGGTGATATTGGAGTTGGACTTTGAAAAGTGGTATTCTTGATATAGAAAAGGAGGAAGGGCGTTCTAAGGTGAGAAGACAGTATGGATGAAGGTACAAGGCATGGAAGGGTACATCTTATCCAAGGGATAATATATAGTATAGAGCTACTTAGAGTCTAGCGGGCTGCATGTTGGAGGTTAGAGAAAGTAGGAATAGCTAATTCTAGAAAGATAGATTGGCTTTGCTGTAGAAATCTTTATGAGTCACGCTGAGAAGCTTTGAGTTCAATCTCATGGCAACTATGAACCATTACATGTTTCAAAAGATCTGATGAAAGAACAGAAATACAGATGATGCTATTCCAGTAGATAAAGCTTTACTGAGTACAACAGTACATAGTGCCTCTGCCCCATTTCCAGTATTCTGTTTATGCCTTTTGAATCATTTAAGAATAGAAATAATAGTGTTTTCTCTGATAGAGTGTTTAAATCACTTTAAGCTAATTCCTACTATTTTCCCTTTAATTTATCCAAGTAGATATTTGTTCCAGATAGACATCTATCCCAAACAGACACTATAACCATAGCAAGTAACATGAGCAGGGTGGGTGGGATCTTCATAGAATATCCAGTTTGGGAATATCAGTCTCCATTGGCATCTACTCTTATTAACTCGAACTTTCTAAAAAGTCCTGAGAAAATTCTGCCACTTTGTATGTGCACTGTTTTTCAGATATTAAGAATCAGATTTAGTCCCTATAACTCAGTTAAACCTCACCATGACTTTGAAGAATTTCCTGAGGTTCTAGGTCTTTCCTTAAAAATTCCAAATGCTTCTGGAAAGAAAATTTTCATGATACTTTTTTCCCTGGAAAAAAGTTTGTGGTCAACCATGGAAGGAAAAGAAGAAATAATTGAGGTGACACGTGTCTTTCTTCTGAATAACATGATCTGTTGGGAATTAATGTCTTACTGATGAACTAAGACTTAGAGCTCAGTACACAGAAGCTATTGAAATGTTGTGTCAGTCCAGAAAATTGTGTTCATCATTTTTCATTCTCAATATAAACCAGCAGTAAGTCACCGCATAAAGGACTATATGCATTAGGGCTGCCCACGTAAACTTCGCTTCTGCATGTGTAAACATGTTCTTATTATCACAAATAATCAACAGGAGAGGAGCAAATGCAAGTTTAGCTTTTTGCAAGAATGTTTATCACGCTTACTTTAAACTGTTTATAGGAAAGAGAGAACTACAAATGTCCTTCAGGAGGCGGGCAGGACCATATGGCCCAAAAGGCTTTTCTGTGATAGAATGTTTGGTTAAATTTTAGGCAACACATGGTCCTCCCATTGCAGTTATTTGTCATTTCAAACGTTGTTGTTGATATTCAACTCCTGAAACAAATAACACCAATCTAAAACATTTAGAAGAACTTAAGAAACGAGGTTCATTCTAGAGCTACTGGGAACCAGCTGCCCCCATGCAACCCGTCCTCTGGCCAGCTGCAGCTCTTACACACCGTGTACCCCTGCCCCAGAGAAACTCGCACTAACTTTCAAAACAAACACTGGATAGAATCCACCTTCAGGTTCTCCACCTTGGGGCTTTGCAAATTTTAATTTTCTCTAAGAAAATGCCACTTCCCAGGTGTAGTGGTAAAGAAGCTGCCTGCCAATGCAGGAGACATAAGAGACACAGGTTCGATCCCTGGGCCCAGAAGATCCCCTGGAGCAGAAAATGGCAACCTACTCCAGTATTCTTGGGCTTCCCTGGTGACTCAGATAGTAAAAGAGTCTGCCTGTGATGTAGGAGGCCCTGGTTCAATTCCTAGATTGGGAAGATCTCCTGGAGAAGGGGATGGCTTCCCAGTCCAGTATTCTTGCCTGGAGAATTCCATGGACAGAGGAGCCTGGCAGGCTATACTCTATGCACTCGCGAAAGGTCAGACATGACTGAGCAAGAAAATAAACTCTATTCAATGGCTTGGGTATGGCTTTAATTTCTGATGTGTATAGCCTGTTATGCCCTGAAAAGTGTCTCAGATCTAGCCAAGGTGTTAGTTGGATAGTAAGACAGTATTTCTTTTAAGTGGCCATCGGATTAGCTTAGACACAGGGTTTCTCGAAATTCAAGTTGTAGTGAATGAGGTTAGCAAAGGAAGAGGCAGACCTAGTCCCAAGGCCTTTGTTTGCCGTGTTCCCTGACTCATTCACACTGACAAGATGAAAACTTATCTTAGTTTAACCCTCAGAAAGTCACCACGGCAAGAAAACCTTAGGCAGGTGCTTCTGAGGGCCTTTCAGACTTGTATATTTTTTACATACATTACGCTGATGGAATAATCCCTTAAGAATAACTTCATTTCAGTTTATTTATTTTTTGTCCAAAGTTTATTGTCGAGAACAATGGAAAATGAATCATTTTTCATTTTCCCTTAACTAAAGGAAGTTAGGTTTGTTGGCCCCATCTCTTCTGTGTCAAAAAGATCCCCCACCCCACCCAATGACACACACAGAGACACTCGTCTCTGTTTTCTGTGTTTCTGTGTTTATTGGAAGGTTTTATGAGATAGTTAAAGAAATGAATAAGAAAGTCTAAAATTTAAGATATTTACAGTGCAAGCAAGAAAGGTCAGCAAAAACTATAGCAGATACTCAGTGTGATACATTTTACACCGTAGGAACTAAAAAAGTACCATGGAAGCACAGAAACCAGCGAAAGACTAATTCTAATAGGTATGGGCAACAGAATGAAGGAGACTGCATGAAGGGGGAGCATTCGAGTCGGCTTTAGTAGGATTAGCTTGATCTCAAGACATAGAAAGAAGGGAAGTGATAACCAGAGAACTCATAAAACAAACAATAGAACACCTTGTTCTTATTCTTGAATGTCTTCCTTTCTTCCTTCTTTCTTTCTTTTTTATGTATGTATATATGTGTGTAATTTGACTACCAAAAGTAATGGTGTTATTTTTTTCTTTTTTTCTTTTTGATTTCTTTCTTGCCCATGACTCAAACTAGGGTGCATTTTGTTTATAGTTCATTTTGTCAGTAAGACGGAATCTTTTATAAAACAACATAAAACAAATATAAAATATAAAGCTTTAAAAAGTGTAAAGATGGGAGATAAGAAAATCTATATGGTCAAAATTTCTGTCTGCATTTTCCTTTGTAGTCTGAATGTCCCACTGGTAGATTTTAATTGACCCAGTCTTTAAAGTTGTATTGCAGAATGTTTAGATTAATATCAGTACTTTAATCATAACTGGTAATTATAAAATGGGATTATGGTTTACACTAGTGGTTCTAAAGTGGCAAGTATCTACTGCTGAGGTATCCTTTGCCAATTTCTGGGTTTATTTTATCGGCAAGTATTGGAGGACTCCTGGCCTTAGGTTGGCAAGGTCGAGGGTGGTCAAGACAGTCACTGCACAGTGAAAAATCATCTTACATCCCTGTCAGTGCTTGATGTCCAACAGATACTCATGTCGGTGAAAAACTTATTTATAATAATCATTTATACTAAGTGCCTATTTTATATGTCATCTTAATTACATAGTATATATGAGTTTTCAGGCTTGCAATTAACATATAAATCAAATAAAAATGTATTTTGTTTTACTAAGAAATTTTCTACATATGTCACTGTTTCAGAGAATCATATCACACTAATAACTGATGTCAAGTCATCACTATGATGTGAGAATGTTTAAGTCTTCTAAGCAGAGATGGAGGCATCTGATTACTTCTTTGTGGATTTCAGAGCCAGCATGCTTGAGCATGTACTTATTGAAACACAGTAGAATACAGTGGCAAAAACATGGATTCTGCAGACTGCCTGCATACTCTTCCCATCCATCCTTACCACACACGAGCTGTGTGACATTGGGCCAATTACTTAACCTTTCTGTGTCTCACTTTCCTTATCTGCAAAATGGGAGTAAAACGAGTACTTAACTCGTAGATATTAAAAAGTTAAATCTAAAATCAATGCCAGGCGTATATTGGATTTACCAAAAGTTTTGGTCAGTTTTAAATAAAAATAAGTGACACATTTCTTATTTTCACCATTAACTGTATTGAACAGTGTATTCATTGAACAAACAGACATTTTGGCCAACCTAATAGTAAGCATAATAAAGCTTTAGTAATTATAACAAGCTCACATTCCTTCTTTAAAACTCTTGGGACTGGATGCACTTTAGAATTCAATGCTTTGAATAGTTTTCACGGATAATCTGGTGCATGTTTTGTGCATAGTATATAACTTTTATTAGTGAAACCAGGAGAGCACCTATAATCAAACACATACATTTTTCTGCAGAAAAATCTTCTTGCTATTAACATTAACTGGAGAAAATAAAGACCACATCAGTTTCATGTGTGTTCATGTCAGGGTTTACTGCCAAATGAGCAACAGAATCTTTTTGAATCTTTGGGTCATTGGGTGGTAAAATTGTAGAAGGATTACTGATCTATATTGTACTGTTTATTACAAATTATTTTTCCCTCTTTCTCTTTTATGTGATGGGCATGATTTTGATTATTTAAAAGGTACCTTTGTAGATAAAGAATAGCATCTACAAATTCAATTTTGAGATAGTTAAGATGCTTAACAAACTATTATTAAAAGGGGATGTTGGGTCTGAGTGGATAAAGAACCACTAATGTATGTGTGTGCTCAGTTGATCAGTCCAATCCAACTCTTTGTGATCCCACAGACAGGGGACCAGCTGTGATCCCACAGACAGAGGACAGGCTCCTCTGTGCATGGAATTCTCCATGCAAGAATACTGGAGTGGGTTTCACTTTCTCCTCCAGGGGACCTTCCTGACCCAGGGAAGACTCAAGTCTCATGCATTAGCAGGTGGATTCTTTTCCACTACACCACCTCCACTAATGTATGGCCTTTATTTAAAAAAAAAAAAAATCATTAGTTTCTTTGTTCTCCACCCTGACCTAGAAGATAGGCACTTACTTTAAAAAGAAGAAAACTGACTCAAAAGACAAGTTTAAAACTTGTCAAACACCTCAATCTCAGGAAGGGGAAGAATCAGCATTGACCCAGAGCTTGTGGACTTTGAATTCTGCCCTCTTTCCTCCCATTTCTCTTCTGATGCATCAACCACAGACTGTCCTCAGCCGGTGAACCGCAAGTGATTCTCTAGGGCTCAAACTTCAGGAGGGAACAGAGAACAAATAATCATGAACCACTTCCCATCAAAGGTTAATTTTTGTTTATTTTTTTTTTCTCATTTAGTATCTGGATGTATTTTCCCCTCCTTTGCTCTGAAAACAGTTTCCTGTAGAAGAAATTTCACCATTTTCAGGCTTTTCTTGATCTAAACTCCTTTTAAAAAAAACACCCCATGACCTCAGTCAGGTTTCCATTCGAGAAAGAATACCATTGGCAGTGCTCTTAGTGGAAAGAACACTATAGTAGAAGGCAGAGGAAATGAATTCAAGCCTTGATTTAGCTTCACTGGACAACATGATTGAGCATAGTAAGTCAACTGCCTTTATGAATTTTAGTTATTTTTATTTGATTTACTGCGAGCATGAAATTAGGTACCATACATAATGCAACCAGAATAACATCTGCCAAATAAGTGCACATTCGATGCTAACCCACTCTTTCTATACCTATAAAATAAAGGATATATACTATCTCAAGCACCGCTCTCTTTCTGAAATTCAGTTATAACAGAGCCCTTCCCTTGTGGCATCAACTCCCTGTGGATGATTTGTTGATTTTCTGAGTTCTGTGAATCTCATCATGGCCTAATTTGATCCTTAAATAATAACATACTGCTAATTTTCATGTTTTTACCGATAAATTGTATTTCCAAGTTGAATCAAAACAACAGTAGAACAGGCACTACTCAAGATACAAGACAAATAAAAGATACTGCATTAACCAGTCAAAATATTTTTTTAAAAAAATCAAGAAGCAATCACTGAATAGCTTCCCTTGATTTAGATAGCAATTAGGTTAATAATCAGACGAGCCTGATAATCACAGCTGAGGAACCCAATCAGCCAGATTACAATGTATTGCTTTAAACCTCTTAAAAGATCACATCGCAGATGAATAGGGGGATTTACTTATGACTAATGTCCCTTGATCTTTACTAATTGTTTCATCAGACCCCAGTCCTTAAAGGAAAAATAGTTCCAATCTTTTCTTCATAGAGCTATTTTGTTTAATTTTAAAATTATTTCCTTTGTAGGCTCAACTGAATTTTCTTCTCCATAACAAGAAAAATTTTCTAAGTGAAAAACAGTGCTTTTTGCATCCTTCTGTTTCACAAATTCAGTGATGTGTTCTAACTTATAGTGTTCATAATTTGCACTGTGGCTTGCTCATATTCCCTTCTTTTCCCAAAAGAGAATGGGTTTTATTTTTTTAAAAGCACCTGAGAAAAAGATGCATCCTTATTGTTATTCACTGCTGAAAAGTAATGGGTAATGTCTTAACCAAACAAGGCATATGACCAGGAGAGGTTGGTCTGTAGTTAGTGTATTTATATACAGAGGGAATATATATGTGTGACCTCATGGTTAATTAATATGATATATGCAAATTATTCAGACACTCACGCTTCCTAGCTACAGAAGGTTTGGCCCTCAGCATATAGGAATTTTAAAGGTGCATTGGATCAAGGTTCAGAGATCTTTACTCTGACCTTCCATAGCTTTAACTTCTAAAACATGGATCAAAAGCTAAAAGGAGAAGAAAAATCACAGAGACTTCATCCCAGTTGTGTCAGATGTCAAAAGCCAAAGCTTGATCACTCATAGGCTCAGAGAGGGGAATGGAAGTCTCCTATGACTAACATCATTCTGCCCAGTTTTCTTTGGTTTTCCTGTAGGTTTGGCTTTGTGAATTTTGGTGTGATATTTCCATCGTATGTATGAATGTTTCATCATCCACATCTTTTATATCTTTGTTGTTTCCTGATGTCAGGGCTTCCTCTCCCTTCTCTCCAGAAAAAAAACTATCCATGATAAACCAATAACTAATGTTATTTGTACAGATTAGCATTCCTAGAAAACTTTGATTTATTCTAGAGTTTGTGTCCCCTCAAAATACAGCTGAAAGGAAGGGAAGGATCAGCCGGGTCTTACTCTTAGGAAATGTCTCTCCTGGTTTTCTTTCTCAGTCACTGACTATTCATTCTCAGTGTCCTTTATTCTTTCTCTGCTACTGAAATTCCAAATGTCCAAGAGTTCCAGGGCCTTTTTCTCTTTACTTATTACACCCAGTCCAGTGGTTGCAGATACCATGAGCATAGATTGAGCTCATGTCCCTGAGAACTCCAGACTCACAGGTCCATGTCCAACTAGGCATCTCCAGTTTCAGTCAAAACACCACTTTTCAGGACTTCTCTGTCAGTCCAGTGGTTACAGTTCTGAGCTTCCACTGCAGGAGGTGCAGGTTTGAACCCCAGTCAGGGAAGTAAGATCCTACACTAGTTAATTAAAAAACAAAAATAAAGATAAATTTTAAAATAATAAAAAATAAAGCAAAAAAAAATCACTTTTCCTCCAAGCAGCTCTATTGCTGGTCTTGTACATGTTCATAAATACCCAGTTACTCAAGGAATTAGGTAGCTAGCAATTAGGTAGATAACAAGTTAGGTTTCTGGGAGTTATTCCTCTTTCCCTCACTATCTTCCCATGCCCACATCTAATCCATCCATATATCCTATAATGTCTAATTCCAAATCTCCCCTGAATCCTTCCAGTCTTTTTTTTTTATCTTTACTTCTCCTTACCCCAAACCATGATCATCTCTTATCAAACAATGGTTTCAAATTCATCTTTTTGATGTTACTTTGCCCTTTCCGATGAATCCTCCATAGAACAGCCACAAAGAGCTCTTTAAAACATGAATTCCATTGCTCTCTTATGTAAAGTCTCTACTAGCTCTTCTCTCCTTTTAGGATAAAACCTAAACTCCTTATCCTGGCCTGGATTTGGTCTCATTCTCCATCATTCACTCTCCTGTCTGCTGTATTCCAACGTAACTGGCTTTTATTTGTTGCCGTTCCTCTGTCAGACCTGAGGGTCTTTGTACTTGTTTTTCTATAACTAGAACTCTTTCCTTTCAGATCTGCAGAAAGGGCTGTCTGTCATTCAGATCTCAGATTAAATATCACTTATTGGATTTCTAACCCTTCTCTAACCTCAGTCCTTGACCTTCAGAGCACCTCATATGTTAATTTTATGCAGAGTCTTTGTCACTGCTTTTACTGACTTGTCTTTTTTCTGTCTCCTGCACCTTTTCTTAATAGTGCTTAAAAAAAAAAAATTAAAAAAAAAAAACCCTCTCAAAATAGAAGGGAAGCTCCATGAGAGAAGGACTTCTTCTGCTTGTTCATGGCAGTAATTCCAGCCCTGGAAAGAGTGCCTGTCACGTAGGTGGGACCCAATAAACCTACAGAGTGAATCAATGAAAATCTCAGAAAACATGATCTAAAAGGAATCAGACCATCTACTTGGCTTCCCACACATGGTGATTAGCGGTAGTTTGAACACTGTTTATCTGTGTACAGCTGTCTCACTCCTTGCAGAGCTGATGAGCAAATGGGTTGTCTCTTCACAGAGCAAAGTAACTAAACATTTAACTTGAAGTAAGCAGTGGGTCATCAGCTGCTCTAGGCTGTGAGCGTGATGACTGACTGCAGACGATCTGTTGAAACACTTTCTGGGATGGACTTTTAAGTACCTGTCAAAGTTTACAATTTGAGAGCAAATGTAAGTGAACCTGAATGCCTTTCAACTTGGGACATTTGACGCTTGAGAAATCACCTCGATTTCACTTTGTTGCTGGCTAGATCCACTCATCTTTTAGTTTTAGGGCCTGAATCATCAGTTTCTCTAAATCCATTTAAAAACTCAGTCAGCATTTTGCTCTGTCAGCCTGTGAATATAAGGGGGGTAACGGCAGGCTTCGGGGGAAAAAACCTGTTTTTCACTGATTCTGCCTTCAAATAATTTTCAAGAGCCCACAACAATAAAAAATGAAGGGTACTATTCTTGGTACTTCATCCAAATACAGAATATAGCCTGCTTTCCTCCTCTTTTCATTTCTTTTGTCTCCACCTTAAGATTATCCAAGAAATAAAGAAAAGCCAATCATTCTATTCATATAGGCAGAACACACTCCAGCACAAAACCTATGTTTAAATGTTAATAGATGGTATATTCTATCATACTGTAAATTTTCATAGAGCTAAGAAAGGAAAATAACAGACAATATATATGTATGTATAGATACAGTGGCAAGAATTGCTGACATTTGAATACAGAGCTCTGCGATTAATTTTTATGAGCTCATTGACGCTTTTTTAAATCTTTCCTTTCTCATTAAAATACAACTTTCTCAAAATGCTGGCTCTGACTGGTAGATAATGGAAAAATATCACGGATGATGCCTAGGAAGCTCATATCCTTCAAGTTGACTGTCTCGTCTCCTGTTTTAATAGTGCTAAAAACACTTCTTACAAATTCATTTTAAAAGAAGGTTGAGGTATAAACAAGAAATTTCCTTATTATGGAAAATTAGCTACCAAAAAAACATGTATTCTGGTCTAGTTTCAACCGCAGTCCACAGAGGGAACAAAATCACAGCTTTCTAAAATATCCTGGTGTACTAGGGTAGCCACTTGTCTATAAGCAAAGATGTGTGTGTGTGTTATATTCAGTAGAAGAGCTTAGACATGTTATTCTCTAATTATTTACCTTTCTCTGTAACTAACTTCAAGTAGCAATCACCCTGAACACCTCCTGTGCCTCCTTAATGTTTAGTCATTTAACCAACTATTTTTAAATTACCTAGTCTCCTCAACTACCGGAGAAATTAAATAAAATAGCCACAGACCTCTAAAAACGAAGTAAAATCATGCTTCGAGTCTCTGGGCTTCCAAATAAGAGGCTTGTACTTGAAAAATGTTTAAATGTTAAATTGCCTAAAATCTAGGAAAGGAAGTAAAGCTGTGTGTACCTGGCACTCTGTCTCCTTGATGCAGATTTTTTTTAAACATTTTCTTTGACTTGCTTATTTTGGAGAACTCAGTTTTCAATTGTGCTCTACCATTAAATTCTGAAGTCAGGGTGCTGGAGCCCTGAAATAAATTCGTGAAAAGTATATGTCACTACCACCTCTAAAAAGGGAGCCCCAAACTCAAGTTCTTTTAACTTTAAATTGACCAGCCTCAGTGGTACCTTATGAATGGGGAAAATGTTATCAATAGCTGAATCCCTTACATTCAAGTAAAGTTTGGTGTTTTCAAATGACTTTCACATACATTCCCTAATTTAAATTTATTTTGGCCTCCTGATATAGCCAGGGCAGGCCTGTCTTATAGATTAGGAAACTGAGAAGCCCCGGAATTTATCTGGTTCATAGACAGGCTTCATTCTGGTAAGAATCCCAGTTCATTGCTCTTTCATGCAGTCCTGAAATGACCCTTGATCTAAACATCATCTAAAGTGATGCTGCAGAAGAAAAATAGTGTTCTTGTCAGAAAACAGTTTCTGAACACAGAGATATTTAACACTGCTGCAAACTGTTTCCAATAAAATCTAGGAGATGGTTTCATTTTTCATTTAGATGATGTTTGAGATGTCCTTTTTGGAGAGGTTCTGTCACCAACTGGTTGCATTACTTATACAAACGATTAAATCCATCCAGGCCTTCATTTTTAAAATTAAATATTGCCAATAAACCAGGGCTTGCTGATATCTAGGGCACTTCTAGCTGTAACATTTTAGAATCCTGTCCTTGTTTTGTTTTTTATCAGACCACCTTATCCCAGGTAAAGCGGTTCCCTTAACAAGCAAAGGGCTTCTCTGGTGCCTCAGTAGCAGACTCCACGTGCCAAAACAGCAGACCCAGCTTCAGTCCCTGGGTGGGGAGATCCCCTGGAGAAGGGAATGGCACCCACTCCAGTGCTCTTGCCTGGGAAATCCCATGGATTTCCTGCTGGGCTACAGCCCATGGGGTTGCAAAATAGTCAGATGCCATTTAGCAACTAAACAACATCAACAAATCGAGGAAAAGCCGGCCACCATTCGCAAAATCATGCATCACTGCAAAGGATTCACCTGGACTACCAGCAGCTTCTCTGCAATTGATCACACTGCTTTACAGGCCAGTTTGTGCTGTCACGCCTGCCATCCTATCTTAAGCTTGCTGCTTTCCTTTTTTTTTTTTTTCATTTATTTTTATTAGTTGGAGGCTAATTACTCTACAGTATTGTAGTGGTTTTTGCTATATATTGACATGAATCAGCCATGGATTTACATATGTTCCCCATCTCGATCCCCCCTCCCGCCTCCCTCCCCATCCCATCCCTCTGGATCTTCCCAGCGCACCAGCCCTGGGCACCTGTCTCATGCATCCAACCTGGGCTGGTGATCTGTTTCACCCTTGATAGTATACTTGTTTCAATGCTGTTCTCTCAGAACACCCCACACTCGCCTTCTCCCACAGAGTCTAAAAGTCTGTTCTGCACATCTGTGTCTCTTTTTCTGTTTTGCATATAGGGTTATCATTACCATCTTTTTAAATTCCATATATATGCGTTAGTATACTGTATTGGTCTTTATCTTTCTGGCTCACTTCACTCTGTATAATGGGCTCCAGTTTCATCCATCTCATTAGAACTGATTCAAATGAATTCTTTTTAATGGCTGAGTAATATTCCATGGTGTATATGTACCACAGCTTCCTTATCCATTCGTCTGCTGATGGACATCTAGGTTGCTTCCATGTCCTGGCTGTTATAAACAGTGCTGCAATGAACATTGGGATGCACGTGTCTCTTTCAGATCTGGTTTCCTCAGTGTGTATGCCCAGGACTGGGATTGCTGGGTCATATGGCAGTTCTATTTCCAGTTTTTTAAGAAATCTCCACACTGTTCTTCATAGCGGCTGTACTAGTTTGCATTCCCACCAACAGTGTAAGAGGGTTCCCTTTTCTCCACACCATCTCCAGAATTTATTGCTTGTAGACTTTTGGATAGCAGCCATCCTGACTGGCGTGTAATGGTACCTCATTGTGGTTTTGATTTGCATTTCTCTGATAATGAGTGATGTTGAGCATCTTTTCATGTGTTTGTTAGCCATCTGTATGTCTTTGGAGAAATGTCTGTTTAGTTCTTTGGCCTATTTTTTGATTGGGTCATTTATTTTTCTGGAATTGAGCTGTAGGTGTTGCTTGTATATTTTTGAGATTAATCCTTTGTCTGTTACTTCGTTTGTTATTATTTTCTTCCATTCAGAAGGCTTATAGTTTTCTTTGTTGTGCAAAATCTTTTAAGTTTCATTAGGTCCCATTTGTTTATTTTTGCTTTTATTTCCAATATTCTGGGAGGTGGGTCATAGAGGATCTTGCTGTGATTTATGTCGGAGAGTGTTTTGCCTATGTTCTCCTCTAGGAGTTTTATAGTTTCTGGTCTTACATTTAGATCTTTAATCCATTTTGAGTTTATTTTTGTGTATGGAATTAGAAAATGTTCTAGTCTCATTCTTTTACAAGTGGTTGACCAGTTTTCCCAGCACCACTTGTTAAAGAGGTTGTCTTTTTTCCATTGTATATTCTTGCCACTTTTTTTTTTTTTGAGACAGAGAGAGAGGCCCTCAGACCTGTGTGGCAGCTGCAGGATTCAGGGCTAGTAGGTGCCAGTTGAATGCTCCTTGGCCAAGTTTATTTCTTTAGGTAAAATAGTTTGGGGGCACATAGCTGGCTGTTGTTGACCATCAACTTTCCCAAAACAGTGAGCAGGCCAGTTAAGGAAGGACTTTAAAATATACTTTATTTCTGAGAGGATATGACTACATCAAAGACAATAATTTTAAATATATATATATATATAGAAAGAGAGAGTGAGCCTTTTGGACAAATATATTCTGATTTTTCAAAATGTTTGTACTTTCTAATCTAGCAATTACTATTCTGGAAAATTAAGAATTCTAAGACTATTATCTTCTCATACAAAGAGTTTTCAAATAGGGGTCTTTGGGGCACTATTATTTACGAATAGGGAAAGATAGAGACGGGACTCTCCTGGCAGATCCATAGATAAGGCTCTGAGTTTCCAATGCATGGGTCACAGGTTCAATCCCTGGTAGGGGAACTAAGATCCAACATGCCATGTGGTATGGTCAAAGTAAATAAATAAAAATAAAAAGATGGAGACAATATCCATCATTAAGAAAATGATTATATAAAATATAGCAAAAATTCTCCCTTGATATTATACAGTCATGGAATTGTGGTGGGAAAAATACTGATAAAGTATTGAAATCACAATATAAAAAGTATAAGAAAAAACAGAAAAAATATTGAAAAGCATATCAATACAAGAAGAAACTGATATCCATGGGAATTCACTTCACTTTACTTCAGTCGCTCAGTCGTGTCCGACTCTTTGCGACCCCATGAATCGCAGCACGACAGGCCTCCCTGTCCATCACAAACTTCCAGAGTTTACTCAAACTCATGTCCATCGAGTCGGTGATGCCATCCAGCCATCTCATCCTCTGTCATCCCCTTCTCCTCCTGCCCCCAACCCCTCCCAGCATCAGGGTCTTTTCCAACGAGTCAACTCTTCACATGAGGTGGCCAAAATATTGGAATTTCAGTTTCAGCATCAGTCCTTCCAATGGACACCCAGGACTGATCTCCTTTAGGATGGACTGGTTGGATCTCCTTGCAGTCCAAGGGACTCTCAAGAGTCTTCTCCAACATCACAGTTCAAAAGCATCAATTCTTCTGCACTCAACTTTCTTTATAGTCCAACTCTCACATCCAGACACGACCACTGGAAAAACCATAGCCTTGACTAGATGGACCTTTGTTGGCAAAGTAATATATCTGCTTTTTAATATGCTATCTAGGTTGGTCATAACTTTCCTTCCAAGGAGTAAGCATCTTTTAATTTCATGGCTGCAATCACCATCTGCAGTGATTTTGGAGCCCAAAAAAATAAAGTCTGACACTGTTTCCACTGTCTCCCCATCTATTTCCCATGAGGTGATGGGACCAGATGCCATGATCTTAGTTTTCTGAATGTTGAACTTTAAGTCAACTTTTTCACTCTGCTCTTTCACTTTCATCAAGAGGCTTTTTAGTTCCTCTTCACTCTCTGCTATAAGGCTGGTGTCACCTGCATATCTGAGGTTATTGATATTTCTCCTGGCACTCTTGATTCCAGCTTGTGCTTCCTCCAGCCCAGCGTTTCTCATGATGTACTCTGCATATAAGTTAAATAAGCAGGGTGACAATATGCAGCCTTGACGTACTCCTTTTCCTATTTGGAACCAGTCTGTTTTTCCATGTCCAGTTCTAACTGTTGCTTCCTGACCTGCATACAGGTTACTCAAGAGGCAGGTCAGGTGGTCTCGTATTCCCATCTCCTTCAGAATTTTCCACAGTTGATTGTGATCTACACAGTCAAAGGCTTTGGCGTAGTCAATAAAGCAGAAGTAGATGTTTTTCTGGAACTCTCTTGTTTTTTTGATGATCCAGCTGATGTTGGCAATTTGATCTCTGGTTCCTCTGCCTTTTCTAATACCAGCTTGAACATCTGGAAGTTCTCGGTTCACATATTGCTGAAGCCTGACTTGGAGAATTTTGAGCATTACCTTACTAGTGTGTGAGATGAGTGCAATTGTGCGATAGTTTGAGCATTCTTTGGGATTGCCTTTCTTAGGGATTGGAATGAAAACTGACCTTTTCTAGTCCTGTGGCCACTGCTGAGTTTTCCAAATTTACTGGCATATTGAATGCAGCACTTTCACAGCATCATCTTTCAGGATTTGAAATAGCTCAGCTGGAATTCTATCACATCCACTAGCTTTGTTCATAGTGATGCTTTCTAAGGCCCACTTGACTTCACATTCCAGGATGTCTGGCTCTAGGTGAGTGATCACACCATTGTGATTATCTGGGTCTTAGGGTGATGGTAATTAGGGCAATTAGATGATTTAAATTTACGTCATTTAAAAAATTTTTCTCTTATAATGGAGCATCGTTGACTAATAATGGGTTAGTTTCAGATGTACAGCACAGTTTTACATATATATATATATAATATGTATACAGACACATACACACATGCATGTATCTATTCTTTTTCAAAGTCTCTTCTGATTTAGATTATTACAAAATATTGAGCAGAGTCCCTGTGCTATACAGTAGGTCCTTGTTGGTTATCTGTATTAAATACAGCTGTGTACATGTCAATCCCAAACTCCTACTTTTCTCTATACTCCTATATTTTCCAATTTTCTCTGATGATACTAAATGTTACTTCAATTTTTAAAAAAATCCAATGGCTGGATGATCCCTTGGTGGCATTGAAAACTACATCTGAATGTATGTCTGAGTTCTGATTCAATGTAGACACCAGTCACATTACATAAAGAAATAATCTAAATACCCTGGGCTTTCATGTCTTCAAGAGTAAAGTGATTGTAAAAATAAACTGGATTGTTCCTTAGATCTCTTCCAACTGTGATATTATAATTCTTTGCAAGGAGTATTAGACAGTGAGGTCTAAAGATCTATTGTCCTGACAATACCAGCCTTCTTTCCCCTTCATTTCCTTGTGGAACCTAGTTTGCTGTGGATTGGAAGCAATAATTAATAATAGATAATAAAACTAAATACTAAAAGTGCATACAGCAACACAACCCCTCTTGGGATTTCATCGCCAGGCCCTTCAACTTCCATCCCTTTGTGTTTTTTTTTTTAATTGGAGGATAATTGCTTTACAATATTGTGTTAGTTTTTGCCATACATCAACATGAATCAGCCATAAGTATACTTACGTCTCCTCCCTCCCGAACCTCCCTCCCGCTTCCCACCTCCCTTGATTGTTTTTTAACTTAGCCCCATTTTGACCTTGCTTCACATAGAGACAGATCTTTCAGATAAAGCATTCACAAAGATATGCTGTATCTTTTTAGAATGAATCTGACATAAAGACAAAAGAATGGAGAAAAGACTTGAGCTCTTATCATATCCAGAGACAGTGAATATGCCTCTGTGGTTCTGGATTTTATTTTCTGGGAATTTCAGCAGCTATTTGGCAAAGTGATTAGGAAGAAAAGTTGCCCCCTTTTACAACTGCCTTCTTACTCCCACAACCCAAGTGCACGCGTGCTGTAGACCTCGGCTGTTGCCCTGAACCGACCAGTGCATCCCTCACCTGCTTGACTGAATCCTACAATAACAGATGCTGAGAGAGATTCAGTGCATCCTCAGGTCCAACAGACAGCTGCCGCCTAAGACAGTCTCTTCCCATGAGTGAGAAATTTTTTCAAAGAGCTCAATTCACACAAATCATTTATTCATTCAAAAGGCATCTTTTGAGTTTCCAGTAGGGGCTGGCTGTGTATTGTGCTAAAGTGGATATAAAGATAAGCCAAAGCTAGGTCCTTAAGGGTATATAGTGTAGGGGACAACTGCATGCTCCATAGGAATAATGAAAATCTAAAGCACAAGTGAGTGAGGGTCACAGGAGTGAAACCGTCAGAAGGTTATGGAAGCCAGAAAGGCGTGGTGTGAAAGGTCAACGGCGTTAGGAAAGGGGACCTAAGATTTTATGGTCTGGCTTCCCCCAGCCCAGCTCTTCATGGAGGGCAGCCTTTCTGGACGGCTGATCTCTCCCTCCTCTGCTTGAAGTAGCCTGATACATAGTACCTCTTAAGATACTTTGAAAATCCCCATGATAAACATCTGGACCCAACATAGAAGCCTCCAGGAAGCTGTCTCTTCGGCATCCACCTAGAAGCAAGCCATAAACACAACCTATTAAATAGCACGCCATGCTCTGAGATTGTCTCCTAACCCCTGGTCCTTTTCCTCTTTATTGTCTCCTCAGGAGCATCACACTTAACCAACCATTAGGGCACAAGAAATGACCCTTCTGCAAGGGGGCTGGTGGGGGGACACTCTCTCTTAGAAAGTTACAGGGACACAAGATAATTAGAGAGTCCACTCCGCCTCCCTTTAAGGGATAAATCTTGTTTTTCTTCCTCGCTTTTGTCTGTTTGTAACCCTAGGTCAACTGTCATTAACTCTTTTGATTCTTGAGAAAAACCCTTTCAGTCCCTATTTCCAGGTCCAAATCTTGACTCCAATTTTTTTAAAAAAATCCCCATTTGAAAGTTATGTAGAATGGTAACAGATTGGAGACAGAAAAGAAAGGAAGAAAATAAATGTAGATATTAGTGGGGGGGAGGGAAATTCCTACAGTTTCTTGAATCTCCTTAACTTTAGCTGCATTCTGAATGTTTCATCACTCAGAATTAAAGCTTTCCATGATTTTGCTGAAAGTATCCAGGTTAGCTTAACTTTTCAGTTACTGTTTGCATTTCTCTGAATAATTTAAATCTCCCTTATTTCATTTAAAAAAAATCCATTCATTCTAGGGAAAGTTCTTTTATGTGTTTTTTCAACCATTTTCAGTCACATCAGAAAAACAACTTTTCTGATTTTTTTATTTTTTTATTTTTTATTTTTTTTATTTTTTATTTTTCTATTATTCTATTCATACATCTCTTCCCAAGCTGTCTGTAATCAGCATCTCCTTATATACAGATTCGAGCCATCTTAGCATTAGTTTCAGCGGTGAAATTCTTCTTTTGACATCAAGGGAAGGAGGGGGTGGGACAAGTTGGAACAGTAGCTTTGACATATATACACGCCCGACTGTGTGTAAAATAGATAGCCAGCGAGAAACTTCTGTGTAATGCCGGGGTCCCAGCCTTGTCACGACTTTGAGGGGTGCGATGGGGGGAGGTGGGAGGGAGGCTTCAGAGAGAAGGGATATATGTATACTTATAGCTGATTCACGCTGGTGTACCACAGAAACACAACATTGTAAAACAATTATTCAACAATTAAAAAAAATAAATAAAAGAAAAATTCCTCTTGGCTCCATCATTCAGACCACAAAGCAGAGAATTGCCCCCTTTGGGATATGACCTTTAGTATATTTGCATTCTGCTTTCATCTTTATATCCATGTCAGAGTTTAGCTACTTGCTCTATCTACTTAAAAATGGTTCTCACCACCCTTTAGAAAGATATACTAGCTGTGGTAACTAACAATGGGTCTACTGATTTTTTTAATTTAAACTCATTTTTAATTGGAGGATAATTGCTTTACAATATTTTGTTAGTTTCTGCCCTACATCAGCCTGAATCAGCCATAGGTACATATACGTCCCTTCCGTCTTGAAGCTCCCTCCCACCTCCCACCCCATCTCACCCCTCTAGTTCGTCACAAAGTACCGGATTTGAACTCCCTGAGTCATCCAGCAAATTTCTACTGGCTATCTAATTGTGCATATGGTAATGTATACGTTACAACGTTACTTTCTCAATTCATCCCACCCTCTCCTTTCCCCGTAGGTCCGCACGTCTGTCGTGTATGACTGCGTCTCCGCAATGGGTCTATTGATTTTTAATAAGCAGAACCATAAAGAGATGAAGTATAGTTTTAATTATTTTAGAATTCTTGCTGTTTTGATTGATGCACTATTTAACTTTTCACCATATTGCTGCTAATCTTTTTATTATTATTATTATTACTCCTAATCCTTTAGGAATTTTTTAGCAACTCAAGTGTCTACCTGCCCTCACTGGGTCTTCTTTAGAAGTCACTTGGAGCCATTTCCGCCTGTGCACATACAAGCAGCTAGTTCCCTTCAGGACTTGTCTATTTCCATGGGAGCACTAATTCTCTTTGAGTTTGACTCAGATCGATGGACTTATCTTTGCTTCTATCCCGTTATCTTTTTCAGCATCAATTGGATTCTTTATCTCTATGGCTTAGTAGATGGAAGGGCACGCTGACCTGACCAGCTGCTTTCTTTTATTTCAGAAAATCTATTTTCTAATCACTTTTCCTCGAACCTAAGTGGGTCTGTGCTTTTCCCTACATTTTGTAATTTATCACATTTACATTTTTGGTGGCTTGTTTTGAATTGACTTTCTGATAAGAGAATTGTGATAGATCAATCACCATCAGTCATTATACCGAGCAAGTGAGAAGTACTCTTCTTTCTAGATTTCCTTTAGAAGTGCTTGTTTTACATACAACTGATGATCCAGGTAGACACTACGTGGATTTAATAAAAAGCAAACAGGGGGCTTCCCTGGCAGTCCAGTGGTTAATACTTCCACTACAGGGAGCATGGGTTCAATCCTTGGCTGAGATACTAGGATCCCACATGCTGCAAAGTGTGGTCAATAAATACATTTTAAAAAAGAAACCAAAACAAAGGACAAAAAAGGTTTTGTTGCTTAAAGTCTTTTCTTGAGTCTACTTACCTTCTCAGCTCCAAAAGCCCCAAATAAGGTTAAAAAAGCATTATTTAAGTTATAATTCTAACTCCTAGACAGTATTTTGACTCTTTTCTAGCCCACTTTAGGGCTGATGCTCAAAATAGTTGGAGACTAGGTATAAAAGGAAGGCTAGTGATGGGGATAGGGGTAAATTAGTGGTAAGCATCCATGAACACCTGAGGACTATCAGCATTGCCTATATTTCAATAGGGGAAGGGGGGGAGCGTACTCACTCGCTCCCCTTGTGGCCACAGGTCTGAACGTGCCCAGGTGGTTTTCCATCAGATGATTCCACTGATCTGAAACCCCCTTGTAATTTCCACATGACTTACCAAGGGATAAACTGTGGTGCAGAGAGAGAGGAATAGGAAGTTACTTCTAAAAATCCTGACGTGGAATTCTTGGCCTCCGTTCTTTATTTCCCCTACAAATCTTTTTTTTAAAATGTTTGACAATATATGAAGAATTTTTATATAAGGAATTATACATTATATAAAATATATGTTATATATGGAACTTTCACACACTTTTAGCTAATGCTATATTAGATTCTTATGTACTTACCAGGGCTTCCCTAGAACTCAGCTGGTAAAGAATCTTCCTGGAATGCAGGAGACCCCGGTTCAATTCCTAGGTTGGGAAGATCCCCTGGAGAAGGGTTAGGCTACCTGCTCCAGTATCCTTGCGCTTCCCTGGTGACTCAAGACAGTAAAGAATCTACCTGCAATGCGGGAGATCTGGGTTCGTTCCCTGGGTTGGGAAGATCCCCTGGAGGAGGGCATGGCAACCCACTCCAGTATTGCTGCCTGGAGAATCCCCGTGGACAGAGGAGCCTGGTGGGCCCCAGTCCATGCGGTTGCAAAGAGTTGGACACGACTAAGCAACTAAGCACATTGCACATATACTTTCCAAAAAATAGTAAGAATATAGAAAATTTGAACAACATCATTAACAAGCATATTTAAAAGAACATATGAAGAATGCTAAACTCAACAAGGAAAAAGCACCTAACCTTTTTGAGAATATAAAAATGTATATTAAAATAGACTACTTATTCCAATAAGGCAAAAATCAATTATTTTTAGTAATTGTTTTCACAAGAATCATAATGCGATTTTTAAGTTAACTTTTGGTGACACAGTGGTAAATAATCTGCCTGCCCATGCAGCAGATGCAAAAGATGTAGGTTCAATCCCTGCATCAGGAAGATCCCCAGGAGAAGGAAAGGGCAACTCACTCCAGCATTCTTGTCTGGAAAGTCGCATGGACAGAGGAGCCCGGTGGGCTGTAGTCCATAGGGTCGCAGTCAGACGCAGAGACTAGTGCACATAGTTGCTTTATGGTGTTGGAATAGTTGCTGCCGTGCAGCTAAGAAAATCAATTATATGCCCTCATACTAATCCTTAAGGAAATATACTTAGGACACATTCATCTTTTTTAATTGCATGGTTTTCTGTTGCTGAAATAATATAAAGTACACCAGAATAGTTGGAAGACCATATTCTTTGCAGTCCTATTTTTGTGACCTTGAGTAAGTCTTGACTTTTCTGATCCTAAGTCTCTCTCCCTTTAGGATGGGGTAATAATATCTACTCTGTAGGCTTAGCTGGAACATCCGTAGGTGTGTTTTGTACTTTGCAATATGGATCTTAGCAGTATTTTTGTTGTTTGTTTCATTCTCCATCCTCCCCGTCCCACTCCAACACTGTAAAGAATTGCTAACCTGAATGGAAGTGGGTGGGAGGCATCTAGTGAGGATGGAAGGCTGAGTCCTTATTTATTTCATGAACCTACCCAGACGATTCTGTTACCATGAATTTTCTACTTGGATTTCTGATAATGCCTCCTCTCTTTGTTTTGACTTTCTGCCATTTGAAAGACACAAGTTAATGAAGAACTTAGTTTTCTTTGCTACCCCATGGACTGTAGCCTGCCAAGCTCCTCTGTCCATTGGATTCTTCAGGCAAGAATACTAGAGTGGGTTGCTATGCCCTCCTGCAAGGCATCTTCCTGACCTGCATCTCTTTTGTCTCCTAAATTGGCAAGCAGGTCCTTACCACTAGTGCAACCTGGGAATAATATACTATGTAATGTAAAGTGAAAGTGTTAGTCACTCCGTCATGTCTGACTCTTTATGACCCCTTGGACTGTAGCCCGCCAGGTTTCTCTGTCCATGGCATTCTCCAGGCAAGAATACTAGAGTGGATAGCCATTCCCTTCTCCAGGGAATCTTTACAACCCAGGGATCAAACCCAGATCTCCTGCATTGCAGGCAGATCTTTACCGTGTGAGCCACGAGGAAAGCCCATTTAATGTAATGCTCTTGTCTTTTATGTTCTAGTGCAGTCCTGGATTCTAGACCCAGTCTAATTCACTCAACCCCTTAATCTCCAAGTACTTGACCAGCGAGAAACCTGGTCCATTTTTGTATGGTTTCCTGAGGCTTACAGCATCCTGACCTCCCCTCCTTACATGTTCTCTTTTGGCGTACTGACCTCTGCACACAACACTATTGAGATGTCTTTTCACTTAATACTTTTCTTCTTTACTTACCACATGTATGTATAGTAGTGTAATTCCTGCACATTTGCACAGAGGACAGCACCCATGTTTTAATGAACACAGACATGTTCTTCCCGTACTTGTAGATAGAATAATAATGTGAAATTAAAATGGCAGTTTCATTTAGCATAGTTATCTTATATGCATGCTCAGTTGCTCAGTTATGTCTGTCTCTTTGCAACCCCATGGACTGTGGTTCTCCAGGCTCCTCTGTCCATGGGATTTCCCAGGCAAGAATAGTGGAGTGGATGGCCATTTCCTTCTCCAGGGGATCCTCCCAACCCAGGAATTGAACCTGCTTCTCTTATGTCTCCTGCATTGATAGGCGGGTTCTTTACCACTAGTACCACCTGGGATCTTGAGTATTGCATAATGATTCTAACAATATTGTCCACTTCTCAAAGCATTCTGGGAACTTCTTGGAATCTCTGCATTGAGAAATGACTGTAGTAGGAAGCATTTTTTCTGAAAGTTGAGGAGACTGGTTATATTTGAAGGCAGATTCCAGGAGCCTCAGCTTCCAGTCTCTCCCATGAGGTTTCTATTCCATGCTGAGCTGTGTGCGTGCTCAGTCATATCTGACTCTTTGAAACCCCAAGGACTGTAAGCCCATCAGGCTCCTCTGTCCATGGGATTCTCCAGGCAAGAAGACTGGAGTGGGTTGCCATATCCTCCTCCAGGGGATCTTCCCGACCCGGGGATCAAACTTGCATCTCCTGAGTCTCTTGCACTGCAGGCAGATTCTTTACTGCTTGAGCCACTGGGGAACAGGCACAAAGATTCCCCCCCAGAGTATCCCCTCCCAACAGGACACTGACGATCCTACTTGCAGTTCTGCCCAGGAAGTGCTCTCAGCGCTACCACTGTTACTACGGTTTCAGTTACGTGTTATGGAACAGGTGCAACAGGGATGATGCCAAATGTTCTGCTCAGGTAGTCTCAGCTAAAAAATGTAGCTGGTTTTTGTTTCATGATCATTGGTTTACTCATGCAAAGCACAGAGAATTGCTCTCTACTATTACAGAGCATTGGGCCTTCCTGATAGCTCAGTTGGTAAAGAATCCGCTTGCAATGCAGGGGACCCCAGTTCGATTCCTGGGTTGGGAAGATCCCCTGGAGAAGGGATAGGTTACCCACTCCAGTATTCTTGGGCTTCCCTTGTAGCTCAGCTGGTAAAGAATCCGCCTGCAATGCAGGAGATCTGGGTTTGATCCCTGGGTTGGGAAGGTCCCCTGGAGAAGGGAAAGGCTACCCACTCCAGTATTCTGGCCTGGAGAATTCCACGGACTATATAGTCCATGGGGTTGCAAAGAGTCAGACATGACTAAGTGACCTTCACTTTCTTTCGTTACAGAGTATTTATGCCAAGAAGACTTACAGGTAATAATGTTCTTCCTCTAGAAAGCCATCATCTTTAAGATTTTGGCACCGATTTTCCCTGCCTGCTTCCTGGACCTTATTCACCACCTTGTCAAAAAGCCCCAAGAATCAGTATCTGCTACCCTGCCTCCTTCCATCATTCCAAAGGTTCCTGGGTACCACTGCTTGACCCTTTCTTTAGAAAGTCCCTTCTATACCCTCCTTTCATGTTTTCACTTTGAGATCAGTCCTCTCTTAAGAATGGATATATTTCTAACTTAAAAAGTGGGGTAAAGGGGCAAAAATATGAGGCTTAGGTGTTAAATTAATCTACATTCAAATTTTGGCTCTGTCACTCACAAGTGACATGATCTTAGGCAAGTGAAATTATTAAAAATAACAGTAATTAATATCACAGAACATTTATTGACCCTTATAGATCAGGCATTGAGTTAGGCACTTTAAGTGGTTTGTCTCAGCTAATTCAGAACACTGAGTTTTTGTTTCTGTTCCAAAAAATGAGGTCAAGTAGGCCTATCTCATTGAAGAGTAGTAAAAATTAAACCAATGACATCAAAGGTGGTAACAGTATTAAGTGTCTGATTATGTAGGTGTGAGGGACATGGAAATTGATTTAAAAACATATGTGATGGGGAATTCCTTGGCGGTCCAGGGATCAGAACTCAACACTTTTCCTGCCAGGGCCCAGGTTCAATCCCTGGTCAGGAAACTAACATCCCACAAGCCTCATGACATGGCCAAAAAATGAAAAAAAAAATTTTTTAATTTTAAAAAATTAAAAATTATATATGTGACAGAAATTGTAAAAAAAAAAAAGAAAAGAAAATCTGTCAGAGAAGATATCTATATCTGTATGCTTGAGGACAAATGAAGGAAAAAAGCACCAGTTACCTGAAGAATAAGAGCAAGGTATGCATAGAATATTCTAGGGTTGAAACTTATAGAGCAGAAAGTCATATATGAAAGAAACAATTCACTCTGTAGGGGTCCTCCCCCACTGATACTATCACCTTTCACAAGGTATCAGTTAATTTATTTATTTTTCTCCTTGGTATACTCACAGGCATTCAGGATACAATTGATCCTATACAATTATTGAAAACTTTTACTCCAAGAGGGTAAACAGGGAGTTTCTTTCTGACTTAAATGGAAACAATCATGACAACAGTGCTGAAAGTTAAGCATAAACTTGTATGGGTGTACCCCATGCAATTTTGTTTCCAGAAGGTTCAATAAAATATTTTACATGTTCACTTTGATTCAAGAAGCTATAGGTTCTGTAGGACTGACTCCTTTTGCTAACACATGAGAATCACCACTGATTAGAGCATTTGCTGCTCATGATAGTAGCTCCCCTCTTTTCCTTTGTTCTTTATCTACAACCTGCTGTAATATTGACAGTTTTGCTGCTGGAAAGAATAACACAGGACAGCTTTTCTTAAGCTCCAAACTGAATTTTGTGGTTAATTGATTGGCCAGCTGGCCCTGCCGTCTCTTGACCTCTACAAGAGCCGGCAAGATTGATGGTTTTCAACAGCCTTCATGGTGCACTGAAGCATTCAGATCTATCTTTTGTTATTGGAGAAACACTAAGTTCTTATGTAGCACATTATTTAGTAGACTCAGGCACTGATGAGTTGGGAGGCCAGCGAATACCCAACTGGAAGACAATGTCTGTAGATCAAAGGAGCCGAAGAGACAGAGAGTTCATAAAATGTGAATACAATTCCAGGGGAGGATTGATGATTATGGAAGCAGAAAGCCAATCGGGTTAAAGATTCATTCTAGCAACAAGCCCCATCGGCTCACTGGCACCCATCCCTCTAGGAAGTTTCCTTGGCTTTTCAAGTTCTACACAAGGAAAGAACAAAGCTATCAAGGATGCTCTCATTCCGGAAAGGCGGCTGCAAGATGGCCTGAATCAGAGGTCAGCAACTACCACTGAGAGTTCATCCCATCTGACCTCGTAAAGAATACAGCTCCAACTGCGGTTCGGCAGGAGAGGTTTAGCGTCATCAACACCAAGGAGCCCCAGTGAATGTGGCAATTTGGAAATTACTGGGTGGGTCACTGCTTCAGAAACTTTTTCTCACCTGAAAAGTGAAGCAGAGCTGAAACACACATCTTCGATATTCTGTTTCAATCTTCATAGATTCGTGTCATGACTCGGTGATAGAAGGGTATGCTAACAAGGGATAGGTTGCCTGGTTTGAAGAATATACCCATAATGCAGTAAAAAAAGCATGAAATATATTTTTAAAATCAACTATTGGCCTAGTTTTGCTGCCTGCATCTCAACTGCTATTTCAAAATTTCGACTCTTGATGACTTCGAAGAATAGGTAAGTTGGGATGGTGGTAGAGAAAGAATGTTAATTAAAAAAATAAAGTTAAATCTAAAAAGTAGAGCTAAGTGGTGAGAAAAATTAATTTAGTGTCTCCTGACCAAAATAATTACAAGTGTTCCTTAATCTCTCACAAAATGTAAGTTAACTGTCTGTGCAGTTTAGTGAATAAAATCCCTCATTTTGGTTATTGGCTCCAATCTTGGAAAAGATGCTACTAGAGATAACTTAATTCTACTGTCTTCCTTTGTGCTTAGCTAGCTGAGGTATCTGTACCAGTGACATACTCCACGTACAAGAGACACATTGGAGATTTGGGAAAACACAACGGATAATAAATTTATATATACGTCTCATTCTCTGCAACAATCAAGAAGTTGAAATTGCCTGATCTTTTCAAGTGAATGCGCCACTGTGACCCAGGCAAAGGAGAAATAAAACAACAATACCAACCAGCCATTTCAAGCATCCTTCTGCTGCATAATAACTCAGCAGTAGGCTTTACTAATGGTGTTTATGAGCTGCCTGGCTGGGATTAGCCCTGAAGCAAGGAGGTATTTGCCCAGTGGGCTTCTTCTGTGTGGGGGGCCTTTTTGCAGCCTGGGGGCCCTTTTAGGTGACTCCCAGCAGGATCAGTCTCTGCAGGCCAAGGCCCTTTGCAATGAGCTAACTGTTCCATGATTGCTTTACTGTCCATGCTATATTCAAAATGTTTTAGGACACCAATATAATGCCATGAAAATGACTATGTAGGACAGGCCTATGCCAAGAGGTCATAATGGCTGTTTTTTTTAGGTATTATTTGCTTATTTATTTGGTGCCGAAAGCAAACAGACCAAAACTACTTTTCAGAGTTTAATCAAGATCACTGTATCCTCAAATCCAACAAAACTGTAAGTGCAGTGAAGAGAGGAGAAGCAATCATCTACCATCAGCCATGAGATGAGAATGGAAGGAGGTGTACAAGACAGGTGTAGAAACCACAGAGTGATGGCTGGATGCAGGCAAAGTTGAAGGTAATTGAGAGCCAAGGGTTGGACCATCCACGTTGTCCTTTGGCCTTAAAATAATTCAAACTCTTCCTGAATTCAAGTCAAAGGAAATCAGTAACGCTCAATATACTTCAGGTTTCATTTGACGCCCACAACTGAAACTACCTCTTTGGGGTGTGTGTATTTACCTCGGCAAAGAATATAATTGAATCTGGAAATTATCTGCAGGGCTACCTGTTCAGACCTGCTATTTCAACTTCCTGAAAACAGCTGTACTGTGTCCCACTGGGGAGACTTCTCATGATGGCGCCTATGTAGTAAGAAGGGATTGTGCCCACCCACCCTGGGGTCCTGAAATGACCTGGAAACCTCTATCTAATTCATATGAAAGATAATTTCAAAGAAAATTAAGTTAAGGGATGGATCCTGGCAGGGTCCCAGGAAATCTCAGTCAGATTCCCCATCCCTGTAACTCATGGGGAATATGAATTCATGAAACCCAACAGACTGAATCCAATTTATTTGTCAAATTCAAAGGAGTGAGTATTACAAAGGAGCTTGATACAAGTGAGGAGCACACTTGAAAGTCTAGAGGACTGCTGTCCTTTCAGTTCTTTACATAATTTTTTGTAATTATTGTTTTCTAGTAAAGAAAGTTCGAATAGATATGTGTGTGTACACACATATACATACCTACTTGAATACATATGTATATGTATCTTTTGGGGGAGCTTCCCCAGGGGCACTAGCAGTAAAGAACCCATCTGACAATGCAGGTGAGCTGAGAGACCTGGGTTCGATCCCTGGGTCAGGAAGATCCCCTGGAGGAGGGCATGGCAACCCACTCCAGTAAGCATGCCTAAAGAATCCCACAGACAGAGGAGCCTGGCAGGCTACGGTCCATAGTATCACAAAGAGTCAGACATGACTGAAGCAACTTAATGTGCATGCGTATCTTCTTTGAGGTCAATCAAGGACACATAAGGATTTGTCCAAGGTAACTTCAACATTCTGCTAAACTTAGGGAGATGTGGAAGGATGAGAAGGAATTTAAGGAGGTAACGCTGAATCATTGAGCAGGTGTTCATTAGGTACCCGAGGTATGGAGGATACACATGGAGGAAACAGAACATGTGGTCCCAGTGTTTAAGGTGACCAAGTGGGATGGAGGAAACATTAAGAATGCAAGGCGACATAGCTGGAACTGCCTTTAGGGAGCATGCGCCAAATGAGCGATCAAGGAAATAAGCGTGGTGTCAAAAAAAGGGAGCTGTGGTTGTGGTCTGGAGATGGTACACTGAGCCCTGGCTTTTGGGTGAGATCACACAGCAGTTACATGTCTGGATGCTGGAGTCAAGCTGCATGGGCTGACATCTCAGCCCTACCACGAAGAGCTACAAGACCTCAAGGAAGTTACCTAACCTTTCTCTGTTTTGATGTTTCATCTCTAACTTCAAGCTGATAGTAGTCTGTTATAGTTGCTCTCAGGATTAAATAAGTTAAGAAAGCGCTTAGACCCGTGTCTGGTGGACTTTGTGAAGGAGCTGGATATCCTGGTTGCCTTGAAGAATGTCTTGTCTTAGGATAGGGAGGGTGAAGCTGCCACACTTTATGGAGTGACAGGTGGGAACGCAGGGATGGAGAAATGCCTGGCTGGTCTGGGGCATGTAGCAAAAAGATCTGTACCTGGACCTGAATACTCCTGTGAGAGTGAGATTCATGGGGATCAGACTATTAACCCTGAACACTAAGACAAGGGTTTCCATTCTGTAAGGCAATTTTCCACCCCTCTCTTCTTCGTAAGACAAGTAGTGGCACTGTATAAGTAATAGAACACACTTGTGTGTAGCTACGAGAAGAATTAAGCGCCTGTAATCTGACAACAATTTCACAAAATCAATTTACCAGACAATGATACGCATAATCAGTGGTGTGCTGGTAACCACCTCTCCAGATTAAAAACAAAATCTTAGTTTATATAAATACTCTTATCATGGTCAGTTGAAACTATCAAAGTGATGTCAGTGAGCAGGGTGTCAGGACGAGACTTGCACAGATGGCTCTTGTGAGCAGGTGTGAACACTGCATCCTACTTGGTCTCTCAGTTCAGTTCAGTTCAGTCGCTCAGTCATGTCCGACTCTTTGCGACCCCAAAGGCAGCACGCCAGGCCTCCCTGTCCATCACCAACTCCCAGAATTTACTCAAACTCATGTCCATTGAGTCGGTGATGCCATCCAGCCATCTCATCCTCTGTCCTCCCCTTCTCCTCCTGCCCCCAATCCCTCCCAGCATCAGGGTCTTTTCCAATGAGTCAACTCTTCGCATGAGGTGGCCAAAGTATTGGAGTTTCAACTTCAACACCAGTCCTTCCAATGAACACCCAGGACTGATCTCCTTTAGGATGGACTTGGTCTCTACGAGCACAAAATGAGCTCCCTGAAAGCAGCAACTATTTCTTATCCTCTTGTCTATCCCCTACATTGGGCACCTAATAGTTATACTATATGTATGTATGTGTATAGATGATAAGTCATCTATGTGTATGTGTATCATCTGTATTCATATAGGTAAGTAGGTACACATAAATGGATCTGAAAAAAATGATGGTGATTGGCATTGCCTTTATGCATGCCTGCTAAGTCACTTCAGTTGTTTCTGACTCTTTGTGACCCTGTGGACTGTAGCCCGCCAGGCTCCTCTGTCCATAGGGTTTCCCAGGCAAGAAGACTGGAGTGGGTTGCCATGCCCTCCTCCAGGGGATCTTACAGACCCAGGGATCAAACCCATGTGTCCTGAGACTCCTGCATTGCAGGTGTATTCTTTACTGAGGAAGCCCCTCATTGCCTTTCTAGAACCAACCTAAATGATGGGTTTGCTTTCTTTCTCTCTAGTATATGTAAATAGTATTTGTAAGGAGTATTTGAGTTTACTCTTTGCACATCACTGATACATGCTCAAAGTCAAAAGCTTGTGTGTTCTGCAGAGCAGATCTCTGCTGAGACCTCTGTGCCCCGAGGGCTCCACTGCTCTGAACCAGCCTGACCTGATCTCCCTCCGTTGTTCTGGTGCGATTAGGAAGCGACTGCTCCAGTGCTGCGGGTCATTCTGGATAAGACCAGCCCCTTCATCTTCTACACATGAGGAGCTGGTCCATGGGAGGAAAGGCCTGGAGCAGGGAAAAGGAATAAACCCAGAGGGCTCGAGGTTCCAAGATTCTCTGGCATGTCCAGCCAAGAGGATTGGGGAAGGGGGAGGGGAACAGTGAGGCAGAATAACATACAGACAGATGGGCTGAACCAAAGCCCCAGAGACACTCTCGTTCTCAATAAGGAGTTCTCTAAGCCAAGTGGCTGTTAGGGAATAGCCCTGGCTTGAAAAATTATTTACACCAAAGTGCAAAATGACTAATTTGAGAGAAGCCTTTGATCTAGGGGGAGAAGGACTTAGGAGAATGAGTTAGGCTCCCAGGTGTCTTCCCACAGTCCCCTGCTTTGCATACGATGCACACTCAGTCCGTGCTTGGCTGACACTGAGTGAGCATGATCCCAGGGAGCCTGTAACTGTGTAAGGATGTGTGTGTGTGTGTTGAGTGGTGAAAGAGAGCATTTTTCCCCAGATCTTCCAGTTCTTGTAAGTCACTATCTTCTTACTCATGCACACATCTCTGACTAAATCCTACATTTTTCAAGGGATAGTCTGGCTGGACGTGCCTTTTATCCATGGAGATACCAGTCACTTATCTGAGATGGAAGCTGTTTCAGGAAGACCCGTAGGAATTCTCCACTTCTCTTGCCTTCCAAGGGACGCTCATCTAGTAAACCGGAAGAATCATAGCGCTCGGAAGGATTCCAAGTCATCTGACTCTTGCTGCATCTCCAGCCTCTTCTATCACCATGGATGTCATCCTCCCAGGTCCCTTTTGGTCCCTACTCTGTACTCAGAGCAAGTGACTGTACTTCTCATCCTCCGTACATACCACAGATGCTCATGTTTTAGACTCCCATCCTCCCCCTTATCATCCTTTCCTAGAGTGTCTTTCTCTCCAGCGCCAAGCTAATAATGACCTAGGTTGAGCTCTCTGAAGGCAGAAGCAGGGACTCTGGTTAGTCTTTTTTTGGTGTATTCCTACTTAAGCATAGACAGGAAGGACTGAATGTCTGACTCCCTCCTCCTCAGGTGGGTGCTACAGCTGTCCCATCATTTTCCTTTCACTACTGAGAAGGGGAGAAGCAAGTGGAAAGGGACCTCCAGAAATAACTTCATCCCTTTCACAATATTAAATCACTGCCTCAAATGTCCACTGACCATAAGAAAGCCTGGGCAGAACCACAGAGTTTCAGGAGAAGCCATTTAAGGATTTGATTCAGATGGTAAATAGAACACGAACGGTGTCTCAGCGGGACTACTTCATTTCTGTGCAATTCACAGTGCAAATGAGAAAAAAAAGTGGTGAAGAAGCCACGGTGGGTTACTGCTGTGCTCAGGGTGAAAGTATTAAACAGCCGCGCAGTGTTGCCGTCATTGGGCAGGAGAACAAATAGCCAGTGGTAACATCCCTTTGGAATTAGCATGCTTTAGGGACCAGCCTTAAAGATGGTTGGATGGCATCACCGACTCAATGGACATGAGTGTGAGCAAGCTCCGGGAGATGGTGAAGGACCGGGAAGCCTGGTGTGCTGCAGTCCAGGGGGAAGGACTAAGACCGTGTGAGTCAAACGCGACAAGGGAAGCCTTACAGAGAGAAAACAAGACAAAAGGCAGCCAATATTGGCAGAGGGTTCAAGAGCAGATTACTGATGATATGTGGTAACATTCATGAAAAGAGAGAGGTTCAAATGGGCTTGGTGACATGATGAGTTCAGTCTTAAGGTCAAGATGACTATTTGAAATCCAGGTTCCTTTTTTAAATTCGGTTTTACTCTTGGCTGTGGGCAGGCTTTCTCTAGTTGTGGCAAGTGAGGTTATGTCCACTCCAGTTGCGGCGTGCGTCCTTCTTACTGCGGTGGTTCCTCTTGTTGAGGAGTGTGGGCTCTAGGCACACAGGCTTCAGTAGTAACAGTTGCAACTCATGGGCTCTAGAGTGCAGGCTTAGTAGTTGCAGTCCATGGGCTTAGTTGCCCCTCAACATGTGGGATCTTCCTGGACGAGGAATTGAACCCGTGTGCCTGGTATTGACAGGCAGATTCTCAACTGCTGAACCACCAGAGAAATCCAAATCCAAGTTTCTTACCCAGCAGGCAGGCAATATGAGATAGAATCTATGTGTCCTCCACATCCCCTTCTCTGCCCCATACATAAAGCCTAAAAGTTTGTTTGGGTTTTTCTGTAACATCTCAACTGACTTTTTGGACAAGCCATCGTGTGCCTCCCCATAGTACACCTATGCCTTACATTCTTTTGTCTTTGCCCTACAAGAGATTTAGGAACTATTACTGGTGTTTATTTTGACATAGAATATTTCTTTCATTGAAGAATAGTTGATTTACAATGTTTCAGGTGTACAGCTAAGTGATTCAGTTTTTTATATGGTGGTTTAGTCACTAAGTCCGACTCTTTGCGACTCCGTGAACTGTAGCCTGCCAGGCTTCTCTGTCCATGGGATTTTCTAGGCAAGAATGCTGGAGTGGGTTGCCATTTCCTTCTCCAGGGGATCTTCCCCACTCGGGGATCAAACCTGGGTCTCCTGCTTGCAGGCAGATTTCAGATTCTTTTCCACTATAGGTTATTATAAGATACTGAATACAGATCCCTGTGATATATTGGGGAATCTGTTTATTTTTTTATCTATTGTTTGTGTATCTATTGTTTTAGCTTTTTTTTTTTAATCTATTGTTTATCTATTTTGTATATGGTAGTGTTTATCTGTTGATCCCAAACTCTCTAATTTATTCCTCTCCCACCTTTTCCCCTTTGGTAACCATAAGCTGTTGTTGTTGTTGTTGTTTTCCTGTGTCTGACTCTATCTCTGTTTTGCAAATATTTTCATTTGTCTCACTCTTTTAGATTCCACATACAAGTGCTGTCCTCTGTATTTGTCTTTCTCCATCTGACTTAGTATAGTCGTCTCTAGGTCCATCCATATTGTTCATTTTGCCTTTTCCTGGTGTGATAAAGCATTAGGGGAAATATTCTCATTTTTCTCTTTTTCAGAAATGATAAAATTTACTCTTGGCCTTTCACATCAAAAGAAAGTAAAGGCAGTCTTTTTAAGGTACCATAAGAGGCTTCCTCAAGAGTCTACAGAATTGCCAAAAATGTAATGCCAACTCTAGATCATCTTTTCTTTTCAGACCTAGTAGAGAGTAGGTATCTGATACACATTAATGAAGGGACTGAAAAATTCAGAGTGAATGAAAGGATCATTTTTTTAAATTAAAAACATATAGAATACATTTTTGTCAAATCACCATAATAGGCAAAACAAAATCTCTTCTCCTAATTTTCAGAGTTTCTGCTCTTGCCAATAATAACATGTAGAAGAGTATGTGTATGTCCCTGGCGACCTCTTGGATTATATATATTTTTTAATGGGGAAAAAAAAGAGTAAAAATCGGTTTTGACTGAAACTTGTGAAACTGCCTCAAATCTGCCACTGAAAGCATGAATGAGGTGAGGCTGAAGGGGCAATTTTAACTCAGCCAATAGCTCAGATTTTACTCGACCCAAAGGATACAGGAGGTAACTTTGACCCATTTAACTTCTTTTTTTTTTACTTCTTACTTTGTATTGGAGTATAGCCAATTAACAATGTTGTGATAGTTTCAGGTGGACAGCAAAGGGACTCAACCATATATGTACATATGTACATATCCATTCTCCCCCAAACTCCCCTCCCATCCAGGCTGCCACATGACATTGATCAGATTTCCCTGTGCTAGGCACTAAGACCTTTAGATGGCAAGTACATACTGCTATATTTTAAATGGATACTCACTTGACTTCTGATGTCTGACTGAGAAAGAAGCTGCTTTGAAAAGATAGATTTTTGGAGACTGATGTTTTTTTTTAATACTTGTTATAAAGGAGGGCTTGATATCTTCAGGTTCCTAATTTCCCTTCCCAAGTATTTGATTGTAGGAGTCTTGGTGGATGTTGCTGAGGTCTGCCATTCCAGAGATAAGAGGCAAATGAGATCTTAGAAATCCCTGAACAAATGAAATGTGCACCATTTCATCCATGGATTCCTTCCGCCTGGAGTCTGTCCCCTGGAGTCCTGACTCAACCGTGGGGCATTTGGTGCCACTGAACCTTAAAGAGCCAGGCGCTCAGCATCTGTTGAGGAGCACAGCCTGGTTTTAGTGGCTCAGAAGCATTTCTCTAAACACTAGGGTCTAAAGGATTTTTAAAGAGGGGGGGAGTCTACTCAGGAGACCCGTTATGGGTCCCTTTCAACCGGAGTCTGAACTGAGAATACTCAGCAGATGGTTGTGGAGGGAGGTGAATTGCCTGCAGCCTTCAGTCATTCCTGACAGATCTATTTTAAAGGCATGAGGTTGTGTAACAGGCTACAAAGGCGGTCGTGATTCTAATTGTTGGGCCCCATTAGAGGGAATCTTTCCAGAGACCCATGGTTTCTTACAGCACCACAGTCTACCCCCAAATGAAAAGCATCCTGCTGGCTAATTAACTTGCAACGCTTTCCTCTCTATTGTGTCCTGATTTTTTTGTTTTAATCCCAGACCCTGTTTAGCAGGGCTGATGGCATCTTCTATTATTTGCCCCAAATATTTTAGGATGAACCGTTTCAATCAACCACTCTGGTTTCATTGCTTTCATCCTACATTTCATTCTTAAAATGGAGGGAAGGTAGAATCAAGATAATAGAGGGGGGCAGGAGGGAGGGGCTATATGTGTACCTGATTCATGTTCTATAGCAGAAACTAACACAGCCTAGTAAAGCGCTTATCCTTCAATTAAAAAAAGTAGGGGGATGATTTTGAAAATTCAAGCTCTCTGTTCACGTATCAGTTCAAGGGTCTCAAAACTCTGAGAGCCTTGGAAGATATATTTTACCCTATTTTTTTAAAAGTCCTGTGTCAGAACATACAACATGATTAATTTGGTTTTCATTTATTTCAACACCCCCTATGAACATTACTAAATAGTAAAGAATTCAATTTCATGACAAAATATGTGGCACTGTCTATTGCCTAGAAGTTCTACTCGAGCAAGTGCATTGCCAAAGCAACATCAGAGGAATTCATGGAAGACTGGGAATGGGAAAGCAATCATTCTCTTGGAATTGTAATCATCACATAGGAAATGAAATGCAGGGACAAACGAAAGGCCATTGAAGAGAGAGATCTTTATCCCTCTGACCATTTGGGAAGCATCCCCAAGGAAATGGCTGGAAAGTCCCACGAGTTGTTGGGACTGAACTGTGTGATCGATGGAATAAGGAGGCAGAAGTAGAAAGACAAGGGGCAGAGTCTTAGATGGCACAGAAGTCTGTAGCACCTAGGTGAGAATGACCCTTCAAAGCTGAACGTAATGGCAGCACCTTCTCAGGGCTGGGAGCAGGGTAAACTTTTTATAAGGAGGGTTCCAGCCGTCTGCCTGGGGAAGGACTAAGACTGTGTGAGTCTAGGGCTGCCGAAAATCAAAGATATTAACTGATGGAAGGTAAATATTTAAATTAATAACTCATAAATGTTCTCCAAATGTCGGTAACAGGCTTTCATTTAACAATAGTTGGCAAATATCGTGTCAGTGGAAAAGACAGCCAACCTTCGGCTCGTCCAGAACGTTGTCATCACCATCACTTTAATATTTAAGAGATTAATGTTTCAAGACTCTTCCCCAAAATATTGTACTTGGGAGTGCAATTGAAAAACTTCTCTGCTTCCCTTCGTTCTTCTTTGTTAATTTGTGACTCTGAATGTTCTAAATACATTTAAATTGTCTGTGCCTATGGGGCGGTAGCTTTCCATGTGCAGACCCCAGGACCCGTGGTATCATTAGCACCTGGGAACTGGTTAAAAGTGCAAATTTTTGAGGCCTCCATCACAGACCTACTGAATCGGAAGCTGGAGATGTGGCCAGCTTGAGGTGTTGTGTTTTTGTTTTTTTTTTTTTTTAACAAGGCTTCTCTGTGATTCTGCTGTGCACTCAGGTTTTAGAACTACCGCTCTGTGGGAATGAGCAGCTTCTAGGGCATGATGACTCGAAGAACCGTTCTGGAGGCAGCCTTTGGGATTCATAAAGTAGGCAATAGTTGATCAGCTTTGATTCAGTCCCTGCTCGGGGTGAAGCATTCTGTTGTTATCATCCATATTAAATACAGCGCAGAAGCAGCATTCCTCACACTTGCGGCCACACGAACACAGATCAGGTTGTCAGAGTCCAAGGTCTCTGCAAGTCCTGGAGGAACCAACAGAGATCAAGACCCTTTGTTCTGAGCTATTTTAACATCTCTTTTGCTTACGAAGTTTGTTTACTTGCATCATTTCTTTACCAACCTTGGCCGCTCAGCTCCTTGTTTTATTTCTCACCTCTGAAAAGAGAAGGAAGTCAAGGATGAAGAGGAAAGAACAGCAACCACACATTCAGTCCTGGGGGAGGAGCGCTTGACCATCTCGTTCTGATCTCTACCTGCCTATAATCGTTCAGCACCACTATGATGACTTCACTCTACCGTCCCCAATCTTCCATTTTATATCCCTTGTGTTTCTTAATATGCTTGTGTGAATGTTATCAGGAGCTCCAGCAAATCGAGGGTCAGTGTTCACAAATGTTCCAAGTGTCCAGTCCCTCAGCATTGTGCGACTCTTCGAGACCCTGTGGACTGTAGCCCAACCAGGCTTCTCTGCTCATGGGATTCTCCAGGCAAGACTACTGGAGTGGGTTGCCATGCCCTCCTCCAGGGGATCTTCCTGACCCAGGGATGGAACCCACATCTCTTGCACTGGCAGTCCGATTCTTTACCACTGAGCCACCTGGCCTGAGGGGGTTATTTTCTTTTCTTCCTCATCCCAAGGGAGGCATTTTTTCATTCTTTTTTTTTTTTTTTTTGGTTTAACTATTTCTAAAGTCTTTATTGACTTTCTTACAATGTTGTTTCTATTCTGTTTTTTTGGCCATGAGGCATGTGAGAACTTAGTCCCTGGGATTACACACCCCCTGCATTGGGAGAAAAAGCCTTAACCACTGAACCCCCAGGGAAGTCCTAGGGAGGCCTCTCCTAATCTCTCTATGTTTCCTATAATTCCTATAATTTCTAAGTAATTTCTATAAGTAGGCTGACAATGGAAATCTTGGGAAGATGAGGAGAAAAACACCCCAAGATACTTACCACAGAGCCTGACCCATTCAGACCCCAATTATGACTGAATATTTGATGCCAACATAATTATTTTGGATACTTTGAAACTTCTCTCTTTCATGTTAGTATCTTTGGAATTAGTCATCGGGAACCAATTCACAAGAAAATCGTCTTATTTTATTATCACACAAAGAAGATACGATATGTTCAAGGACATTAGTGTTTGAATCTATGATCCTGGCATGCTCATAAAAAAAATTCACCATTTAAATAAATTTCCTAATCACTCCCATCATGTAGAAGAAGATGTTTTACTCCTTCATTACTGTAATAGGAGACTAGGGAACAAGCGCATTAATTTGCTTTTGAGGCCAAGAAGATTGGGGTGGAATGTCCTTTTGTTTTAACAAAATAGAAGCTTTTCTTCCCTTCAGTTCAATCAGCCCCATATTATTGGAGATGTACCAGGTGCTAAAGATGGGCTCCTCAAGTAGCCTGGCTTAGACGCATATCCCAGGCCCTGCCTATCTGCACAGATGCCAGAGGAGAAGGCTACCTTAACTGACTCCAAGAATGTCTCTGGGAATTATATGATATTCATGGAAATCAGTTCAGAATGCCTGCCATAACAAGATCCACCATAACATCCTTGGTCTATGGATAACAGCTTCCTGGACTTGAGCCATTTCCTCTGGGGTTCACGAAATCCAATAGATATACCCAGGGACTGCTTTTGTTTCTGATTATCTGGGACTGGGATGAAGTGGCTTTCTCCCTTGAAAGCTATAAAAGTTTCTGTACAGTTTATTCTCTGAAAACATGGAAAACTGGAGTCAAGTACATATTAGAATGTCAAGTCAAATATGCTAAATAACCAAGGAAAGTCAGGGCAAGATATGATTTATTAGGCATACATCTACATTTTGGTATGTCATCCCCATAATTATTTCACCCATCAGAGAGATATATCCAGCTGAGATATGAAAACTTGAGGCAGGACATAAAAAAGCGATTTTCTCCTCAAACAGCTAGTGTGACCAAATTGTCTTTCTGATTCATTAGGGCCTTCCCAGTGTTGAGACATGCTAGAATGTCCAACAAGCCCCTGTGGGATTGAGTTATATGGAAGTCAACTACTGGGCCAAGCGTTAAATTAAGAGGTCGAGTCCTTGACAGACTGACTTTCAGTTGGCTCAGGTGACATTTGGTTTTGTAATCTTGCATTTGCTTTCTTCCCATCCACCAATATTCTCGAATTTTTTTTCTACTCTTTTTTAAAAAATTTTATTGGAGTGTCATTGACTTGAATGCTGTCTTAGTTTCAGGGGTACAGCAAAGTGAATAAGTTATAAATAGAGACATCCATTTTTTTCAGGTTCTGTTCCCATGTAGGTTATTACAGAATATTGAGTAGAGTTCCCTGTGCTATACAGTAGGTCCTTTGTTTCTACCTTTCTTTTTCCTCTTTTTCTTTCTTTCTTTCTATGAGAAAGAACACATCCCCGTATAAAATCCCCACCAGTACACCCCAGCACTGATTGTAGCACTTAACTTAGTCCTTGAAATATGTCAAAGGGCTGACTGATCTTCTACTATGGCCAAACATCCTTAAGGATCTAGGACAAATCTTTAATTTTTCAAAAATAAACTCTAAAATATTTGGAAAAGTACATGAAACCAAGAAAATCTTTAAATGGATCTTATTTTCTGTCCCTGTGTCCCCACATGTGTATACATCCTTGTATTGGGTTGGCCAAAAAGTCCTTTGGGGTTTTTCCATAAGACGGTATGGAAAACCTGAACGCACTTTTTGGTCAACCCAGTATTTCCATTTATTTGCACCCTTTAGATGCCTTATACTCTCACAGTTCTAGTTTCTCACATTTGCTTGTCTCAGTACAGGCAGTTGTGACATTGAACTAGTTTTCATTAAATAAGTTTTTGAGTGTGTGAGTTCAGGAGAGAGGAAGGGTGATGGGGAGGAATTTTGAGTAAACAATATTAACAAGAAGTGTTGGAAGTGTTTCTCAAAACGTATGGTAGCATAACAACAAAAAAGTAGTAATAGTAAGGCGGAAAGAGAGTTCTCATTAAAACAGAGCTTTTCCATTCAATGGCTTCCCCAGTGGCTCAGATGGTAAAGAATCTGCCTGTAATGTGGGAGACCCAGGTTTGATCCCTGGTCGGGAAGATCCCCTGGAGAAGGGAATGGTTATTCACTCCAGTACTCTTGCCTGGAGAATCCCATAGATAGAAGAGCCTGGCAGGCTACAGTCCATGGGGTTACAAAGAATCACTCACAACTGAACGACTTTCACTTTCCATTGGAGGTAACTTTAGCTCTACCCAAATGGAGGTAATTAAGAGTCCTTCTGTGTGTTAAATTAGGTATCTGCAGGAGTGGGGAAGCTTCAGATTTTTATTGTGTGTCAGAGCCTCTTTTGTTGTTAAGCATGCTCTAAAAATCTCCTAAGACATCGGACTGGTGACTCTAAACCCATTAGAATAGCTAAACTAAGAGGCTTCATGAAAGGTCCTGAGACCCAAAAAGTGAAAGCAGGATCTGGATTAGCTCTGCTTAACAGACCACTCACTGGGCGATGCTACCTCTGGGTCCCACTTCCTATCTCAGAAAATAAACTCGGAATGACTGGCCAAGAGCAGCTGCCTTTTATCCAGATAGCTGAATTATTTCTTCTTTGCTTAAATTTAATAAGAGAACTGACTTTGTGACTTGGGAACGGAGGATTCCATCTTCTGAGACACCTTGAAAAAGCAAGTGGAATAGAAGGGTTATGCCTTTCAAAGAGACACAATGACATCCTTGTAAATGCTTCATTTAGAAATTGCAATCTCCCATGTGGTAACTGGCATAGTGGAGTTGGTTTGGTATAGTGGAGTACATTGTTATTAAAAAGCAAAAATCCATTTCAAATATCTTTATTCTCTGTGAGGAAAAAGTCGGTTAATACATACAAATAGATCAAACAATGTTGCTATTAACTTTGCTGACGTTGATGAGTTCTTTGGAAAGGGAATGAAATTGCCTCTGTTAGAGGATTTCAAGTTTTAGTTGGATAATTCCAGGTGTTGTTGGAATAGACGATCATGAAAATTCTTTCTAATCCTGAGAGTATGGTTACAAAATCCTTCTTTGTATGAAAAGAAGAACTTTTAAAAATGTTTGCAGGGAAGTAATAGGATAATGAAAGGGGAAATACAGAGAAAATGTTTTTAGTTGCAGGTAAGCAGTCACCTCACTTTGTAGTAATTATTTTAACCTGCCTGTTTGTGGCAAATGCCAAGTTATAATCAAGTGGCTTTTACAATAATAAAACATTTTCCAATTAAATACACTGTGAAGAATTCAATGATGAAAAAAAAGGGGGGAATCCTATCCTTTAAAAAAAAAGCTTACTTAGAAGCTCCTCATTTAAAATTAATCTTTCTGATGATAAAAGTAGTATGTGTTTGTTGTAGAACATTTGAAGCTACCAGGAGCTATAACCTATAATTGTCCCACTAGAGAAGATCATTCTTAAGATTTTTACTATTTCGCTGTATTTCTTCCATATATATATTCAGTCACATTTGCCCTAATTTTTCATACTATGTATCCTATTTTAACCTGTCTTTTAAATTCATAATATAACTGTACATCAAACAGAACTGTGTCTCAAAACAGAGTCAAAGCAATGCATTTGTTAGTATTTTGAAAACACTACCTGGATGACCTGGACAAGGAGAGCATCTCTGTGGGGGAGGGGACTTATCCTCTGTTCACTTGGTCAGTGATGTATTTGGGCTTAAAGTCCAAATGACCAAATCAACCATGGAGAAAAGAATTTCTTTTAGTGGCCATGTGGAAAAGCTAAAAAGGACATGGACAACAAAAAATAAAGCTAGAAAAAAATACAGATTTTAATGAAAATCAGAGCTTAGAAAAACCAGTGTCCAGGTTTACTCAGATTGGTTTCTTACCCTGGAATTTCTTTTATAAAAAGAATTATTCAATTCCTTTTTTTTTTTTTTTTTTAACGTTGGGTAGAGACTTTATTTTTTTATTTTTTATTTATTTATTTATTTTTTTAACTTTTTTTTTTATTAGTTGGAGACTAATTACTTCACAACATTTCAGTGGGTTTTGTCATACATTGACATGAATCAGCCATAGAGTTACACGTATTCCCCATCCTGATCCCCCCTCCCACGTCCCTCTCTACCCGATTCCTTGGGTCCTCCCAGTACACCAGGCCCGAGCACTTGTCTCAGGCATCCCACCTGGGCTGGTGATCTGTTTCACTATAGATAATATACATGCTGTTCTTTTGAAACATCCCACCCTCACCTTCTCCCACAGAGTTCAAAAGTCTGTTCTGTACATCTGTGTCTCTTTTTGTTTTGCATATAGGGTTATGATTACCATCTTTCTAAATTCCATATATATGTGTTAGTATGCTGTAATGTTCTTTATCTTTCTGGCTTACTTCACTCTGTATAATGGGCTCCAGTTTCATCCATCTCATTAGAACTGATTCAAATGAATTCTTTTTAACAGTTGAGTAATATTCCATGGTGTATATGTACCACAGCTTCCTTATCCATTCATCTGCTGATGGGCATCTAGGTTGCTTCCATGTCCTGGCTATTATAAACAGTGCTGTGATGAACATTGGGGTGCATGTGTCTCTTTCAGATCTGGTTTCCTCAGTGTGTATGCCCAGAAGTGGTATTGCTGGGTCATATGGTAGTTCTATTTCCAGTTTTTTAAGAAATCTCCACACTGTTTTCCATAGCGGCTGTACTAGTTTGCATTCCCACCAACAGTGTAAGAGGGTTCCCTTTTCTCTACACCCTCTCCAGCACTTATTGCTTATAGACTTTTGAATAGGAGCCATCCTGACTGACGTGTAATGGTACCTCATTGAGGTTTTGATTTGCATTTCTCTGATAATGAGTGATGTTGAGCATCTTTTCATGTGTTTGTTAGCCATCTGTATGTCTTCTTTGGAGAAATGTCTGTTTAGCTCTTTGGCCCATTTTTTGATTGGGTCATTTATTTTTCTGGAATTGAGTTGCAGGAGTTGCTTATATATTTTTGAGATTAATCCTTTGTCTGTTTCTTCATTTGCTATTATTTTCTCCCAATCTGAGGGCTGTCTTTTCACCTTACTTATAGTTTCTTTTGTTGTGCAAAAGCTTTTAATTTTCATTAGGTCCCATTTGTTTATTTTTGCTTTTATTTCCAATATTCTGGAAGGTGGGTCATAGAGGATATTGCTGTGAATTATGTCAGAGAGTGTTTTGCCTATGTTCTTCTCTAGGAGTTTTATAGTTTCTGGTCTTACATTTAGATCTTTAATCCATTTTGAGTTTATTTTTGTGTATGGAGTTAGAAAGTGTTCTAGTTTCATTCTTTTACAAGTGGTTGACCAGTTTTCCCAGCACCACTTGTTAAAGAGATTGTCTTTTTTCCATTGTATATCCTTGCCTCCTTTGTCGAAGATAAGGTGTCCATAGGTTCGTGGATTTATCTCTGGGCTTTCTATTCTGTTCCATTGATCTATATTTCTGTCTTTGTGCCAGTACCATACTGTCTTGATGACTGTGGCTTTGTAGTAGAGTCTGAAGTCAGGCAGGTTGATTCCTCCAGTTCCATTCTTCTTTCTCAAGATTACTTTGGCTATTCGAGGTTTTTTGTATTTCCATACAAATTGTGAAATTATTTGTTCTAGTTCTGTGAAAAATACCGTTGGTAGCTTGATAGGGAGTGCATTGAATCTATAGATTGCTTTGGGTAGAATAGCCATTTTGACAATATTGATTCTTCCAATCCATGAACACGGTATGTTTCTCCATCTGTTTGTGTCCTCTTTGATTTCTTTCATCAGTGTTTTATACTTTTCTATGTATAGGTCTTTTGTTTCTTTAGGTAGATATACTCCTAAGTATTTTATTGTTTTTGTTGCAATGGTGAATGGTACTGTTTCCTTAATTTCTCTTTCTGTTTTTTCATTGTTAGTATATAGGAATGCAAGGGATTTCTGTGTGTTAATTTTATATCCTGCAACTTTACTATATTCATTGATTAGCTCTAGTAATTTTCTGGAAGAGTCTTTAGGGTTTTCTATGTAGAGGATCATGTCATCTGCAAACAGCGAGAGTCTCACTTCTTCTTTTCCTATCTGGATTCCTTTTACTTCTTTTTCTGCTCTGATTGCTGTGGCCAAAACTTCCAACACTATGTTGAATAGTAGTGGTGAGAGTGGGCACCCTTGTCTTGTTCCTGATTTCAGGGGAAATGCTTTCAATTTTTCACCATTGAGGGTGATGCTTGCTGTGGGTTTGTCATATATAGCTTTTATTATGTTGAGATATGTTCCTTCTATTCCTGCTTTCTGGAGAGTTTTAATCATAAATGAGTGTTGAATTTTGTCAAAGGCTTTCTCTGCATCTATTGAGATAATCATATGGTTTTTATCTTTCAATTTGTTAATGTGGTGTATTACATTGACTGATTTGTGGATATTAAAGAATCCTTGCATTCCTGGGATAAAGCCCACTTGGTCATGGTGTATGATTTTTTTTAATATGTTGTTGGATTCTGTTTGCTAGAATTTTGTTAAGGATTTTTGCATCTATGTTCATCAGTGATATTGGCCTGTAGTTTTCTTTTTTTGTGGCATCTTTGTCTGGTTTTGGAATTAGGGTGATGGTGGCCTCATAGAATGAGTTTGGAAGTTTACCTCCTTCTGCAATTTTCTGGAAGAGTTTGAGTAAGATAGGTGTTAGCTCTTCTCTAAATTTTTGGTAGAATTCAGCTGTGAAGCCATCTGGTCCTGGGCTTTTGTTTGCTGGAAGATTTCTGATTACAGTTTCGATTTCCTTGCTTGTGATAGGTCTGTTAAGATCTTCTATTTCTTCCTGGTTCAGTTTTGGAAAGTTATACTTTTCTAAGAATTTGTCCATTTCATCCAAGTTGTCTGTTTTATTGGCATAGAGCTGCTGGTAGTAGTCTCTTTTTTTTTTTTTTTTTTTAAATATTATTTTATTAGTTGGAGGCCAATCACTTTACAACATTTCAGTGGGTTTTGTCATACATTGATATGGATCAGCCATATAGTTACACGTATTCCCCATCCCGATCCCCCCTCCCACCTCCCTCCCCGCCCGACTCCTCAGGGTCCTCCCAGTGCACCAGGCCCGAGCACCTGACTCATGTATCCCACCTGGGCTGGTGGTCCGTTTCACCATAGATAGTATACATGCTGTTCTTTCAAAACATCCCACCCTCACGTTCTCCCCCAGAGTTCAAAAGTCTGTTCTGTACTTCTGTGTCTCTTTTTCTGTTTTGCATATAGGGTTATCGCCACCATCTATCTAAATTCCGTATATATGTGTTAGTATACTGTAATGTTCTTTATCTTTCTGGCTTACTTCACTCTGTATAATGGGCTCCAGTTTCATCCATCTCATTAGAACTGATTCAAATGAATTCTTTTTAACCGCTGAGTAATATTCCATGGTGTATATGTACCACAGCTTCCTTATCCATTCATCTGCTGATGGGCATCTGGGTTGCTTCCATGTCCTGGCTATTATAAACAGTGCTGCAATGAACATTGGGGTGCACGTGTCTCTTTCAGATCTGGATTCCTCAGTGTGTATGCCTAGAAGTGGTATTGCTGGGTCATATGGCAGTTCTATTTCCAGTTTTTTAAGAAATCTCCACACTGTTTTCCATAGTGGCTGTACTAGTTTGCATTCCCACCAACAGTGTAAGAGGGTTCCCTTTTCTCCACACCCTCTCCAGCATTTATTGCTTGTAGACTTTTGGATAGCAGCCATCCTGACTGGCGTGTAATGGTACCTCATTGTGGTTTTGATTTGCATTTCTCTGATGATGAGTGATGTTGAGCATCTTTTCATGTGTTTGTTAGCCATCTGTATGTCTTCTTTGGAGAAATGTCTGTTTAGTTCTTTGGCCCATTTTTTGATTGGGTCGTTTATTTTTCTGGAATTGAGCTTCAGGAGTTGCTTGTATATTTTTGAGATTAATCCTTTGTCTGTTTCCTCATTTGTTATTATTTTCTCCCAATCTGAGGGCTGTCTTTTCACCTTACTTACAGTTTCCTTTGTTGTGCAAAAGCTTTTAATTTTCATTAGGTCCCATTTGTTTATTTTTGCTTTTATTTCCAATATTCTGGGAGGTGGGTCATAGAAGATCTTGCTGTGATTTATGTCGGAGAGTGTTTTGCCTATGTTCTCCTCTAGGAGTTTTATAGTTTCTGGTCTTACATTTAGATCTTTAATCCATTTTGAGTTTATTTTTGTGTATGGTGTTAGAAAGTGTTCTAGTTTCATTCTTTTACATGTGGTTGACCAGTTTTCCCAGCACCACTTGTTAAAGAGATTGTCTTTTTTCCATTGTATATCCTTGCCTCCTTTGTCAAAGATGAGGTGTCCATATGTTCGTGGATTTATCTCTGGGCTTTCTATTCTATTCCATTGATCTATATTTCTGTCTTTGTGCCAGTACCATACTGTCTTGATGACTGTGGCTTTGTAGTAGAGTCTGAAGTCAGGCAGGTTGATTCCTCCAGTTCCATTCTTCTTTCTCAAGATTACTTTGGCTATTCGAGGTTTTTTGTATTTCCATACAAATTGTGAAATTATTTGTTCTAGTTCTGTGAAAAATACCGTTGGTAACTTGATAGGGATTGCATTGAATCTATAGATTGCTTTGGGTAGAATAGCCATTTTGATAATATTGATTCTTCCAATCCATGAGCACGGTATGTTTCTCCATCTGTTTGTGTCCTCTTTGATTTCTTTCATCAGTGTTTTATAGTTTTCTATGTATAGGTCTTTTGTTTCTTTAGGTAGATATACTCCTAAGTATTTTATTGTTTTTGTTGCAATGGTGAATGGTATTGTTTCCTTAATTCCTCTTTCTGTTTTTTCATTGTTAGTGTATAGGAATGCAAGGGATTTCAAACACTAACGAGTATGAAAGAGGAAATTAATAGTAACACAATAATAGTGGCAGACTTTAATACCCCACTCACAACCATGGATAGATCAACTAAACAGAAAATCAACAAGGAAACACAAACCTTAAATGATACAATGGACCAGCTAGACCTAATTGATATCTATAGGACATTTCACCCCAAAACAATCAACTTCACCTTTTTCTCAAGTGCACACGGAACCTTCTCCAGAATAGATCACATCCTGGGCCATAAATCTGGTCTTGGAAAATTCAAAAAAATTGACATCATTCCAGTCATCTTTTCTGACCACAGTGCAGTAAGATTAGATCTCAATTACAGGAAAAAAATTGTTAAAAATTCCAACATATGGAGGCTAAATAACACGCTTCTGAATAACCAACAAATCATAGAAGAAATCAAAAAAGAAATCAAAGTATGTATAGAAATAAATGAAAATGAAAACACAACAACCCAAAACCTATGGGACACTGTAAAAGCAGTGCTAAGGGGAAGGTTCATAGCATTACAGGCACACATCAAGAAACAAGAAAAAAGCCAAATAAATAACCTAACTCTACACCTAAAGCAATTAGAGAAGGAAGAAATGAAGAACCCCAGGGTTAGCAGAAGGAAAGAAATCTTAAAAATCTGGTAGTAGTCTCTTATGATCCTTTGTATTTCAGTGTTGTCTGTTGTGATCTCTCCATTTTCATTTCTAATTTTGTTAATTTGGTTCTTCTCTCTTTGTTTCTTAATGAGTCTTGCTAATGGTTTGTCAATTTTGTTTATTTTTTCAAAAAACCAGCTTTTAGCTTTGTTGGTTTTTGCTATGATCTCTTTAGTTTCTTTTGCATATATTTCTGCCCTAATTTTTAAGATTTCTTTCCTTCTGCTAACCCTGGGGTTCTTCATTTCTTTCTTCTCTAATTGCTTTAGGTGTAGAGTTAGGTTATTTATTTGGCTTTTTTCTTGTTTCTTGATGTAAGCCTGTAATGCTATGATCCTTCCCCTTAGCACTGCTTTTACAGTGTCCCATAGGTTTTGGGTTGTTGTGTTCTCATTTTCATTCATTTCTATGCATATTTTGATTTCTTTTTTGATTTCTTCTATGATTTGTTGGTTATTCAGAAGCGTGTTGTTTAGCCTCCATATGTTTGAATTTTTAACAATTTTTTTTCCTGTAATTGAGATCTAATCTTACTGCACTGTGGTCAGAAAAGATGACTGGAATGATTTCAGTTTTTTGAATTTTCCAAGACCATATTTATGGCCCAGGATGTGATCTATTCTGGAGAAGGTTCCGTGTGCACTTGAGAAAAAGGTGAAGTTGATTGTTTTGGGGTGTAATGTCCTATAGATATCAATTAGGTCTAGCTGGTCCATTGTGTTATTTAAGGTTTGTGTTTCCTTGTTAATTTTCTGTTTAGTTGATCTATCCATAGTTGTGAGTGGGGTATTAAAGTCTCCCACTATTATTGTGTTACTATTAATTTCCTCTTTCATACTCGTTAGCGTTTGCCGTACATATCGCGGTGCTCCTATGTTGGGTGCATATATATTTATAATTGTTATATCTTCTTCTTGGATTGATCCTTTGATCATTATGTAGTGTCCTTCTTTGTCTCTTTTCACATCCTTTATTTGAAAGTCTATTTTATCTGATATGAGTATTGCGACTCCTGCTTTCTTTTGGTCTCCATTTGCATGAAATATTTTTTTCCAGCCCTTCACTTTTAGTCTGTATGTGTCTCTTGTTTTGAGGTGGGTCTCTTGTAGACAGCACATATAGGGGTCTTGTTTTTGTATCCATTCAGCCAATCTTTGTCTTTTGGTTGGGGCATTCAACCCATTTACATTTAAGCTTATTATTGATAGGTGTGGTCCCGTTGCCATTTACTTTGTTGTTTTGGGTTCACGTTTATACAACCTTTCTGCATTTCCTGTCTAGAGAAGATCCTTCAGCAATTGTTGAAGACCTGGTTTGGTGGTGCTGAATTCTCTCAGCTTTTGCTTGTCTGTAAAGCTTTTGAATTCTCCTTCATATCTTAATGAGATCCTTGCTGTGTACAGTAATCTAGGTTGTAGGTTATTCTCTTTCATTACTTTAAGTATGTCCTGCCATTCCCTTCTGGCCTGGAGTGTTTCTATTGATAGATCAGCTGTTATCCTTATGGAAATCCCTTTGTGTGTTATTTGTTGTTTCTCCCTTGCTGCTTTTAATATTTGTTCTTTGTATTTGATCTTTGTTAATTTGATTAATATGTGTCTTGGGGTGTTTCACCTTGGGTTTATCCTGTTTGGGACTCTCTGGGTTTCTTGGACTTGGGTGGCTATTTCCTTCCCCATTTTAGGGAAATTTTCAGCTATTATCTCCTCGAGTATTTTCTCATGTCCTTTCTTTTTGTCTTCTTCCTCTGGGACTCCTATGATTCGAATGTTGGGGCGTTTCACATTGTCCCAGAGGTCCCTGAGGTTGTCCTCATTTCTTTTGATTCTTTTTTCTTTTTTCCTCTCTGCTTCATTTATTTCTACCATTTTATCTTCTACCTCACTTATCCTATCTTCTGTCTCCACTATTCTACTCTTGGTTCCCTCCAGAATGTTTTTTATCTCATTTATTGCATTATTCATTTTTAATTGACTCTTTTTTATTTCTTCTAGGTCTTTATTAAACATTTCTTGCATCTTTTCAATCTTTGTCTCCAGGCTATTTATCTGTAACTCCATTTTGTTTTCAAGATTTTGGATCATTTTATTATCATTATTCTAAATTCTTTTTCAGGTAGATTCCCTATCTCCTCCTCTTTGTTTGACTTGGTGGGCATTTTTCATGTTCCTTTACCTGTTGGGTATTTCTCTGCCTTTTCATCTTGTTTAGATTGCTGTGTCAGGAGTGGGCTTTCTGTATTCTGGAGGTCTGTGGTTCCTTTCTATTGTGGAGGTTTTACCCAGTGGGTGGGGTTAGACGATTGGCTTGTCAAGGTTTCCTGGTTAGGGAAGCTTGCGTCGGTGTTCTGGTGCGTGGAACTTGATTTCTTCTCTTTGGAGAGCAATGGAGTGCCCAGTAATGAGTCTTGAGATGGGTCTATGTGTTAGGTGTGACCTTGCGCAGTCTGTATGTTGACGTTCAGGGCTATGTTCCTGCATTGCTGGAGATTTTGCGTGGTATGACTTGCTCTAAAACTTATTGGCTCTTGGGTGGTGGTTGGTTTCAGTGTAGGTATGGAGGCTTTTGGACGGTCTCTTATTACTTAAAGTTCCATGTCGTCAGGAGTTTTCTGGTGTTCTCAGGTTTTGGGCTTAAGTCTCCTGCCTCTGGATTTCAGTTTTATTCTTCCAGTAGTCTCAGGACTTCTCCAACTATCCAGCACTGATAATAAAACTTCTAGGTTAATGGCGAAAAGATTCTCCCCCGTTAGGGACATCTAGAGAGGTTCACAGAGTTACATGAAGAAGAGGACAGGGAGGAGGGAGATAGAGATGAGCAGGAGGAGAAAAAGGGGGACTCAAGAGGAGAGAGACAGATCTACGAAGTTGTCTGTTCCCAGAGTGTTTTCTGTAGCCCAGACACCCACAAAGATTCACAGAATTGGATTGGGAAGAGAAGGGGAAAGGAGGAAATAGAGGTGTTCTGAGGTAGAAAACGGAGAGTCAAGATTGGGAGAGAATAATCAACACACTCCTGAATAAAAATGGAAACTGAATATTGGATTCTTGAATGTCCACAATTTATATCATATACTGAAAAACAAAGATTAAAAATCTACAGTAGAGGTTAGACTCTTAAAAATACTATATTAAAAACAAAAACCAGAACACAAAAAAAATTTTTAGAAATATATATGAAGTTCAGTTTAAAAATAGGGCTTTTTTTTTTTTTTGTAAGGTTATAGTGTAATGAAAATGAAAATTAAGGAGTAGTAGAGGAGTAATAGAGGACTTTAAAAGGAAATAAGAGAAAAAGAAAAATAGAAAATAGAAGAGAAAAAGGAAAAAAAATTTTTTCCTAATTAAAAAAATCGTAAAAATCTATGAAAATGAAAGTTAAGGAGTAATGGGGGAGTAATAGGGAATTTTAAAAGAAAATAAAAGAGAAAAAAGAAAAAAGAAAAAAAAATTTTTTTCTTACTTAAAAAAAAAAAGAAGTAAAAATATATCCAGGAATTTCTCTGGAGCTGTTGCGGTCAGTGTGGGTTCAGCTCAGTTTCAGATAGCTCCTCGTTTCAGCTTACACTTCTCGATATCTACAGGCCCCTTCCGGTGTAGTCGGTGTTTTCTGTGGGGATTTTAATCTGTTGCAGCGGTCCCTTCTGAAGAGGTTCCCTTTGTTTATTTGGCTTCTGTTGCCGGTCTCTTCAGGGCCTCATTTCTGTCCTGACACAGGCGGGCGGAGGTGAACTCTTATTCTGCGGGGAGGGGCCGGCGCTCGGGGAGGGGCCGGCTCTATTTTCTCCGTCTGCGCTGCTCAGGCTCCCGGCTGCTCTGTATGGAGCGTGCTCTGCGCTGTGCGCGGTTCCAGCCCTCGGGTGTTCCACAAAAGCGCAGAATAAAAAGCTGCGCCTGTTCTTTGTGCCTTCCCCGTCAGAGTGGCTCAGGCAGCCAGGCGCTTGAGGGGCGCACTCTCCCCGGGTGCGCGCGCCCACTCCCTTCTGCGGTCCCAGTCTCAGATTCCGCCGGCGCCAGTCCGGTGCGTGCGCCCTCTGCCCTCCGCGTCCCCAGCCCCAGTCCCCGCCCGCGCCGGTCGGGTGCCTGCGCCCTGTGTCTCGCCGCGACCCTCCCGGCGGATGTCGACCATCCAGAATCTCAGGAGGTCTTTGATTAGAAACTGGGGGCCTGTTTGCAGTGAGGTAGGGGATTCGGTCCTTGGGGCAGAGCCTGCCCCCTTCCCCTCCCCCCTGCCTCCTGCCTCCAGCGGGGCTGGGCCGGTCCGCAGCCTGCGAGCTCTTGTCTGGACTTGCTCAGTCCCTTTGTTCTGCAAACGGCCAGCAGTGTGTTCGGGCCGGTTAATTTTCTCTCTCTCTCTTGCTGTCCCACAGTTTAAGTTGGCAACTCACAAAAGCTCCCTCCGATTGTCCTCAGGGCACTCAGGCCCGGTCCTTACCCTAAGCGATGCCGCCCGCTCCTCTCCGTTCCTCCCCCACTTGCTGGTTGCGGATGCGGGCGTCTGGGGTACTTTTCTGCTGGGAGTTGCTTTCAGGCTCCTAATCTGTGCGAGGGTTTCCTGGTGTCTGGAAACTTCTTCTATTAAGACTCCCTTCCCGGGACGGATCTCCGTCCTTAGCTCTTTTGTCTCTCTTTTTATCTTTTATATCTTGTCCTACCTCCTTTTGAAGACAATGGGCTGCTTTTCTGGGTGCCTGATGTCCTCAGCTAGCGATCAGAAGTTGTTTTGTGAAGTTTGCTCTGCGTTCAGTTATTCTTTTGCTGCATTTGTAGGAGAGAAAGTGGTCTCCCCATCCTATTCCTCCACCATCTTGGCTCCTCCTCTCAATTCCTTTTTTAAAAAGTTTTTATTGTGGCAAAAGTCACATAATATAAAACATACTCTTTTAGCCATATTTAAGTATGCATTTCAGCAGCACTAGGTACATTCACACTGTTGTACGACTCTCACCATTATCCATCTCCTGATTTTTCACTTTCCTGAACTGAAACTCTGTCCCCATTAAACACTAAATCCCCCTACCCCCTCCCCAGCCCCCGACGCCTTCCACTCAGCCCTGGGCATCCACCAGTATACTTTCTGACTATGAATTTGACTATTCTAGGTACCTCATATAAGTGGAATCAAACAGTATTTGCACCTAAGGTATATTGGAATGCATCTTTAAGGTTAACAATTTATGTCCTATAAACAGATTGTCGCTTCTTTTTCTCCCCCGTGCTACACAGTAGGTTCTCACTAGTTACCTGTATTATAGACAGTAGTGTATATGTCAGTCTCCATCATGCAGTTCATCCCCCTACCCCCCCACCATTGGCGTCCATACATTTGAATAATTCTTTAGCTCTTCCATGCGCCTGTACCTCGATACGCTTTGTCCTTAGTGGTAAATTTAGTACAATTCCTATTTCCAAACCTTCAAGTAATTTGTGTAAAGTTACAGAGTACGTACTTCTGGTCCCGCATACACATAGTTCTTAGCCAGGGGAAGAGCTTGCAGATATGTAAAATACTGCTTAGGAGTTGTCCATCTAGACAAAGTCAGATAAGAAACAATACAGAAGAAAATGCAAAATTTCCCATCGCTTCTGTGGGTCTGATGTGTTTCCCTTTGGTTCTTTGCTTCAACACTGAAACCGAGTCAGTGGGTGATACTGATAATTATAGCTGACAATGCCAAGTGGTTCTGTATTTTCACAGCATCACAGGGAAAAGGGACCTTCACCGGCCAGTCTATCCTTCTCTCAGATTACTTCCTTTGATTTGTCAAATAGGACTTTTTGGTGGTCAGCATCAGGCCAGTTCTTTCTCAACAGAATCACCTCTCTGTGGTGGTCTGATTGAATGGAATACATTTATAACAATTTTAAAATATTCCTCCAGGAGTTTTATAAAAATATATGATATTAAGCTGGACAAATAGTTCTAAATAATAAGGGAATGAAATCCTCCACTACAGTTGTTTAGCTTTGTCACAAAAACCCTGAAGATTTTAGCAAAACTCCCCAGACTCTATGTCAAATGTCTTAACAGGTTCCTATTATTTCAGCTCTTGCCTTGAACAGTAGTTAATGAAGAAAAAAGATGTTTTTAAAAAAGCAGTTGCTTTGTTATTCTGTCTGGGCTGACTTTTATCTGATTAGCCCACCATAGATAACCCCTGAACTCTTGAGAAATTGCTAATTTTCATCTAAAATTAGAAAGGGTGAATATGTGGTGAGGTGGTTGACCAAAGTACATGGGCTCAATTAGGGCTTGTCTCTCATTGGAATTCTCAATTTTTTTTATGTCTGCTCATGCATGTTAGAACCCACTTGCATTTTTATTATTATTATTTTAATTCCCAAGTTAAATTCAATAAGCTTGGGAAAGAACCAACAAGTCCTAGAATCTTGCCTTTATATATTAAAAACTAAGTATAATACTATTTAGGCTTCCCAGGTGGTTTAGTGGTTTAAAAAAAAAAAAAAATCCACTTAACAGTACAGGAGATGCAAGAGACTTGGCTTCAATCTCTGGGTCAGGAAGATCCCCTGGAGGAGGAAGTGGCAACCTGCTCCAATATTCTCGCCTGGGAAATTCCATGGACAGAGGAGCCTGGGGGGTTACAGTTCATGGGGTTGCAAGAGTCAGACACATCTTAGTGACTGTACCACCACCACCAATCTAGTTTTATTTGGCTTTGCTTTATTGCCCTTCATGGGTACTGTTTTTTTTTTTTTTTTTTTTTTCCCAAATTGAAGGTTTGTGGTAATCCTGCATGTAGCAAGTCTATTCCTGCCATTTTCCCAACAGCATTTGCTCACTTTGTGTCCCTTTGTCAAACTTCAGTAATTTTCACAGGATTTGAAACTTTTTCATTATTACTGTATTTGTCATGATAATCTGTGATCAGCGATCTTTGATATTACTGTTGTAATTGTTCCGGCATTTTTTCAGCAATAAAATATTTTTATTAAGTTATGTACTTTTTTTATACATAATGCTTTTACACACTTAATAGACTACCATGTAGTGTAAACTCAATGTTTACATGTATTAGGAAACCAAAAAAATTGTGACTAGCTTTATGGTGATGGGTTGGGAACTGAACCCACAATATCTCCAAGGTATGCCCATATGCCACCCCCAAACTTACCAGTGTGAAATAAAATAGGGATTATTTTAAGCTTAAGGCAGCTGGGAATCTACAGATGCAGGAAGAATTCTCTGCCTTCCCCTTATCTACCTGAAAGCAGTGGGGCAAAAATGTCCCTTTGAGGAAGGTGCTACCTACCATCAAACCCCACTGGCCCTGTACTAGGAAGAAAAAGTGACTCATCAAAGATGGAGAGTCAGTACCAAGATGATCTTGCATGAGTGGATATTACCCAATAGCTGACGGAGTCACCAGGGAAGCCCCCAAACAAGGTTATCTGTATTCTGAGTCCCTTCAGAGTGGACCCATTAAGGAGAATGCAACCTATTAAATTCAGAGATGAATTCTGAAGCAGAATAGGAGTTCAGATTGAGGGGAGGTGATCCCAGGAGGTGGAATGTGAAGCAGGTTAGTGTTAGAGTATTTGCCACATCTTTGAAGCACAAACAGATTCTTCAGGTGGCAGAAGCATAAGATTTATAGGAGTCCATATCTAAGAAAAGAAACTAAAATGGTAGATTGAGGCTAGTCTATGGAATGTTAGTTGCAATGTTAGTTGCATGAGAGTTCTGTTGACTACAGAGATCTGACATTTAAGGAACTCTCAAGAGTGTTCTCTAACACCACAGTTCAAAAGCATCAATTCTTCAGTGCTCAGCTTTCATTATAGTCCAACTCTCACATTTGTACATGACCACTGGAAAAACCATAGCCTTTACTAGATGGACCTTTGTTGGCAAAGTAATGTCTCTGCTTTTTAATATGCTGTCTAGGTTGGTCATAGCTTTTCTTCCAAGGAGCAAGCATCTTTTAATTTGTGTGTATGTGGGAAGGGTGTTAATGTTTTTAGAAATTAACATTTCTATCTGCGTTGACTCTTTTACTTTCCTTTCATTCAGAGGCTGAAATTATTACAGGAAGGAACACAGCATAGCATGCAAGATTCTATTTCCAGTTTAACTTCCCACTCCAGCTTAGTCCCAAAAGAGAGAGAAGACTCCTAACTGTTGGGAAAGAAATGCCTTGGCCAGAACAGGTGAAAGAACATGGCTATCCTAGACCTTTAAAAAAAAAAAAAAAAAAGATTTTAATAAAATGGAGGAAAAGAGAAAAAAAGAGAGAGAGAAATGCTTACAGGTATCTGGGAAGAGGAGATGAAAAATCAGCCCTCCACTTCTTGGATCATACTGCTAAGAAGACAGTAAGGCACCCACAGTTTGAAGGCCCTCATGAATACATGTTCATGAATAGGGACCTTCATCTTGGCCGGAAGGGTGGGGTGGGCCGATGGGCAGACAGACACACAACTGCAGGAAGACTGACCCCAGAGGAAAGCAATGGCTGTGTATTCTGTTGAGGCTGATGGCTTCACTGGAAGCCACAACAAAGCTTCAAGTTTGTACGCCAAAGCATCAAGGGCCAGCACACCGAAAGGGCCATGCAACCTGAGACATGGTGTTTTCTCAGCGCTCTAGGGGAATGGATGATCCCAGGACCAAGGACACTTCTCTGTTCTGGTTCTGTCCCATCCGCCCTGTACCCAGGGGAAAACTCTCTCTACATAGAGGATCCTAGGAAGACCTAGGTTACTTTTCTCTCCCATCCCAGAGATGATGGATTTAAATCAACTTTGAGAAAATGAGGGTATATTTTTTACTTTTTTGAACTATGGACTGAGATTTTTACCTACCAGACCAGATAAGATGGAAACTGTTCCAATTCACAGAACAATGAGACAGGCACATTCAAACAATTATGAAATGACATGCAACAGATTTTTATCCACTGCTGCTAAGTCACTTCAGTCGTGTCCGACTCTGTGCGACCCCATAGACGGCAGCCCACCAGGCTCCCCCATCCCTGGGATTCTCCAGGCAAAACCACTGGAGTGGGTTGCCATTTCCTTCTCCAATACATGAAAGTGAAACGTGAAAGTAAAGTCGCTCAGTCGTGTCCGACTCTTAGTGACCCCATGGACCACAGCCTACCTGGCTCCTCCGTCCACGGAATTTTCCAGGCAAGAGTACTGGAGTGGGGTGCCTTTGCCTTCTCCGTTTTTATCCACAAACATATCAATAAGCAAACTTATATGACCCTGCCTCACCATTCTTCTTTCTCATCAAGATAAACACACACACACACAAATACACAATTCTGTGCATATACTCCTGAGAAACATGTACATTATGATTGGGTAGGAGCTACAGTGGCGCTAGTGGTAAAGAACCTGCCTGCCAATGCAGGAGACATAAGAGAGGCAGGTTCAATCCCTGGGCCAGGAAGATCCCCTGAGTAGGAAATGGCGACCCACTCCAGTAGTCTTGCCTGGAAGATCCCGTTCACAGGGGAGCCTGGCGGGCTACAGTCCATAGGGTTGCAAAGAGTCAGACATGACTGAAGTGATTTAGCACGCACGCAGGAGCTACTTATAAACCCAAAGTGAAGTGAAATGAATTGAAGTCGTTCAGTCCTGTCCGACTCTTTGCGACCCTATGAACTGTAGTCTGCCAGGCTCCTCTGTCCATGGGATTTTCCAGGCAAGAATACTGGAGTGAGTTGCCATTTTCTTCTCCAGGGGGTCTTCCCAACCCAGAAATTGAACTCAGGTCTCCCACATTGCAGGCAGACTCTTAAACATCTGAGCCACCAGGGAATCCTTATAAACCCTGAAGTTCCATAGAAAACCCTCTTTAACATTGCAGAAGTATTAACACTTTTTGTCATGATTTTCTCAGATCACTCCAGACACTTTTTATCTGTATTCCCAGCCCTCATCGTGCACAAGTGTTTCATACTAAGTGTGAAAGGAGCAATCATACTTAATTATTTTAAGCCTCTTAAATTAATTGGCTCTGAGAACTTTCCCCTAGAGTGTCCAAACTAGTGTTTGTCAATGGAGTTGCACGGCTTGCGTTTGAGTCAGTCCAATGTGCGAGCATATATGCTCAGTCACTTCAGTCGTGTCTGACTCTTTACGACCCCATGGACTATAGCCCGCCAGGCTCCTCTGTCCATGGGATTCTCCAGGCAAGAATACTGGGGTGGGTTGCCATGCCCTCCTCCAGGGGATCTTCCTGACCCAGGGATTGAGCCTAGGTCTCCTGCATTGCAGGCAGACTCTTTACTGTCTGAGCCACCAGGGAAGTCCTGAATAGGCAAAAGTGTGCTTTAAAGAAATTTCAGAGCAGATGAGAAGTGACCGAAGAGCTGCTAGGTTAGGAATACGCAGGTGTGACCTTGAGTGGAGAAGACATCCTGAGGATGCTGCGATGCCATGGCCTCTGGGAAACCAGATTTAATGGAGGAGCCAGATCCAGTAGGGAGGGAAGGGCGTAGCGGGGAGGCTTCTGTCCTATGCTGGGCTGTGTGATGCTTTTCTCATCACCTAGCACACAGCACGTGGGTGGTGGCAGTGTGACCAGTGGTCATTCTATGCCACAGGTGCTTACTTCTCAGCTGACCTTCCTCGCTGTTGTTCTTCAGCCATTAAGTCCTGACCAACTCTTCTGTGACCCCGTGGACAGCAGCCTGCCAGGCTCCTCCATCCATGGGAGTCACCAGGCAAGGATACTGGGCTGGGTTGCCATTCCTTTCTCCAAGAGACCTTCCCAACCCAGGGATCGAATCTTCTTTACCAGTTGAGCCACCGAGGAAGCTCAGCCTTCCTCATAATTCTGCAATAAGTAGGAGAAAGAAGTGGGAGAGAAATCAGTTCATTATGAGGGAGCATGGAGAATGGAGACACTTTGAGAGGAATTGAAATGTAGACAGAAAGATATTTCTATTTGCTATAAACACACATATTTAGTCAGTATATTTTGAATTACCTTCAAAATTCATTGAATTAATTTTATTTGAATGACTTCAGAAATTGGTTATTTCTCAGAAGGTTTTGATGTAGGTCTTAAATTGAGCCAGTTTGCCTTCTAGTAATAACTTACTAAACTAAATTTGACATTGAGGTACCAGAGTGATGAAATATAAACTTATATCACGGCTTTATGATGCCATGAATTTCCTTCAATAGTTGTTATTTTTTGTAGCTTTTTGTTGATGGTGGTGGTGGTAGCAGTTTTATTTTCCCCTCATTTTTATGAGATAGAATTAGCATATAAATTTTTTCCTTGTATTTTATAGCATTTGATTACTTCTTACCTTATACTTTTGTTTGCATTTCAAAAGGACCTGATGATAATAGCTGCCATTTATTGAACATCCATTTTATGCCAGATATCCTTCTGAGGACATTTATCTTATTTAACCCACAGAGCAACCTTAGGTGGCATGTGCTTTTGTTGCCACCTAAGTCATGCAACCATGCTAAGTCGATTTGGTTGTGTCCAACTCTTTGCGACCATATGAACCATAGCCCGCCAGGCTCCTCTGTCCATGGTATTCTCCAGGCAAGAATACTGGAGTGGGTTGCCATTCCCTTCTCCAGGGCATCTTCCTGACCCAGTGATCAAACACATGTCTCTTGTCTCCGGCATTGGCAGGCAGGTTCTTTACCACTAGCACCACCTGGGAAGTGCTTTTGTTAGTACCTTTTATTGATGATGTGAACCAAAGCACAGAGAAGCTAGCTAACTTGTTCACGACCACACAGCTAGCAAGTGGTAGAAAGAGATGTGAAGCCAGCTAGGTTGATTTTAGCACTTAAAATCTTTAACACAATACTGTGTTGCTTCCCATGTACTGTGTATGTTTCTGGAAGAGAGATTATGAGGATGCTTTTGAAGGGGGAATTTCCATTTTTCCTTTTTTATAGTCATAAGCTGTTTGCATTTGTTTATAAGAAGCATGCATTTATTTTGTAACTTGAACAAAATGAAGTAGAGAAACTAGTTTAAAAAGATAGTGTTGGGGTATCTATTTTGGTCTAGGTTGTTTTCTTTTTATTGCTTTTGGTTTTAGAATGATTCAAGTGAAGATATAATAGGTGAAAACTTGGAACTGTAAAATTATGACCTTTACAGAAAGGTGACTATCTGTAAAGGAATCTGTAATTCTGGAATAAGCAGATAAAACGGAGACGTATGTATAAGACCATTTTAATGACATAAGACTAATGTCAGGTCATAGTTGACTATTTTAGTATTGTATTGTATTTAGTAAGGTATTGTAATACCTTATTTTAGGTAATTCTTAGTATTGGCTGGTTTACTGAACCTAGTTTATGTATTTATATATAAGATATACATTTAAATCTTTTTAGTGATTTCTTTTTATTTATGCTTCTTGACATGTTTAAGCAAGTGGTATCTTTCCATATAAGGGGCAAAGGAATTTGAAGCTATGAGGCAGGCTGACAAAGAGGAAGTGTATCCTGTCTGAGCAAGCAAGAAAAAGAAAGGAGAGGGGAGAATTCTTGAAACATTTAGCTCTTCAGAAAAAAAAAAAAAATGTGGCCATTATTTCACCATAGCAGTTGATTTGTCACTTTAAATAAAAGCTCTAGAAACAAAGGTATACTTAGAATACCTCTTTGAGGTTCAGGCTTTATGTGTTTAATGGAGTAATAGGTCAGAAGAGTCAATTATATGATTGATCAATTACATGACTGATCAATTCCCTTTGGTTACACCATCCTCTGAATCTCTAAGGCCTGGTCTACAGATATGCATGACCAGCCAGAAGTATCATCAGTTACCAAAAAAAAAAAAAAAAAATTGTATCTTTTTTGAGGATAAAATTAACAGTTTTTTCCTGCATGTCAGTGAAAACAAAACTTTGTGATGGGGAACAGTCTAGTTAATCTCTGGAAGTGCGAAAATGTGGTATTCCAAATCAGATGCCTTCTCTAGGTGGACTAAAGTGCTCTTGGTTATGCTGTTTTCCTATTTCAACCCAAATAACAGTTTTGCATAGAAATGGGAATGCGAGGAACCAACTATGGTCTCCAATGCTCTAGAAGTATTTTCATGGTCCTCAAGACCCAATGATGGCCTAAAGATATACTGATTGGCAACACTAATTGAAAATTTTTGAGCAAGTCCATAACCTATGTACATTTTCCAGCTGTATGTTGTAGCTCCCAGGGATTGGCAAGGCTGAATCAGAATGTCTCTTTGCCAAGACTTGTCTGCAAATTCTTAACCTTTTTTTGTTTGCCAGGAACAAAGAAAACTTGTTGTAAACTCCGCTGCTGCTCTAACATAGGAACAGTCTTTTCTGAAAATGCAAATTAGACAAGTAAGAATCATTGCATCATCTGCTGCATGCACTTACATTTGGTTTCTGCTATTGTGTGTATATATTACTTTCATACCTTACTTGATGTGTTTTATAGCCCTTTAGCATTTTCAAAGCACTTGCATATGTGAGTATCATTTGATCTTTTCTGCGATCCAGTGTTTCTAATAGACTTCATGTTCAAAAACATTTGATACTTAAATTTATATGGTGCATATATCATACAACAAATGTTCTGATTATTGTTATATGGAAAATTGTGTTATATCCCAAAACATAGGTTACACACATTTGGCAAAGTAAGCCATTGTCGGTTTTTATTGCCACATGAGCTGGATTTTCAAATACTACCAAATGCATCTGGGTGTTTGTTTTTAAGGTAAAAGCATCATTTAATGATTGCTTTTTCCCCAATATGTAGGAAAAAGCCAAGTATTTGGGGTCAGGTGGATGACTATTGAAGATTTGACTAGGCTTAAAAATGCAATACACTGAACATTTTATTGTTAACCTGTAAGTGACTAATAAGGTTATTGCTTTAAGTAAAACTACTTTTGTTTGTTCCGTTTTTATTATTGTTCAGGTGAGAGTTATCAGTTATCGCTAGTTGTGACTAGAGAATCAGTCAAGAACAGCAATTCATGGTTTTGTTTGGCGAGTAACTACTATACCTAGGTGATAGCTGACACTTCTCTCTCCTGGATTGGAAAGAGACTCTACTGATGAATGGTGGCAATCAGAATATATTTGAGCAATTATATAAGTAAAAATGAGTGATTTTAAGTCAAACTAAGATCAGGAAGTTGGCTGAACCCTGTGCTGTTACCCCATCAGTCTGCTCCCCACTAGTGGAGGGGATGTGCAGTCTGCCTGCGTGGTTGCCCTGAGCCGCTGGAGTTTGCGGTGACCTCACTGTCCTTCCAGCGTGTTGCCATCTTGTCTTTTGCTTGCATGCACGCACCCCCTTGCTATGTTTTGTCTGGAGTGCCTTTCCCCCTGCTCTTCCCATGGGAAGGTGCTTCTTATCTTTCAGGTTTCCATTTAAGCTCACTTCCTTAAAAAACTCTTTCTTTGTAATAAAGACTAGGTCGAGTCTTCCTTTTAAACACTCATATAGCATCTAAAATATAACTTCCAAGTTGTACATGTCAGTTGAGGCTAAAAGAGGGTGATTTTGTATTTGGTAGGTATCACATTCAAGAGGAAGAGGACTAAGTGTAAGAAGTTTTATCAGATGAAAACAATGGTTGTGTTTAGCTGTATATCTTAAAGGCATTTATTTATTTATTGGTGAAAATTGCACTAATGAGCATTGTGTACCTGATGAGTGGAAATTTTTTTAATTAAAAAAATATTTTTAATTTAAAAAATTGTATTTGGTCACACAGTGTGATATGTGAGAACCTAGTTCCCTGACCAGGGATGGAACCTAAATCCCCTGCATTCGAAGCATAGACTCTTAACCACTGGACTGCCAGGGAAGTCTCCTAATGTGTGGATATTAACATATCTAGCTCTGTGAAATATACAAGATGAAGGATATAGCCTTTTTAAAGCTTGAGGTTTATTTGGAGAGATAACAGAGAGATGTTCCACATAGACTTGTATTGTGTATAATATAATGAGGTGCTAGATCATATGACAGGTACGGGGCTGGCTTCTATAGGCCATTGGAGAGCTGAGTCAAGGTGTCTAACTTGTAGTACTTTCACACAATATTCATTTGGGTCAATCCATTATAGTTACTAAATTGTCTGTAAGATAGATAAAATAGAAATGTATTAAAATATTATCTTACCAGCTTAAATTGGTTTAAATATTCTCTAGCAAAGATCAAATCCAAGACAGAGAAACAGGGGAAGAAAATAAATATCTAGACATGGGATTCAGAACAGGGGAACACTGTGTAACAGAAAAAGCGTAGATGTCAAAATATAAGGAAAAGATGGAAAAGGAACAGAAGAAGGAGTCTGCTACCATGAAAATTCAGAGAGAGAAATATTCCCAGCAAAAGTTTCATAAGAAGGCAAGAAGGTGAAAAGGTGCCTCTGTTTGTTAAAAGAAGAACATCTGAAATATAGTGTAAAGATAATTTAAAAAAGAAGAAAAGTTAACTCTAAAGATATCAATAGGATTCTATGGCCATAGTAATTTTGCATGTAATTAAAAATCTGGCTGACATCACTGAGAGTTTAGTTATTTTCAGGAGTATCAAATGGTAGACTACTTAATACACTGTGCATTATTAAGTTAAGTTATAAATAATGTCTCTCATATGAGCCAGTTTAACATTTGGCATTCTAATGAATAATATTATAAAATTAAGCTATTGTTATAATGACAATGTGTTGTTTTCTTCCTTGGTGAGATTTTTTGAGACTTTGAAATTTTTTTCCAGATATGAGACAGACCTGCATTATAAGACCCTTCAATATTGCCATACATGGCCATTATTTCAAAGCTAATTAAAGTTAATTTAGTTCTGAGAATTACTAAGCTCCTTGAGATAACTGGACGACCTCAAAATCTTGAAAAGCATGGGCTGTTTGTGTTTAAAACTTGGTATAGCTTTGGAATAATCAGAACCAGTTTATTCCATGAATACTTTAACCTTAAACATTAAAACTCACTAACTCTTAAAAAGTATACGGTTGTCCCTCAGTATCAGGAGTGTTTGGTTCCAGAATCCACTCCCCCCCTGACATCTAAATTCACAGATGCTCGAGTCTCTTACATAAGATGGTGTTGTTTTCCAGTCATTAAGTTCTGTCTGACTCTTTGTGACCCCTGGCCTATAGCCCACCAGACTTCTCTGTACTTGGAGTTTTTCAGGCAAGCATCCTGGAGTGAGTGGCCATTTCCTTCTCCAGGGGATCTTCCTGAACTAGGGATTGAACCTCCATCTCCTGCATGAGCAGGTGGATTCTTTACCACTGAACCACCAGGGAAACCCTTTTAAGATGGTGTAGTATTTGCAAATAAGCTACGGACATGCGCCTGTGTACTTCAAATCATCTCTACATTACTTACACTATCTAAAACAGTGTAAAGGATATCAATTATGAGTTGCAGTGCGTGGCTAATTTAAGTTTTGGCTTTTGGAAATTTCTGGAATTTTTTTTCCCTGAATATTCTCAATCCATGGTTGGTCGAATGCTCAGATGCAGAACCCTTGTGGGTAGGGAAGGCTGACTGTATATCTGATGGATGTCTCTTGCCACAAATTAAAGGTTGGGATGTTTTTAAGCTAAATGTATCATTTATACATTTGTTTGAGGACAGAGGCATTACCTTGTAGAAGCAAATGGTTTCAGATAATATTTATGAGAATATTATAACAATGGAGCTTCATGTGGGGTTTGGAACATTTTCAAATCTGGAAGGAGAGTTCCACAGACCAGATTTCCAGTGGGGGAGCCCAAGAAGAGCTAACAGTAATGTGGCACACATATTGTGTTGCTGTATTTACTAAATTCTAAATTACCTGATGTTATAAAGGACACCCAAAGCATTCTGCCAGATAACACAGGAGACTTCCAAGATCAAATCAAACTCAAGCCAAGCAGAACAGTTTCACTCAAAGAGATTTGAAATCTGTGATCGATAAGCTTGCATTTTCTTGTGACCTTGTTTCATCAAAGTGACTTTGTCAGAAGTTCCCCCAAACCTATAGTTCCTTCTCTTTGTAACCAGGATTTCTTGTGTGCTGAAGACACCTAAGCAAAGTACAAGCAGGGTAGACTTTTTATGTGTATTTCTCCCATTTTCACAAGCTTTCTTTGTATTCAGTGATTGCAGTGCACATATGTATACCCTGCAGCTACACCCAACTTTTCTATCTTTAGGAGTTATAGTCTAAATAGAAAACTGGAAACAACGTAATAGAGTGTATAATAGAGGGGCTAGAATGCAGGTGTGAACTCGGCTCACTCAGGTCAAGATCTTCACTCATTAAACTGGAGATAAGAGTACTTAGAGGGTTGGCCAAAAAGTTTGGGGTTTTCTGTAAGATGTTATGTAAAACCCAAATGAACTTTTTGGCTAACCCAATATATTATAAAGATTGAAAGCAGGAGGAGAAGGGGACAACAGAGGATGAGATGGTTGGATGGCATCACCAACTCAATGGACATGAGTTTGAATAGACTCAGAGAGCCGGTGATGGACAGGGAGGCCTGGCTTGCTGCAGTCCATGGGCTCGCAAAGATTTGGACGACTGAACAACTGAACTGAACTGAACTGAATATATTACAGGGTTGTTGTGAAATTAAAATGGGATAATGTATAGCAGTATAATAAAGGAGTAATAAATGGTATTTGTTCTTTTTTACTCTCTTATATAATATTGTCATATGGATACACAGTGAAAATATAATTGCAGGCTATATCTATATGTCAATAAAGGCAAATGGATATAGAATATCCTTTTGGATTTATTAATTTATCTTAATAACTCTAAAATTTAAAAAAGTTAGGAAAATCTAAATGATTTTGGCATTACATAGATTTATTATATTCTGTTTTTTTAGTACTTAGATTACCAATATTTGATTTCATAAGTGTAGAAGTTAAGGCACTGAGATTGGAAATCCCTATTCCTGATTCCGGAACAAGTCCATGATAGAAAAATAACTGTGCTAATCAAACCAAGTTGACTATTTCTTCATTGCCCCCATGGAAAGCAATTAATACAGAAGGAACTTTAGTGTGTCTACCTAAGAAGATAAATCATGAAAATAAAAATCAAAGAGAAGACTTATTAATATTCATTTTCATGAGAGAAATAATCAAAGGGACACTTTTTAAAAAAAAGTTTAAAACTGTTTAACATTAGGAATTAGTGACCTCAAACAAAGTCAGATATTGAAGAATAAGATGATAGCTTCAAAGATTTAAATTGAGTGAAAACATCTCAGGAGAATGAGAGCTTTGGCTATTCCTAAAGAAAAAGAAGTGTATTCAAGTATAACTTTCTAAAGAAGTGGAATGAAATGGCTCCTTTAACCCTTCAATTCAAAGTGATCCTGGGTGGGCACCATTAGTTGCAGTTGGAAAAACTTCTTTGTTTCATCTCTGTCTTCTACTTTCTTTTCCCTGATTCTCTAGGTAAATATGAGTCATTAATAAACACATGACAGACAGTTGGAAAGAGATCCCTGAAATAAGTAACAGATGAGTAGAGTGCTTGCTCAAATTGTATTCAGAAGAAGAGGATGAGCATAGAACTACAAGATTCGCATTTTAGTGACATACCCAGAGGTTGTTTTCCCTTGTAAATAATTCCCATATGATTTGGGCTGACTCCATGTCAGCGAGAGAATCAGCTCTTGTGGGTCTGTGAAGCCACCCCAAGAAAGAAGAAGTGTGTCCAGCTGTGCTGGACCTCAGCCACAAACAAGATCACCAGAGGCTTGCTCCTTGCTCGGTGTCCTCCACTGTGAAGCCCTCTTCAGTGCCCTTTGGTTTATTTAAAGAGAACATTTCACAGGGACTCCTCGTGGGCTACATACTTGCCATGTGTCTCCACATATGAGGGCGTCCCTGGTAGCTCAGTTGGTAAAGAATCCACCTGCAATGCAGGAGACCTGGGTTCAACCCCTGAGTTGGGCAGATCCCCTGGAGAAGGGAATGGCTACCCACTCCAGTATTCTTGCCTGGAGAATCCCTGGGGACAGAGGAGCCTGCAGGGGTCCAGTCCATGGGGTTGCAGAGAGCTGGACACGACTGAGTGACTAAGCACACAGCACGCTCATCTCCACATATGCAGCTCATTGAATCATGATTTTCATTTTACTTCTCTCTTTTTAACTCCCCCTCTGCAAGCTATGTTTGCTCAAGCCTCCAATATTGGTCCTACCTAAAAATATGGTGGGTTACAGTCCACGGGGTTGCAAAGAGTGGGACATGACTGAGTGACTTAACTAACTAGCTAACTAACTAAAAATATGCAAAAATGCAAATGAAAGCTCTCTTCTCACTAAAATTGCTTTTATTTGGGAAAGTGTGGTTATTTTTCATAGCAATGAAATGATGTTATTTATGTTTACATAGAATGGAGTTAGCATTATTTTTTTAAAATTTTATTTGATTTCTTTTTTTTTTTTTTTTTTTTTTTGCCACACCACACAGTTGGCGGAATCTTAGTTCCCTGACCAGGGGTTGAACTTGTGCCCCCTGCAGTGGAAGCACAGAGTCCCAATCACTGGACTACCAGGGAATTCCCTAGCATTTTTATTTTTAAATGAATTAATAAATTTGAAAATGTCTTCCTTAGTTTCTAATTTCGAGTAGGCTAAGTATTGGTAGAGATGACCCACAAAATCAAACACTCTCTAGGGGTCTTGAATACTTTTAAAAGTGGAAAGGAGAAAAAAAAAAGATTGGAAAGGAGTTTGAGATGAAAAAAGGTTTGAGAATAGGAGGTCCATATTCATGTGTCCTTTTCCTTATCACTCTCCCCTCTTTCATCTCAGCCCCATGATACCCTACATCAGATTTTTCAAAGTTATTTCTATATTAAAGAATTTTCCCCAGTTTTTTATTTCTGAATATTTCTCAGCAATGATTAACACTGCTTACCTCTCTTTTCTTAAAATTCTTTCTTCTATGACAGCAAACCCCTCTAATTTTCTCAGTACTTTCGTGATTACACCCTCTTTCTCTCTCTTGGTCCTGTTCCCTGGGATTTTTTTTTCCTCTCAGTTGCCTCTACATGCTTGTCCTTAAAGATATTTTTCCTATCTCTTTTCCTAGCATTTCTGGATCTGAAGTTTTTCTCATGATGTGAAACAAAAGCATTCCAGTTGCCAGCTGAAAACCTGTATCTCAGTCAATGGATCTAAAACCAAATTCAACAGCTTCTAATATGGAGGCTCAATCCTCTTAGTTACCCCATCTTAAAATTCCAGAGTGATTTTTTATTCCTTTTTATTTGGGAAACCTCACGTGTGTGTTCTGTGTTTCTCCCATCCATTCTGAGATAGTGCATCTTTGCGAGCTCATCATCACAAATCTATAGTTAATTTATTGACTGTCTTCCCCTTCTACCCACGTAGACTTTCACTTGCCTAGTTTCCCCTACACCTTCCACCAGAGTTACCATCAAAATCATCGGTTTTCAACTTTTATTTTTAATGAGGAGAAGTTTTTTCCACCACCCCCCAAAATAATCCTAACATTTAGCTATAGTTGAGCTTTACAGATGGATTTACCACGGAAAACTTGAGTGAGGCTTGTCTGAAGCTTCTTCTACGCTATGCAGTTATTTGCTACTCAAGGTACTGGAACAGACCTGTGTATCTAAATATTTCTTACCCATACTTTCATTCATTCAGTCCTTCTGTTTTCATACCACACTCCTTTTGCCCTAACTTCCTGTGTATCTGGTGCTTCCCATTCCAGGGCCTTTCTGTAGTTCTTTAGCATTGCTACATTTTCCTCTTGCTGGTTTCCTCCTTCATATGAACAACCTTTGTGGTTTGACTAAGTTAGTTATTATAAATCCATCAGCTTCCCATCTTACAAAATTTGAATATATCTTACCTATTATTTTTTATCTCTTCTAGCTTTGCTTTCCTTTTCTGGTGGCTTAAAGTGCTAGTTGCTCAGTTGTGTCCAACTCTTTGCAATCCCATGACTATAGCCCACCAAGCTCCTTTGCCCATGGTGTTCTCTAGGCAAGAATACTGGAGTGGGTTGCCATGCCCTCCTCCAGGGGATCTTCCCTACTCAGGGACTAAACCCAGGTCTCCCGCATTGCAGGCAGATTCTTTATGGTCTGAGCTACATTCAATACCCTTTTATTCCTTTCCTTACCCTCATTTTAGTGGCATCTCACAAAGTACACAAGTTATCTATTGCTTAGTAACAAATCACCATGAATTTAGCAAAATAAAATAACACGCATGAATTCTCTCAGTATTGCTGTGCATCAGGATTGCTCTGGCATGGCTTAGCTGGGTCTACTTCAGGGTCAAGGCTATAGTCAAGGTTCTTGCCAGAGTTGAGGTTTTATGTGAAGGTTCAAAGGGGGAAACATCCTCTTCTATGCTCAGGTAATGATTGACATTTCAGCTCCTTATGAACCACTGAATTGAGAGCCTCTGTTCCTTAGTGACTGTTGGCCAGAGGTCACCCTCAGTCCCTTGCAACATGGCCCTCCCCTCCCTACATGACAGCATGCTTCATCAAAGTCAGCAGTGGAGAAGAGTTCTCCTAGTAAATTGGAAATTGTTATTTTGTATATGAAGTGATATCATTTTTGCCACACTTTATTGGTTAGAAGTGCTCACTCAAGGTAAGGGTATTTATTACAGGAGAGTGTAAATACAGGGAGGTGGGTGGGGGGTTGTCCTAGGGTTTGCCTGCCACAGCGTGCATTAGTGATGAACACATGGATCCAAGTCCTCATTACTAACTGGAAGTCCTCATTCTTTCCCTTCCATCAAGCTTGTAATTCCCAGGTGGTGCTAGTGGTAACGAACTTGCCTGCCAATGCAGGAGATGCAGGAGACATGGATTTGATCCCTGGGTCAGGAAGATGAAAAGTAGGCAATGGCAACTGAGTGCCTGGACTGAACTGAACTGAACTGAATGTAGCATCGGCTTGTATCTGAGGCATTGTGCTAAGTATTTCATATATCACTATGTCATTTAACATTTGCCTGGAAAATTCCATGGACAGAAAAGCCTGTTGAGCTACCGTTCATGGGCATGCAAAGAATTAGGCACAACTGAACACACATAATTCCATCAAGTTTCATCCCCATCACACCAACAAAACCGTTCTTGTCAAGGCCCAAAGTGACCTTGACCTTGAAAAATCCACTGAACTATCCTGAGACTCTATCATGGCTCACTCCAATCCAAGCCTCAGTTTACAATTTGAATAGAAACATAGGCAGACTAGTCTGCTAAATAATTGAGTGGTACTTAGTGTGACAACTATAGCTTTATAGAATAGTCCAGAGTCTATACTTCCAGACACCATTTTCAATAATAAATTAAGATAGCAATTCCTAGGCTGAAAATGACTTCAGTAATCAGGTAGTCCTCTGGATGTCTTAATTAAAATTGATGTCCGTTTTCATTTGTCTCTGCTTCCCCTCAGTTCCATACCCATTTGACATGCAGATTTTTTTAGTAACCAGACTAACAAATGAGATTGTGCAAAGTTGTCCCAGTCAAAGTTAGGTATTTACTTCTAGTGGGTAATTATTTTTATATCCCCAAACCAAACTACATATTAAGAGCAATTACATATTTGGGCTTAAAAGTTATCTTTGGGAAATGCTATCTGGGATTCAGTGGAAATGAGAAAACCAGGAAAGTACTAACCATGATATTGCAGTGAAAATTCTGAAAAACAAATCTAGAAAAAAGGAGAGAGTGAGAGAAGAAAGGAAATTGATAATACCCTGTTATCTGCAGGAAGTTCTCTTAATTAAGGAGAGTAAAACCCCAGTCATTTATAAGTCGTCCGAGAAAATCACTGTATTCTGTCCATTTTTATGTTTATTTCTACTTTCTTTTTTTCTTTTTTCCTAAAAAGCAATTAAACATTAATTACATTCAGAGGAGAGATTGCTCTGATAATATAGTCAAGAAAAGAGAAGTGTCTTACTGTTTCTTTGCCAAAGGTTTTCAGCCAACATTGTAAAAGAAGAATCTGAAAAAGGGAAACTATGCAAGCTGAATTAAAAAATCCATTTTCAAATGTTATGGGGGCAATGTAAAAGGATATTACATGCTCAAATATCTAAATTATTCTTTAGCTTTTGAAATGGATTTAGTAATATTACTAAGGGTATTGCATAGACACAGTCTTAGGCAAATTTTTAAAGTACAGGATTTTGAAATCCTAAACTCTAATTTATGCATCTAAAAATTATAAAGTGAAAAATAATACCTACATCATAGAATTATTCTGAATGTTAAATGACATAGTGATATATGAAATACTTAGCACAATGCCTCAGATACAAGCCGATGCTACATTCAGTTCAGTTCAGTTCAGTCCAGTCACTCAGTCGTGTCTGACTCTTTGTGACCCCAAGAATCGCAGCACACCAGGCCTCCCTGTCAATCACCAACTCCCAGAATTTACTCAAACCCTTGTCCATCGAGTCTGTGATGCCATCCAACCATCTCATCCTCTGTCGTCCCCTTCTCCTCCTGCCCCCAATCCCTCCCAGCATCAGGGCTTTTTCCAATGAGTCAACTCTTTGCATGAGGTGGCCAAAGTACTGGAGTTTAGGCTTCAGAATCAGTCCTTCCAATTAACACCCAGGACTGATCTCCTTTAGGATGGACTAGTTGGATCTCCTTGCAGTCCAGGGGACTCTCAAGAGTCTTCTCCAACACCATAGTTCAAAAGCATCAATTTTTCAGTGCTCAGTTTTCTTCACAGTCCAACTCTCACATCCATACATGACCATTAGTGATGGCTAAAAGTAAATTCCTTAAACAAAAGTACTTTGTAACTAGAGTGACTATAATTTATGGGCCAATACAAGGATTTTTGAGAGTAAGCAAACATGCTATTATTAGTTATACCTGAACCGCAAGTAAAAACCAGACAGTCCCAGGAGTATAATTGGGTTGGCCAAAAAGCTCCTTTGGGTTTTTCCATTATATTGAGTGAACTTATTGGCCAACCCAATAGAATGTGTGGTTGCTCTATCTAGAATCAATTATCATAGCTAGCGATAAACATTTTCTTTTCCAGAGATCACACATATGCAAGACAAGCAGAATCTTGATTCAATTATGTATCAGTAACTCACCTAAAATTTCAAGAAACAATATTTATTAGGATTATGGTTTAATCAGAGTTTGGTTTTACTGAAGATCACCAATGATTCTTCAAATATGTCCACAGCTCACTTGGCTAATGTCCACTTTTCTTATAAACCAGAAATTTCCCCATGGTTTTACTGTCTGGCTGATTGAAGCTAATATATGTTCCAAATGTTTTCAAAATGTTTGCTTTCTTTCTTTAGCTTTCCTTGCAGTTAAGGTGCAGTTATTTCAAAGTGCCCATGATTTCTATCAGAAATTAAAATGATGCTTAACGAGAACAAAACATGTTTTCACTTGAAATGCAATTAAACCAATTTGGAGAAAAGGGTTTTTTTTTTTCCCTAACTAAGATGAAAACAGCTGTATTTATCAAGCTGCTTATAATGGTATTAGAATTTCTCTTTTAGAAACATTTGCTTTAAGATAATATAATTTTTAAAAATTATCATTGACATTGTAGATAATGTTATTTTCATTCCAATATCTCTTCAGTTACAAAGAGAATCTTTATTTTTATAACTCATGGCAGGCTCACTTGATCATATATTAATAGGAAGTTTGTGGAGAGTTGTTCTTAAAGGCTTGTGTGTGGAAGGTCTCCCAACAAGATTTTCATTTCCTGACTAAATATGATTTCTTCATGATTATGCTAAAATTTTAATTTTTATAATGCCTCAAGATAGAAATCACTTCTGCATACATTTTTAAAAATTCCCCCAAAGTAAAAACTGCAGATAATTTCCATAATCTAGGAAAAACATTTCTCTAAGCTGCTAATTTTTATTTTCATTTTTATTTGTATGTTTTGGTGTTTAATAAGTACAACCTATGTCTTAATTTACTACATATTGGCATGGTTTGCTGATGTTTTCCTAAAACCTGAAAAAAAGAAAACAAACCCTGTTTCTGTTTCCACGTAAGAACACTTTTTCTTGATCTTTCATAGTTTAGGTCCACAGAATCAGCAGAAATAGCAAACATTGTCTTGTGTATATATAAATGCATATATACAAACAATAGAAGAAATACGCAATTCCCCATGATAATAATACTTGAAGACGTCATTACCAACAACAACAAAAAAAACCATTACTGCTGTTAAGAGCTTGACCTTAAAAGTGTAATCTAAACTTCTGTTTGAAAATAGCATGTAATAAGCATATGAAACTCTAGAATTGTAAGTAAGATAAACGTCATTTGGATTAGTTATGTAGCTATGAGATACTTCTATATTCTAATTTTAGGCTAGGTCTACACTGGATAACAAGTTAAATGTTTTGACTAGATTAATTTAGTCAATTTAACTTGAATGATTAATTTGTGTTATTTTCCTCCTTTGAAAGAACCATGGAATCCTATATTTTCAACATAACTAACAGGAATAAATCACTCTGTTAAGTACCATGAAAGATATAAAATTCCAATAACACAGGATCTGCCATCAAAGACCTTTCCCTCTGTTTACAAGTAAATTAATATACATTCATCATCAAGAAGGTAGATAGAACTGTAGTCAGTGATACATGAGCAATATAATCAGGCATGGTCCTTATTTTCCAGGATTTGCATCGTAAGGAAGAAAGATTAAGGCCACAGAAAAAATTATATTCTTTTTTTGTACTCTGGAGCATTTTGATAAGAAATATATGGAACAAAACTGTGTTTTTGGCAGTTCCAGTCATGGTGTCAGGGTTGGTGTCGGCAGATACCATATTTGTGACACAAAAAAAGGACATTTCCTTTATCCACCAGGTGCCCCTTATCCTAAAACTCTTGAAGAAGCTGTGCAAATCCATGTGCTCAAAGCGTGGTAAACAGAGGATGCTCTCTGCACTGAGAATAGAAGGATAATCTCAACCATTCAGGGTTGATCACGCAAGGAAAAACCCAACTATTTAGCCAAATGTCAGTAGAGTGAACCCTAACTGTTAAACTTGTCTGCCTTTTTACTATATTCTTCAAACTATATTTAGTCTCCTTCAAATAGGAGTAAATGTTAGAGACCCTTTTAAAAAACAGAAAATTAATATAAATTAGTCACAGCCCTTGGAATGGACTCTTGCAAGAGTGGAGCCATGAAACTTAAGTTTTATTGGTTTCACCATAATTTCACCTTAATTCACAGATATTTTCAAGGTACAGGAAGTGTGATTAAAGACATGTAAGTCCAGTTAAATATTAGTTCAATTATCTCATTAAAACACTGAAGGATAGTTCATGAGTGGCTTTGATTACCTGAAACTCTTGTCTACAAAATCATTGATGTTTGTGTACACAATTTCACCAATGCCTATTGACCAAACTGGTTAGCTCAGATCTCATTTCCAACATTTCCTTCAGAATTGGGGTTCAGTTTGTCAAAATTGGGCTCTCTATGACCTTTCATCATCCATTTTATCTTGCCTTTGTAGGTAGTCTGTGGACTGAGTTAAAGCATGTTCTATTATTGAGCATTTTGAGATTGTTCCAGGATTTGAAAATTTTAAATTACTCTGGTTTCTTGGAATTAGCTAATGCATACCACAACTTTCCTTGAAAAACATATTTGAGCCAAAGTGGCTTTAGGGAAGTGTTTTATGTTTTAATAAGGTTGAGAAAAGGAGATAAATTCATCTAGTCATAGTAATGTAGTAAATCTTGTTGAGAGGAACCATTCTCTAAATGACACAGCTATAATTTCATTCCAGCTGATTTTGTGGACTTGAAACATTTCACTCTGCTTTTCTGTCTCATAAAGAAATTTCCGTTCAGGTTATTTGTACAGATCAACAGATAAAACCTTATGTACTAGAGCTGAAACTGTTCTGTTAAATATCTCTCTTATCCATGCCAACAATTTCGCTTCTTCAGGACCATGGACCTTCCTTAGGAACATACACGCATTTCCCTAAAGAATCCTTAGGCTGTGATATATTTTTGAGTTAAATTGTTATTATGTATAGAAAAATTCTTTATGTCCACCATGAATGCACATCAAAGTTTATATAGCATTCATCTCCATGGCAGGTGCTTTATCTTACTGATTATTTTGGCAGAGAACATATACCAAAAATCTCCCTGTGAGAAATACAAACAAACCTCCACCCTCCAAAAATAGAAAAAAACCACAACTCTTCAGATCCCCTCTGGACCTGTGAGTAAAGCTTATAAACTTTCTTGGAGTCCGTTTAATGCCTGTGACTCTGGCTGAAGCTCAAAGAAAGGGTTGGAGAGGGGATGGTCTACAAATAGAGGAGTTAGGATTTCTGAGTTGGGCTTGATCGTCTACCTATGAAAGTTTCTACATTACTTCCCCATGTGCCTTGTTTTATCCTCTCAGAAAATAGGAGTTTCATCATCTGAGGATGTAAAATATCATGTGAGAGGACTTTTGGAGCCTGGAGAGCACCTTGGACGCATTTTCTGCATCATTCAGATCCTCATTTTACTGACAAGGAAAATTACGGCTGGGGAAGTTGACTCCCCAAATCCATGAAGCTAGGAAGTGGCAGAGCTGTGAGCGTCACTGCAGATTCCAAACTTTTTTCCTCTTTGTCATTATCCATCCTCTTTAATATCTGCTGTCTAAAGCACTGTATAAATTAAAATGTTTTTATAACTGCATTACCTTACTATTGTTCTGTAACAGATCACTCCAGTCTTACACTGAAAAACAACACTTATTTATCAGCTTCCAGTTCTGTTGGCCAGACGTCTAAGCAGGGCATAACTGGGTCCTCGGCATCGGGTCTTAGGAGAAACATCTTGGCTGAAATCAAGCCATCGACTGGATTGTGTTATGGGCTAGAGCTCCAGTCCTCTTTCTGGCTCATCGAGGCTGTAGGCGGGATTCAGTTCCTTCTGGTTGTAGGACTGAGGTCCTGTTTTGCGGGCTGTCAGCCAGGGTTGCTTTAAGCTCCTAGAGGCTGCCCTCCATTCTTAGGCACGTGACCCTCAGGGCAGCTACTTCTTCAAAGTCAGTAGGATGATCTTTCTCTTCAGGAAAGGCTCTCTTAAGGGCTTCCCTGATTGGGTCGGACCCACCCAGGATAATCTCCCAACCTAATCACAACCTAATCTATAATATCCATAGGTTCCACCCATGCTCAAGAAAAAGGGATCATACAGGGTATGTGTAGGATCATACAGGGGATGGGGATCTTGTAATTAGAACTGGGATTCTCTTTACTAAATCTACTCATTCAAATACTAGTTTCCCTTTTTTTTTTAACCTCTTTTTCCCTTTACTGCCTCCCATTGAGTTAGTTAAGAGTCCTACTGAAAACCCAGAAAGGGATGATGAGAGGAGGTGAATTAGGAGCAGTGTGATGAAAACTTCAAGTCCATAAAAATATCTGATTTTTTATTAGTTTTACTTATTCTTGGCAGACTTAAGTGCTAATACACTGCTAGTTGCTCAGTCGTGTCTGACTGTTTGCAACCCTATGGACTGTAACCTGCCAGACTCCTCTGTCCATGGGATTCTCCAGGCAAGATGACCTAGCATAATTCAGAATTGCCTATTCAGCCATTACTGAATGGTTAAAGAAAATAATAATAATCAGCTATTCTCTTGGAAAAATTACTAAAACTTCTTTTAGTAATGTTGGCCTGGATTCAGAGAGGTTTGTTAGGAGCAGCAGAAGCTAGAATTCAGGGGACAGTGATGACCAACAGAGGTGCTATTTTTCTAGTGCCTCCTGTAGGCTGGACACTTGACTCATGTGAGCTCATTTAATCCTCACCACGGTGATCTGTTACAACAGGTGGTACAGTCCCCCTATTACAGATGAGGGAACATATGTGAAGGGGCAGAGTCAGAATTCAAAGTTCGGTCTGGTTCACTGGTGCTCTCTTGAAGACAGGCTTCCATCTAAAGGTTCAAGGTAGAGACCATGACCCTCAGAGGTTCTCAAACACTTACACAGAAAGTAGAGGATGGTAGATGGGGCTGGTGAGTAACCAGTAGACCCTGAGACAGAGGCTATTTTAACCAATTGTAAGATATCAACTCTATAAAGGGACTGTACTTCTCCCTTCCAGAGTGATCATTAAAGTTTGCAGAAATTAAGATGAAGGCTTGGCATCATAAAGTTATTTTTCTTTATAGGGGAATTTACAGGTAAGGGATGAGTTGAACTTTATAATACCTCATTATGATGGTTAATGAGAAAAGTATTGATATTATTATTAATAAGTTTGCTTCTTTTTAATATGAGCAAATAAGGCACAGAGTAGGTAAACAAGGGGGCTCAAATGGATAAGTACATAAAAATGTAGTGACAGAAACCAACTTGACTTGTTCTTGAGTCCTGCTAACTGTACCTCTGGTTGAACAAGTCAATTAGGATTGAGCTTATAATGAGAACTCTACTCAATGCTCTCTGGTGACCTAAATGGGGAGGAAATTGAAACAAGAGGAGATATATGTATACATGTGGCTGATTCACTTTGCTGTCCAGCAGAAACTAACACAACTTTGTAAAGCAACTAGACTCCAATAAAAATTAAAAAAAAAAAAAGATCAAGTTCATATAGCTGCAGAGCTGGGAAGAGTTGTGATTACTTCGTGAAAGCCCCCGTTGCGTTGGGGTAAAAAGTTAAATTTGGAAAGATTTCAAAATCCTGCAACTGCTGCTCAATCGCTCTGAAATTGAATTGCATGTAAATGGGGAATTCTCTGAATGCATTTACATTCTATTCATTTTAATAAATCATATGTCAGATGTGTACTTTATGAGATAGCCTGATGATTCCTGAGGCATCATTCCTGTGGAGCAGAGAGACAGGCTTGAAAACAAACAATGACAATCACAAAGGTGCTGAACTGAGATGTTTAAGGAAGACACACGGATAACAGCGACCAATTCTGTGGGAGAGCAACAGGGAAGAGTAGAAAACGGGCGTTTGGAGTAGGGTCTGCCTACTAGGCAGAAAAAGGAAAGAATTTCTGTGCTGAGTCACTCAGTCGTGTCCAGCTCTTTGCGACCCCATGGACCGTGGCCCGCCAGGATCCTCTGTCCGTGGGATTCTCCAGGCAAGAATACTGGAGTGGGTTGCCATGCCCTCCTCCAGCGTATCTTCCCAACCCAGGGATGAAACCCAGGTCTCCCACACTGCAGGGGGATTCTTTAAAGAATTTCTAGGGAGAAGGAAAAACAGACTTAAAGCTACAAAAGTAAGAAAAATATAGTTCAGTGTGAGTGGAGTATACCAAACACCAGGAGAAGATAGAAAAGAGGTTGAATATTTATGCAGCACTTACATTGGGAAGGACTTGACTACCCTCTAAGGAGAAGTTTCAACTTTATGGCAACAGGAATCCAATAGAGATGTTACATAAAGGATGACAAGATAATAGCTGTATTTTAGAAGATTAATTCTAGTAGCAGGAAGGAGTCTGACTGCCTGGGAGAATGGAAACTGAAGCAGTAAGAGGGGGATTTGGAAAAGGTCTGTTACAGAATGACTGAGCACCCAGATCAGGGGAGAAGCAGAGGAGACAGGTAATGAGGGGAAAAACTGCTTCTGATAAGAGTGCTGGGACTGGGGCACCAAGTGACTGAAATCAGGAGAGGAAAGGGGGATGTGAGGAGAAAAATGAAAGACGACACCTAGTTTCTGATCTTCAACTACGTCTGGTTTGTGGGGAGTGGGAGATGGAAGAATGGGAATTAATTGTTTAGTTTGAGGTATTTGGAAATAGAGGCTTGGAGTTTAGGAAAAAAATTATATACACATGCATGCTTGTGAATTACCAACATTTGATACTGTGGCAGTGAATGACATTTTTCTAAGATTGTCATGTATCTAAGAAAAAAATAGATTTTTGTACAGCACATGGGACTCTGCCCAATGTTACATGGCAGCCTGGATTTGGGGGGAGAATTGGGTACATGTACATGTATGGCTGAGGCCCTTCGCTCTTCACTTGAAACTATCTCAATATTGTTAATCGACTATACCCCAATAGAAAATAAAGTTTAAATTTTAAAAAAAGAAAAAAAGTTTTAAGTATTGGGTCATGAACCAGCATGTGCAATACAAGTAGGAAAAAAAAAAATCAGGAAAAGGAAACAGAGAAAATTCTGCCACTAAGATACTACTCTGGGCTTCCCAGGTGACATTAGTGGTAAAGAACTCACCTGCCAATGTAGGAGATGTAAAGAGACATGAGTTTGATCCCTGGGTCAGGAAGATCCCCTGGAGAAGGGCATGGCAACCTACTCCAGTATTCTTGTCTGGAGAATCCCATGGACAGAGGAGCCTGGTGGGCTACGGTTCATAAGGTCGCAAAGAGTCAGACATGACTGAAGAGAGTTAGCATGTGCACATGCAAGATATGACCATGAGCCCCAGGAGAAGGTTTTAAGATGATGCTTGTATCAATGTTCCCAGGCATGAGGACTAAGAGGATGATGCTTCATATGACAATTAGGAGGGCACTGGTGAATTCTGAGCAGTTCCATGAAGCTGGTGGTGAATTGGGAGAGCAGATGGATTCCTTGAGCTGATAAACAAAAAAGAACAGAGAATGTTTGGTCATAAAGGGAAAAGAAGGGACAAGAGAGGATTTTTTTTTTTTTTTTTTTTTTTGTCCTGACTTCTTTGTTAGAATGGGGAAAGAGAATGTTCATGGAGAAAACTGAGCAATTGGAGTGAGCTGGCATTAGAGATTGGTGGGCGGATTCAGCAGTAGGACAAGCAAGGGAAAGAATCAGTAATAGTTTGATGACCGGGTCTTAGGTAAGTGGGGGGAAAAGTACATTTGAAAAGAAAATGAGTTGAGAGAAAATATGTTTTCTTTACCTTGCACTTCTGTTATAGAACTGTAGTTTCGTACCCGTAATAAGCACACACAGATGTAAATCCTAGCCCGTTGCAGGCTCTCAGGGGTTTACTTACTATTAAGAAAATAAAGGTGACAGCTGGTTTCCACCTCATTCTGTTAGAAGATCTTTTGGAAACCACAACAGATACAACAGGGGGAAAAAAAAGAAAGATTATCTTCCAAAGCAAGATAATTACCACCTAAGTGAAAGAGAGTTTCTCTTCCTATCTACAATACCAGGGCTGGTTTTGGTCAGTCTTGAAGATGTAAGTCCCAGATGGACAGAAAGAATTATTTGTACCTGCTTCACAGGATCTCACAGAGTTCAGTTCACTTTAGGATTGAACAAACAACACTCACAAATGCTCATCCAAACATACCTCTTAGACATTCAGTTGAATATCTAGGTTCCAGAACACCCCCAGAATTTCTCAATAAACTGAAGAATCTTACAGGCTAGTTAAGATCCTAGGCAAGACCAGAGCATCCTGGACCATTTAAACTAGGTAGTCTCCATCTTGTATTTGTGAGAAAGAGTTGGAACAAACTCAGTCTTTATGATTAAGCAGAAAAGACAACAATTTCCATAAGAATGTAATCTTCTGCATGGTTGGTCCCCAGTTATTTTTTGGATGGTCGTTTAGTTTCTGTCCAGTTAGCTAATTATTCTGCTAAATCATCTTTACAGGATGACTGGCTTTCTTGAGTTGTTAATACTTGTGAAATTCTTTTCCCAAATGAATGAGGATTGAAAGATGTATATTTTTTAACACACACATATACAGACTTTCCCAAACATCTAGTGTGTTGAAAGTTGGTCCGTTGCAAGGAACTAGAATTCTAGGCCAGGGTCCAGGGGTGGAGATGACTATAACTTTCCAGTGAGAGCTTCGCTCTTGGCTCCGAGCTCAAAACGAAAAATCCCTCGTCAAGTCAGAAACATGAAGTATGGGGCTCTAACTTGAACAGGAACTGAAAAAAAAAAAAAAAAAAGGCGGGGAGAGTAGTTTTCATAAAGATTTAGTAAGGAAGTTAGAAGGAATTATGTGGGAAAGAAGGAAAAAGAATAATTGTGGTGTTATGACATGCCTGGGCCAGGTACATAATATTGTGGGTCAGAGTTTCATTTCATACAGACCAGTTATCATGATGACATTGTGAAGTAATTTCCTATATACTATAATCTGTTTTGGAAGCGCTTTTTACCAGGTGTCTCTTCTGGGACATACCGAAGCAAGGAGTTGATCTGTTAAATTACTCACACTGTTCAAATATTTGAAGTACTAATTCATCACTCACGACCTTAAATTTGTATTTTCACGTCATTATAAATTCAACAGGGGTGAATCTTTACACAATAATGAATAAAGTGACTCTTGAAAGGAAAGATGTTGACCTTGGAGGCAGTCTTGTGGGATGACTCTTGAAAGACATCGAAGCATCTGAATCTCTCTCTGGGCTGTATATTAGATGTGCACAGAGTCCAAACTCCATGCATGTATGGACAGATCCTTTGTTATATGGATATACCTGGTGGGGAGTGAGGAAAATATCAGGGGAGTTAAATCTAAACACAAAGATAATTGCAAGGTGGTTACTTGGAGCAACTTGCTAAAATGGCTATATGTGGACTTACCACTAGTCTGTAAAGTGAAAAATAATCCTATGGGATTATATGATGCCAAGGCTAGAAAGGGCTTTTTAACTCTCTGTTAACAATGATGTGTTGAAAGGTTTTCATTATCATTTTGTTAGAACAGCCTTGCTAAAATCTGGTCTCTCTGTCACTTCATACAAATGCAAAGGAGGAAATGGGGCCAATAAATGTAATCTACAGGTGAAGTTTGCAGAGGCAATTTAAGAGAAAAAGTAAGCATTTTTGTGGGATTTTACCATTTCACAGAAGTTTTCACCTCGTCTCTTAAAGTTTTGAGAAATTATCAAAATCTGACCAATTAGTCAGTGTTTTTATTCTATATATTTCTTCTTGGGGAGGCTTATTCAATAGAAATTATCCCAAAATGTCATGCCTAGTACCACAAGCATCATTATTATTTAAAAACTTGACCAAATAAACGTAAGCATGGGATTCCCTAGTAGCTCAGATGGTAAAACATCCACCTGCAATGCTGGAGACCTAGGTTCAATCCCTGCGTTGGGAAGATCCCCTGGAGAAGAAAATGGCAACCCATTCCAGTATTCTTGCCAGGAGAATCCCATGGACAGAAAAGCCTGGTGGGCTACAGTCCATGGGGTTGCAAAGAGTCAACATAACTGAGTGACTAACACACAAACATAAGCAAACACACATATATGTATACATACTGATATATACATAAATGAAAGCAATTCTGTTTATCCTCACTTATTCACCAATTAACAAAATATATGTGATTGTCTATGATGAAACAAGCACAGTGGTAGAGATATACCATAGAATATGAAATAGTCTTTGCCCTCAAAAAAAGTAATGTCCAGTGGGAACAGGTCATTAAAAAATAATCACGAAAACACTGTACAAAAAGTCACAAAAAGATCCTTGTAAAAATAAAAACACACACTAATGGGACTTCCCTGGTGGTCCAGTGGTTAAAATTCTGTGCTGTCAATGCAGGGGGCATGGGTTCAATCCCTGGTTGGGGAACTAAGATCCCACATGCTGTGCAGCACAGCATTAATTAAAATTAATTTAAAAAAATTAAAAATAACCACACACACAAAATTAATTACAAGCTAGAAGAAATGTTATGGAGGAGACATAAGAGTAGAGAAGGAGATTAAAATTGGTTTCAAAGGAGTGGAAAGCCCTTCTAAACAACTGAAATTTAGTTGGAGCCTGAGAGGAAGTGGAATTAGACCAAATATGGTGGATATGGGAAAATCCAAGCAGAGGAAACAGCAAGTACAAAGGCAGTGAGGCCAGAAAGAACGACAAGCATTAGAGGCATGTTTCCAAGAAGCCTTCATGGCATGGGGCGTAGACAGTGAGAGACGAAGGGTAGTCAGATCAGGCTGGAGTTAGTGCCTAGACCTTCAAGGACACTGCACATGGTTCTGGGAAGCAAAGGATGACTGGGTTACATCTGCATTTCAAAAAGACTCTGACTGCTGTCTGTAGCAAAATAATTGGAGGGAGCAAGAGTTTGAGTGGAAAGCTTTAAGATGATGAAAGCAAAGATAGGATGAAGGCTTGGATTTGGGTGGTACTTAGTGAAGAAAATAAAAGGAGACAAGTTACAATGATAGGGCTTGGAAAGGGGTTGGCTTCCGAAAGGAGGTGTCAAAGATGATTGTCAGGGTAGGTGACTGGTAATTGACTGCTTGAAATGCTAATATGAGAACCAGGCTTTTTATGTTCACCTTATTCTATTTAAATTCATTCTATGCAAAACCAGTTAGTCCGTACTAGGAGCAATGTATAGTGCTGGGAATTCTCATGGATACACAATATGAAAAAAAAGTAGATAAAGTGATATATAGAATTTCCACCTTTTATAGATTCACAATCAAAGTGTTTCTCATTTCCAATAGATGAAATAATAACTGTATGCCACACACATAGGTGTTTATACGTAAATACAGGTGTCTACACACATGTGTCTACATTCATGTATGTGCATATATGGGTTTCCCAGGTGGCTCAGTGGTAAAGAATCTGCCTGCCAATGTAGGAGACATGGGTTCGATCCCTGGGTGGGGAAAATGCCCTGGAGAAGGAAATGGCAGCCCATTCCTGTATCTTTGCCTGAGAAATTACACAGACAGAGGAGCCTGGTGGGCTACATACATAGTCCATGGGGTCACAAAAGACTTGGACACGACTTAGTGACTAGACAATGACAACATATGCAACATATGTATATATATATTTGAGGTATTTGTATCACAGATATTAAGTATATATTGAAAGGAGATGGAGAATATAAAAATAAGTAATAAGTGTGGAGCTCAGAAAGATAAATCAAAAACTTATGTGAGATTGTATTCTTCTTAAAAGAAATTAAAATGTTTCAAAGACTCTTAACTTTTACATCTCCACATTATTACAGGACAGATTTATGACTTTAGCCGTTTTTCAAAGTGTCCATAAAAAGAAATTAGGCACTAGTATTCAGATGTATAATCCATTTTTTATTCTATGATGTATCCCTACAATCATGAAAGTAATCCTATCATTAATAATAATGATAAATAATAATAATAACAATCATTGGTGTGGGATGTTTACAAATCATACACAGGAGAAAAGCATAAATGCAGATTTCATTTTAGTGTTGTTGAAATGTTACCTTTTTTTTTTTTTTTTTTTACCTGTTTAGTATTTTTCTTAGGATTCTAAACTCACAATTTGTTATCAAACTGACTTCACAGCAGACCGGACATGACTAGTTCATAACTTTGTTGAATATTTTCCAGATGTACTGGAGGACACCATCGCCAGTTTTGCAAGGGTATCTTGTTGGTCAGAAGTTTTTTGTTTAACAAACTCAGCTTGGGTGTTTATTCTAAGAGTCTAACTAAACATAGAGGACAATTGCTAATCAGTGAATTCTTAAGGCTGCTTTTATTTCATCCTCCTTACACAATAGTCTTTGCTTGTTTCAGTTTTGTGTGTTTCCCTTTGATTGCTTGTTAATACCTTTTCTATAGTGATAGTATGTGAAAGTAGCATCTAATCTCTGAATTAGTAGATAATTGTTGATCATCACTATAATTGTGCAGATAGTGGAATATACTTGGAATCACTCGTAGTGAATTTGCCGTGAAGCTAAGAAGTTTCAGGGCCTTGGGTTTCCTTTAATAGTATTGGATCTAAATTTGTATTTTTAATTTGAAAAAAAATCTCTCAAATCTTAAGAGCTTCAGGTCTTAGAAAACTTATCTGGCTCTTCTTTTCATCTGTATTGTAATAATTAATTTGTTTTTATGCCTTTCTTATATCCTTTTGGCTTTATGAAAATGGGTCATTTTTTTTTTCTGTCTACTATCTAGCATTTAGTTCAGTAAATGCTTTGTGAATTAGTGACTAAGTCATGTGCCTTTACTATTACATCTGGAAAACGTTTAACAAAATTATTAACTCATCATGTTCTATCTGCTGTGAAGAGTCAATCTGATAACAAAATTTTGAGTCTAAAATCCTAAGAAAAACCCTAAAAAGGTAACATTCAAACAATACTAAAATGTCTGTGGTAAGGGAGATTTTCTTTTATATTCATGCATCTTTATGAATAAACATTTTGTTGCAAAGTTTAACAAAATAATAAATTATCTTGTTAGTTAATTTTTAAAGTTCAAAATGTCTATTTGCAGAATTTTAAATGAGATTCCCATACTGTCAATATGTACAACAATATTTTGCAAAAATGTAAAATATGATCACATGTTAATGTACTTTCATTTTTCTTTTCTTTTCTTTGCAAAATTTTCTTGAAGTATTTTCCAAATGGGAATGAATGAGAGAAAAGGTATATTTGACCAGTTTTATAGATTCTAAGAGTGCTTGTAATAGCTAAAACATAGCCAAAGAAAAGTGTTAAGGCTTATGATAGCATTTATTTCAAGCTGTCACTTACTATAACATCTCCATTTTGTCTTTATTTCCCAAGTTGCTTATTTATAAATCTCCATTCTATTTTTCAGTTGACATATGTTGACAGGCTAACAATATATTACCTGAGAACTGATATACCCTGTATAATGTATCCTCTAAGAGCTGAACAATACATAATAAGTTAACAAACTTACACTATGAAGACAAGTCATTGTTTCTAAAGGGAGGTTCATATTTTGACATTCAAGAAAGGAAAAAAATTTCCCTCCTTTCTCCATCCTGTTCTGATCATTTCCAAAGTTTTATAAAAATGTAAAACAACAAAAAATTCATCTGCTACTTCCTAACCACAGAGGTGAATAATTTAAGAATCACCTCATTGGGTTTTCTACTAGCTTCCTATTTGGAAAGATCTGAAACTTCATTTTTTAATTCCAAAATACATACCTGCTTTATATCCTTCAATTGTAAAATGATGGTACATCTGCTAATCTGCAGCAACCAAAAAAATACTAGCACTTATAGTGTCTCCAATCCTGGAGGAAAAGTTTCCTTTTTGAAAGGATTCCCCTTTTCTGAGCTTTGCTGTTTCCTGTTGGTTAAGTAGTGGCCCGCCCTGGGAAAGCAGAGTTATTTCAGCCATCATTCACTTTCAGTTTACATTAGACTCTGTGGAATATTATAGTGCTATTCAGTATTCATAATCTCCCAGGCTTTGCTGTTTTTATGGCCCAGTAGAATTTATATGTGGTGTTTGTTGGAAGGTTATCAGAAGCTATTTGAACATAACATTTTTCACAATAAATAATGATGGCACTACTGTTAAAATATCTTTTATTAACTTAACCCACCCAGTAGAATTGGTGTTTAAAACAATGCAAATTAAAGGAGGAAAAAAAATCATTCTCAATTTGGGACAGCTTTTAAATAAATGTCCCCTGTCGCTTACACAGCAAGAAGGCCCCCAGATTTCATCTTTATTTGAAGGGTGACATTTAAAAAAAATACACTAAGAAGGTTGTATGTAGGTAATGGTTCAGTTAGCATTCATCCCAGAGGATGGAAAATCAGGAGCCAATCCCTTTTAAAGAGGAGGAAGTAAATTTCATATAGGGATGGTTGGTACTCACCTCTTACAGACAACAACACGTGAGCCTGTCACTGCACATGAACGTTCTAACTTAGCCACAGCTGTCATCTGAACTAGGAGAACGTTTTCTTGATTCTGGATCATTCCGCCCTGCGGATCACCCCGACCTTTCACTGCTGTCCTTCGCGGCAGGGTGCTAACGTTTTCTGGATTTCACTGCTCTTTAGAATTCTCCACCAGAGGGAGGACAAGGGAAGCGAAGCAGGTTTCACCCGCAGTTCTGAGGGAAGTTTGAATCCCAGAAAACTAGCAGAATCTCTGGTCTGTCTCTGCACTCCGCTCCCCTGTACCCTTTCACAGCAGAACGGAGGGACTCCAGCTATCTCGGTAATTTTATCGCGGACTGCTTTTCAACCAGGGTTTTATTAGTTAACTTACAACTTAAATAATTAAGGTACGGCGAGAGACACTTTGGGAGACCCCCTTTGCAGAGAACAGGTTATTATTCTTTTAGGAAAAGCTGAAGATGAGAATTCTGGCAGGCACGTTGCTAAACGCAGGAAAGCAGGACAGAGACTCATCCAAGGAGCAGTTGAACGACCTTGGAGTCCTCTAACCATCCTCACGGTTCCCTGAGCCCTTCTTCTACCCACATCTGCCTTACTCCGTCCCCTTTCCACTCAGGAGTTTCTCTTTGCCCTGCGTGCGTGTGGGGTTTTTCACGAAAGTCAGAAAGGACCGAAAGTCAAACTCCAAGGGGAGAAACAGCGACCGTTCCTTTCCTTCCCACGGGTTCCAAGCCTTAATTTGGCGGGCAGGTGTCAGAGCGGCAAACTTTGGACGCCAGTAATTTTCTCTGCTTTGCAGGGCAGGGACCAGCCCTCCGGGGCGCTGCCTGGCGGGGAAGGGGCGCGAGGAACGGCAGCGCCCGCGTCCGTTCCCCGGTCTCAGGCTCTCCCGGGCCGCGCGCCCCGGTTCCTGCGGGCGCCGCCGCGGCGGCTGCGCGCAGCTTCCAGCGACCCCTGTCGGGGGTGCCCGGCAGCCGCCCCGCGCGCCGCCCCCCGCCCGGCCGGGCTCGGGGAGGGAAAGGGGCTGCGCCCGGGAGCGCCGAGCCCAGGCTCCTCCCGGTGGCGTGTCCGCGCCTCGGGGTGGGGGTGTGGTGGGGACGAGGGAGGGGGCGAGGCCAGGGGAGGGCGAGAAGGAGGCGCCAGCGTCCAACCTGCGGGTGGGTGGCGGTGGGGCAATTGAAAAAGAGCCGGCGAGGAGTTTCCCCCCCCAACTTGTCGGAACTCTGGGCTCGCGCGCAGGGCAGGAGCGGAGCGGCGGCGGCTGCCCGGGTGATGCGAGCGCGGGCCGGACGGTAATCGCCTCTCCCTCCTCGGGCTGCGAGCGCGCCGGACCGAGGCCGCGACAGGAGCGGACCGCGGCGGGAACCGAGGACTGCCCAGCGGCGCGCCAGCAGGAGCCACCCCGCGAGCGCGCAACACCGCCGGACGGAGCGCCCGCCAGTCCCAGGTGGCCCGGACCGCACGTCGCGTCCCCGCGCTCCCCGTCGGCCACAGGAGACGCTCCCCCCCGCGCCGCGCGCGCCTCGGCCCGGCCGCTGGCCCTCCTCCATTCCCGGGACAAACTTTTCTCGAAGCCGATCCCAGCCCTCGGACCCAAACTTGTCGCGCGTCGCCTTCGCCGGGAGCCGTCCGCGCCGAGCGTGCACTTCTCGGACGAGATGTCGGAGCGCAGAGAAGGCAGAGGCAAGGGGAAGGGCGGCAAGAAGGACCGAGGCTCCGGGAAGAAGCCTGCGCCCGCGGCGGGCGGCCCGAGCCCAGGTGAGTGCGCCGCGCGGCCGGGGCTCCGCGAGCCTGCTCCTCCTTTTTCCCTCCTCCTCCTCTTTCTCGGCTGCCGTCGCCTCTCCCTCGCCTGCCCGCGCGCCCTGCGCACCCGGCGCTGGCTCTGCTCCCGGGCGTCCGCAGGGCCGGGCGGTGCTCGCCCCTCCCTGGAGCCGCCCCTCACCTGGGCGCCGAGCCCCACCCGGGCGTCCGCGCCCCGCGCGCCGGCTGAGGGCGGCAGCCGGGCCCGCGCCCCGGGAGGATCCGGACGCGCCGCGCTCCCTGGCACGGCCTTTGCCCAGCGCCGCAGAGCCGAGCCTCAGCGGGAGCCGGACCAGGCGTGCCGGAGCCGAGGCCGGGTGCGCGCTGGTCCCGCGCCAGTCGCTCTTTGCACGGGGCCCGCCTGCCCTCTAGCGAGAAAAGCGGGAACGGGTGTCCCCCCTTCCGAGCGCCTGGCTCGGAAGAAGGGGTGCGCTAGAGAGAGGCCACGCGAGCGCTCGCGCAGCGGTGTTTTGGGCTCCGGGGAAGGAGTGCAGGGGTCCGGGTGTGAGCGGACGTTCACCCGCCTTCAGCCCTGCGGTACTGGTGTTCCGATCAGCGGAGAGAGATTCCTAGAGGTCAGCGAAGCAGATCAAACCCAGCCCAGCGCCAGGACTCAGGTCCACTCCAAAAAGGTTCTCAAACTTTCGGCTTTGCAGTTCTATTTCTCGGGGCCTCTTTGATCAATACGGTTAATTTATGTTCCCAAGAGATGCCCATAAGGCAAAAGTTCACCTAAACTTTTGAACCCAGTTGCTCGCTGGTTGTAATAGAAAAGGAAATGCAGTTCAGACTTTATAGGGAAAAGTACTGTTGGGTCATCAGAACACGGGCGTGAGTGACAGTTTCACCGTCTGTTTACTGAGAAGGGCTGATGCTGTAGACACTACCCACTACCTTGGACGTAGGAGGTATTCCAAATAGATACTAGTTTATGAGTGATTCAGTGAAGATGCTAAAAAAAAGGGGGGGGGGGAGAATATACGGGCTTTTTTCTGCTTCTGGGATTCCCAATTCTTGATCGATCCAGATACCGTAAGTCACGTAGAACATCCCCCAGCACGGTTTATAAAGCACTTCTGAGGAATTAATTCAATATCACTTGGTAGTACCGTGACTGAGAAAGATAACAGAGGTATTTGCCGTTTCTTGCAGGAAGAAAACAAGATTTGCCTAGTCCTCTTATTGGCATCACTGAGAACATTTCAGAGCCGGGTTTATTGGCAGAGACCTTAAGCAGGTTTTGAGCAAAACAAATTGAACAGAGAGTAATTGTTTGGCCACTGACCGACCGTTCCTGCGCCTGCTTCTATGATAAGATACTGCTGATCAGCTTCACCATCGTTACCTTGCATTAGTCCTTAGGAGGGTGTAATTGAAATTTTCCTTACCTCCCTCTATTTTGGAGATCCCTATCGCGTTTTATTCAACCAGGGCTGAAATGGGGGAGCTGGATTAGCAACCTCCCTAAGTGGCATTCTCTACTGCCCTTTCATAGGCCAGCCTAGTGAGTGAAAGAACTCTTAGACCTGACCACAATGGTAAAGTTGTTAAGAATTTTTTGCGGGGCTGTTTTAAGTGCTGTCCTGTCCTGCCTGGGAAGACTCCGCCTTCAGAAGTTTCTAGGGTCCTCTGGAGGTGGTCTGATAAATTAAGGAGGGGATGGTGGTTTGAAGGAGCCTTTCTTTCAGTCTGCAGTTTGTCAAGGCTTGGGGCAGCAGTGCCTTAGTTGCAGATAAGCACCCATGGAGGTGGGAGAGATTTTAAGAGCCAGCAGGCATTTCTGTGCCCTGAAGATCTCCTCTATTAGGTAGGCAGCTGTGTGGGGACCATGTAAGGTTATCTCCTGGCACAGGGTTTCAGAGCATCCTTGGCGACCCTCATTATGCTGTGCAGTCCCATCGCTATAATCCCCTTTAAACCAGATAGATTGGCATCTTTAAGTGACATTCTCTTTATTTTGTAAACTTTATTTTGTATCGGGGTATAGTCGATTAGCAATGTTGTGGTGGTTCCAGGTGAAGAGGGAAGGGACTCAGCCATATATACACATGTATCCATTCTCCCCTGAAATCCCCCCGGTCCAGTCTGCCAAGTAACTGGGCAGAGTTCCCTGTGCTACACAGAAGCACAGATCCTTGTTGGTTATCCATTTTAAACATAGCAGTCTGCCCTTGCCCATCCCAAACAAATGAACTTACTTACAAAACAGAAAGAGACCCACAGACTTAGAGAAGAAACTTATGATTGCCCCCCCACCCCACCCCGGGGCGGCGGCGGGGAGGGTGGGTAGGGGTTGGGGAGAATGAGGGGAAGAGATAGTTAAGTGATGTTTTCTTTACTATCTTCCCGGAGAACCTGGGGTGAACTTGGCTCTAGGTTAGCTTTCGGTGTCTTTGTCTCTTTTCCATCGGGTGGGTTGTCTTCTTTGGGGAGTAACATTTTACCCCTCCTCCAAGGCCCGTTGTGCTTGTTAAACCCTAAAAACCAGATAAGAATATTTATTCTTCATTGGATTCAAAAAGAGCCATCAGCTGAAAACCTGCTTTAGGTAACAGCACATGGCATTAAATAGTACTGCTTGGAAATCACTGTTCCTTCTCCTTTCCCTTGTAATGTTGTCAGTACTTTCCCTTATCTTAGGAGAATAAATAAGTGAGAGCCACAGTGGTTTGCGAGAGAAAAACACACGCCTCTTTGTCAAGGATTTTTGCACTTTTTAGTCCTCAGGCATCCTCAAAGGAAATGACCTCTAGAGGCCATGGTTATAGCATTGCCACTTGGCACACCAGCTCAAATTAGGGCTTACAAGGACACCCGTCTCTTAAATAGCTCCCCCCATCACTGTCCTTCAATCCCAAGTTTCACCTCTTTCTTAAAACAGCCGCTGGAACTTTCTATCCCCTATGACGCCTGTGCAACGACCAGGCCTCCCTTTGGATGTTATAACATTACTTCATGACAGTCAAGGGAGAGATAAGACTGAGAGAACTCAGCCCCTCAGCCCTGCTGTGTGCCGTATTATATGCAGAGGCATAAACACATCTGTTGGAGGGATCGTTTCGGGGGCAGGGGAAAGGTTTCTTTAACTTTCATGCGACATGTGTGACTGATACGTGATACATACGTAGCTATGTTTCATAGCATCGCATTTTTCTACAATTAACTGAATATTGAATTGCATACTATTGGGGCTGCAGATGTTCACCAGCATTATCTCTGCTCCAGTAATGCCTCAAATAGGTCCCAAGCCCTTGGGGTCATTGATTCTTCTTCTTGGCTCAAAAAAAAAAAAAAAGCAACCTCAGCATCATCCTGGGCTTTGTAACTTGGATCCATGTACCAAGAGCCCTGTAACGTCCCACGCCTCTTGCATGGACTTCCCATGTCCAGGCTGTTCATCTTGATTCAGCTCAACAGACTTTGTCTGTCAAAGCCTGAATTGCAAACCCAGAGCTTCACCCTCCTCCCCAGATTTTGTGTCTGGCTCGAAGCTCCTTTTATGAACCTCTGCTTGCTGATGTTTTTGTTTCTTGAAAACACTGCGAAGGATTCTTTTTTTCCTCTTAAATGACCTGGAACCAACTTATTATCAAGCCTAGCTCAGTTCTAGAACTGCTAGGTCTCCCTTCATCTCTAGCATCAGGAGTCATTTGTAAGTACAAGTGGTGGATGCATGAAGACACTTAATATCCCAAATGAGTAGAAGCCAGCCAGGTGCTCCCCCGGAGACATCACCCACCTGTTTTGTTAATTCATTGTCTCCCCAGGCTGAAGTGCTTGTCAACATTCTTGGGTATAAAGTGCGCCGTCCCAACTAGGGCAGCGCGTGTTTACAGAACAGAAAGAATGCCCCACGATCTGTTTTCAGCCTGCTGGCTTGTAACCACTTAGATTATGTAATTACGAAACGCATTAAATGTTCATTTTAGAATGAAGTTGGGTTTATTTTGGAAAACTGTTTTAAAGCAGAAAGAGTGGGAGAAACTTGAGATACTGTTATGCTAACTGCAAAATGAGAGAAGGATACTGAAAAATGGGGAGAAAAGAAACACAAAATATGTAATTAGAAAATATTGAACCAGTGCAAAAGCAGCGAATACGTTATTACATGCCAGGTACTAGGCTGGACACTTTTATACTTATTAATAAGGGAGCTGCTCTTCATTAACTATCCTCCCATGTTCCAGGCAATGTAACAGATGTTTGCGTGTTTTGTCACCTGTCCTTTAGTACAAAATTGCCTCACTATTACAGGATGCCTAGTCCTTAGCACTACAGCTGGATTGCCTGGGTTTAAATCCTAGTTCTGCTGCTCTTTACTTGTATAGTCATGGTCAAGTTACTTAATCTCTCCATGCCTGTTTCCTTATTTGTAAAATCAGGATCATGATCACGTTATCGTAGAGTTTTTATGAGGCTTAAATGAGATAACAGCAGTAGTAAGTGCCCCATCAATATCCAAAGCATCTGTGCCTTTGCCAAGATATTTGATTAAAATTTTCCAAATTCACCTTTTATGGTAGAAAAAACAATCCACAGCTGGCCTTAGATCAGAGTGAGTATAAATATTAATATCTACTACCTGTAAATAGAGAGAAAAGTGGATAAGTATGTCAAATAGCATCACTGCATATATGTATTATGAAAACAGTCCTGAATGGAGTCTAAATATTGAAAGTAGAGTGAGATGCAACATCATTTTATCTCTGGCTGAAAAAGGTTGAGGTTTCAAGTTCGAGAAGGTTTTGAAACACGAGTCCTTTTCTGATCACACCGAAGAGTCCATGCTTATATAGAATGCATGTGCAGTCTTCTCTTTGGGGACTAGCACGAATTGAAAAGGAAACTGTGTCAGCATGCTCTTGGTTATCTTTTAATCAAGGGTAACGGTATGTTGCCAGCAAGGTTCGTAGAATCCAGTGCAGGTATTTCTAAATATAAACAAAATAATGAATATTGAAAAATCTACATATTTCATTATTTTATCCCCCTGCCCCTCACTAGAATGGCTATAGGCTGCATGTCTGTGCTCAATCGGATCTCTGCGACCCCATGGGCTGTAGCCCACCAGGCTCCTCTGTCCATGGGATTCTCCAGGCATGGGTGCTAGAGTGCTATAGGTAATGCTTAAAGTTCTAGGAGTGTGAATCTTAGCACATCAATATGTTAGCATTCTCAAAGTCACAAGTGAAATTTGACACTAACAGTATCGAGAGTCATCCTGTTTTTATATGACAGAAGAAAACAAACCAAACGTCAATATTGTGGATGAGTAATTTAAATTTTTTTAAAGAAATAGAAAAGTAGACTTCTCGTATTTTGGTTAACCCTTAAATACTCCTCTTGACAAACAGAAAATATAGAAACTGACTTCATACAGTATTAGCTTAAAAACTCTCTCTCTTCATGAGAGGAAAATAACAAGTATACTATCAGGTACATAAAATGAAATTTCCTCAAAGGAACATGTGCTTTGGTGGGTTCATCCTAATCCTACATGTTTACACACGTGTCCTATGTGGGTTTTAAGAGAGTTTTTAAAAGCAAGCTACCAGAATGCCAATAGATGTCAGTGTTTGTTGCTTTAGAAAAAGTGAGATGTTAGAACTTAAAATTTTTTTTAAAGTTTCATCCTTCATTTATTCTCAATTTTGATACACATAAAGCTGGCTACTTTGAAAAGTTGACAATTAGTAATACCCTATGTAACCTTGTTACCTTACTTCCTTTAGGATTGACTTAAGTCAGTCCTAAAGAAAATCAATTCTGAAGCTGAAGCTGAAGATCTAGTACTTTGGCCACCTGATGCGAAGAGATGACTCTTTAGAAAAGACCCTGATGCTGGGAAAGATTGAAGACAGGAGGAGAAGGGGATGACAGAGAATGAGATGGTTGGATGGCATTCAATGGACATGGGTTTGCGCAAGCGCTGGGAGATGGTGAAGGACAGGGAAGTGTGGCGTGCTGCAGTTCTTGGGGTTGCAGAGTCAGACACAACCGAGCAACAACAACAGCAATGGTACTTCCTTACATTTTGTAAATGCAAATATCACATTTTCACAGCCCTCTCTTCTAAATATGAAAAGATGTCTCTGCAGTTCATTCCTTAAGGAATTTAGGAGGCAGGCTGAAAATACACATCAATGCATTCCTTTTTTTTTTTTAAACTGAATGAACAATTATTTGAGAATGTGTTACATATACCTGTATACCTTGGATTTATTTTGCATTTGTAAAGTGTAAATTAAGTATTCATGTTTCTTAGGTCGCCGTATTAAGACTGAGTAAGTGCATTTTTGAGTCCAGCTCTAGTAGATCTGTGGAGTTCTGCCTTTGGAAGGTCAGATATGGTCAGAATTCTTGTCTTGCTGTGTTTCACCAGTATCACCCTTTTCTGGCCTCCAGAGGGTGCTCCAAGAGCATTACACTGCTATTCCCCAAAGAATGACTCCTTTTTTCTTTCCTTAAGTTGACTTCGACATTCTGGGCAATCTTTGGGGAGGAATAGGATCTGGATTTCCTCAGAGTTACTACCTCAACTGGAGTTTGTTTCCCAGTTAGACCAAAATAGACCAAATTTGCTAAGAACTCTGAATCAGAACATTCCAAGACATTATTCTGATGATGACTATGCAGTTGTCAATTTGCAAGGGTGCATCTCTGAAATTTACTTTCCTTTTATTTTAATTTTATGGGGATATAGTTGATTTACAAGCCTGTGTTAGTTTCAGATGTACAGAAAAGTGATTCAGTTATACACACACATGTATATATATGTATGTATATATCAACTATTTTTTAGGTTCTTTTGCTATACAGATTATTACAGAGTATTGAGTAGAGTTCCTTGTGTAATACAGTAGGTCCTTATTCCTTATCTATTTTATATGTAGCGGTGTGTATATATCAGCCAGAGACTTTTCCCCAAAAAACTAGCATCTTATAAGCATCTTTCGGTTGCCCTGGAGAGCAGTTTCTTTGGCATAAGTTTGGGCAGTATCTACAAAGATATTTAGTCATATTGAAAAGTTTCACCATAGCATTGGAAACTTATACATGAATACATCAAAAACGAAGGATCTTTAGGGATATGTCCATTGTCATGTCTTTACACCGTATCCCCAACCCCTAGCTAAATGTTTATGAACCTTACTTTGAGCTACACATTTTTGAAAATGGGTTGACATGACTAGTTCTCTTGGATATGGGCTAATATTATAACACTGTCACAGAACTGTTACTTGCTCATGGTTTATTCCACCCTGCGCTGATCACCTTCACCGTGAGTTACTCCAAGTCTGTTACTCCCTTCTCTTTTTAAAGGACAATGTTGGTCACGTTGTTTTGGTCCAGGTAAGGTATTATTGATGGAGAGTAGCCTGTGCTCTGCATTGGTGTTCCAGGCCTTCACGGCAGGCAGCTGGGTCCTCTGGGCAGCTGCTGAGTTGTAGTTTCAGGGATGTGAGAGAGTCAGGGAAATGCTTTATTAGGCTGAGCCATCAGAACTTGTCAATTCTGTAAATGATGCACGACTGGATATTGTCAGTGTCATAGTTTTGTATTTGGACTCTCTTTAGTAGCTTGACGTTATGCCTTACATAGTGTTTTTAAAAATAGAAGAATGACAACTTTGAAAAAAATTCAGTTTTGTTAATTAAGTGAGGTTAAAGTAATATATGGTATAGAAGAAATCTGGGCTAGGAAGTCATTAAACCAGTGGCATTTTCTTCAATAAATAGACCAGGTCATGTGATATCCATGTAAAATGAATTCACCATAAACGTAGGGTGCCAGGGCAAAGAGCACTTTCCCTTGGAGAGAAAAGTAATACATTTCTACCATAACATATCACTTGGATTTTTTTGAACTTTTTCAGTTCAGTTCAGTCGCTCAGTTGTGTCCTACTCTTTGCAACCCTATGAATCGCAGCATGCCAGGCCTCCCTGTCCATCACCAACTCCCGGAGTTTACTCAAACTCATGCCCATCGAGTCGGTGATGCCATCCAGCCATCTCATCCTCTGTCATCCCCTTCTCCTCCTGCCCCCAATCCCTCCCAGCATCAGGGTCTTTTCCAATGAGTCAACTCTTTAGCAAACTGTTACTATGCGTTATCTTACCCACCATATTTCTACAGAGATGTGAGTGAGAAATATTGACTAGTGAGCAATCTTGGCCTTATTTTATGGAATAATATTTTTAAAAACTTGACTCAGTTTCACTATACTATAGCAATTCAGTTTTTCTAGTAGTTTTAATAGAATTTTACTGTTAAGTGAAAATGTGTTCATTATGAATGGGCTCTATTACTTTGTAAAGAAGGATAATATTAGACAAAGCCAGATTTTTAAAGTATATATGTATCTGTTTATGATTGTAACTCATCTGTTTGTTACATATAATCTCACAATTGTAAGACAAACTCCATTTTTAAAGAATGTGTCAGTCTCCTTAACTATTCCACAGTAAATATAAAACCAGTTGTTAAAAGGAAATGTCTGAATTCTAACTTGGAAAATTTTTTTTTCAGAACAAATAAGTCTTATGCATTTACCAAAATGTTCTGAATACTGACTGTTTTATATTTAAGGTCTCCAGAATTTAAAGTGAAAATTCCTGTACATTTTGTAACTTTTTCAAAAATGTATTTCAATCCTAGGTAAGGCACGATTTCGATATTAACTATGCATAAAATAAAATTTCTCTATTGAAGCCCTGAAATGAATTTTTTATCTTAATTAGCTGTTTTCAGTTCAGTTCAGTCGCTCAGTCATGTCTGACTCTTTGCGACCCCATGGACTGCAGCACACCAGGCTTCCCTGTCCATCACCAACTCCCGGAGCTTGCTCAAGCTTATGTCCATTGAGTCAGTGATACCATGCAACCATCTCCATACCAACCAATTAACTGTTTAGTCCATCATCTATTTGAAATTTTCCACTGGTGTATAATAATAGGAAATCACATTTGCATGTGAACTGGTAAGAAATGCATTCAGAAATCAAAAAAGAAAGAAAGTGAAGGAGATAGTCAGTAGGTATTTAACAATAAACTAATGCCCATGAGAAGAGAGTTTTCTATTTTAGAGATAAATACATATGTTGCTGTTTAGTTTAGAAATGTGGACTTTGTGAATTGAATGACCCTTCTGTCCTTAAGTTTATCAGGAGTTACAAAAGTTTCCGGTTTTCCCTGGATGTGTTTCTTCTCGCCTTTCCTCATGATATGCAGTGGACTTTCTGTTGTATTGAGAGACAAGTGAGGAGGCGCAGAGGAGGATTGGTGACTTGCTTTAGTAGTGGTTGATGGGAAGTAGGCTGCGGATTTCTCCTGGGACCCAGCACGCTGTGGTTTCATATCTGCAATGTGAACATTTGTGTTGGGTTGACCAAGAAGGCCATTTGGGGTGTTTAACATGAACTGGTATATGGAAAACATTTTTTGTGTGTGGATTTCCTTTGCCTCTCTTCTCCTCCAAACTTGGAAAGATGACTTTTTAGTTACGAGTTTACCCTGTATTAATGGTTGCGAGCATCTAACTGAAAGGGTTGTTTTGTATTTATGTTCTGTATTCATGTGATATGTGAGCATACGGTAGGAAGACTTCTTTGGATGGAGGCCAGCATTCTATCCATTTGTAACCTCAGTTGGGGCTGAGCTGACTCTAAAACGTGTACTCATGCAGTTTGGTGTAACCCAAATGAAAGCTTTAATTCCTCATTTTCATGCTTCTCTTTTCTTCTCTCCAAACCCACTGGAGTGAAGGAAGTACATAGTGGGGATGACATTTTGAATCCGCATCTATATATTCCACAGGGAGTGGGATGAACCGTCACCCCACAGAAAAGCACGTGTGTGTTGTGCTCTGCTCAGTCATGTCTGATTCTTTGCAACCCCGTGGGCTACAGCCCGCCAGGCTCCTCTGTCCTTGGGGATTCTCCAGGAAGGAATACTGGAATGGGTTGCCATTCCCTTCTCCAGGGGATCTTCCCAATCCAGGGATCAAACCCAGGCCTCCCACATTGCAGGCGGATTCTTTACCGACTGAGCCAGCAGGGAAGCCCATACCTGGATTTAAGCCCTCCTGGGTGTGGTCCCACTCCTGACACCTTTGATCTAGCCATCTTCTCACAGGCAACATCTTGACGTTTGGCAGCACTTTAGAACTGAGCAGTATTTTGCCTTTTCTGCACATTTTCTGGCCTGTTCACCTTAAAAGTAAAAACCCCATTTCTGCATGTGACCACTGGGGGGGAAAAATTGACTCTGTTCTTCCCTAACCAACAGTCCAAGTGAGAACTGAATTGTCGTGTTTGAATAGAGTGTGATTCAGAATATACCGGCATGAAAGTTTGACCTTGAGCATCCCAGGGTAGAGGTTTCGGGGACACTTGATGGTGGGCCTGTCTTAGTGATGGCCGTGTGCCTCCAGGGTTAGAAATGCTGGTTTGACTTCCGCCAGAGGAGTGGCTGAAAGGCAGGGCTCTGGTTCTGTCCTCGGACCGCGTGGTGTGAACTCTGACAGTGACAAGCGCGTAAGCCTCAGTTTCTATGTGTGTACGCTGTGGGAAATGCGATATAATTCACGTGGTTGTTCTAGGAGTAATGCTGAGTGTTGTGCTGGGTACAGAGGAGGAACTAAACGATCACTTTTGTTTGTTTGTTTAAATATTAACAAAACCTAAGCACTTTTCCAATGTATCTTCTTACTTCATGCGTCTGTATCAATGTTGTCTGAATTTTAAGCCCTCCAAAAATAACTATAAATACTGTACATTTTTTCACAGGGTTCTATACCCAAAGCTCCTTTGTAAATAACCATCGTGTTATTGATAATACATGTCAAATATTTATTAGGCATACCTTCTATGGCTTTGGGCTCTTGCTGAGAGTTGGATGCCATGTATGTAACACATTCCTAAAAAGAGCAGCCAGATATTCTTGACCTTGAACTTACCTTGAATTTTGGTCTACAGATAAACTCGTATTTTTGGAGAATAGAGGAATACTAGGAGTGATGTTTTAACGGATGGGTGCAATAATAGTTTACGTGCGCGTGTGTTTTTAATAATATACATCTTTGAAAATATATGCCAGTTAGTTCTTTAGTTGCAACTTTTGCTTTGCTAATCTCCCATACCCTGATGGTCAAGAATAATTTTGTTTTACACATAGTGCCTAGCAGAGTACTTTGCATACAAATATTTATAGAATAAAGGAGTGAGAATCATTTGTCTGTATATATTTGTTGACTATTTTGTTTCCTGCGATACAGGGATAGATAATTGTAATGATGAATTGATTTTAATTGGAGCATATTGTGTTGTGCTATGTGTGTGTAATTTATTATCTGAAAAAATTTTCCATTTGTATATTAAGTTGACATTATTTTGTGTGTGTATGTATATATATGTACATGTATGTATGTGTATATGTATAAAAGCCTGCTTTTATATTTTGGTGTGTTCTCTTTTCTCTGCCAATAGAGTGACAGTGTCTGTATTAAGCACGTATTTCATTGTTTGAAATTATGGAACTTTCTACATTTTCCACTTTCAGTGGTTTTTCAGTAAATAAAGAAGGGGAGCCTGCCTTGAAGCTTGTGAAATGGTAGATTTTTATAAACAGTTATAATAGCACTAATATTGAAAATTATTGTAATCTATTTCTGAGAAATATATTGAAGACTGGTACTTTGCCCCCAGAAGGGTTAGTTCGAATACAGAAAATAGACAGGGGTTATAATTTCTTTAGTGAGGTCACCTTGCTGTATGCTTGAAATTTTCCCTGGGGGGCAGGAAAGAGAACGATTCATGCATTATCCATTTTGGGAAAGAGTTATATATGTACAGGAATTATGGAAATGAGTGAGTGGGTTTGTCAAGAGAAAACCAATTATTTGACTACTGAGTTGAATAGAGAATGAAATACATAGTTTTCCATATATTAAATTGAATAAGAATGGGAAACTTGGGTCCTAACGGTTGTTTTCTGGGTTTTGTTTTCACGTGTTGATTGTACGGTGTGTTCTCCATTGCCCTTAACCTGACAGGAAGGAGAAATATGAATAGAAAGAATTATTTTGGCATTTGGAAAGCAGCATCAGTTTTAAATATTGTGTGCATTATTCATGCCCTGTCGAAAAGGACTGGCTTCAGACTTCACTGGCAGTCCAGTGGTTAAGACAGCACACTTTCACTGCTACAGGGACACAGGTTCGATATCTGGTTGGGGAACTAAGACCCTGCATGCTACAAGTGTGGCCCAAAATAAAAAGACTAGCCTCCACTGGGGCATGGGAGAGAGAACAGCTCATGCATCATCCATTTTGGGAAAGAGTTATACATATAGAAGGAAGGTAGGTAAGGCAAGGCCATTATCTTCCACTGGGAATTAGCAGAAACTCAGGGACCCTGCAGAGAGTATAGTCTCAGAGAGCTAGAGACTCACTCAGCTGTCAGATCTGATGTATAAGAGATGCCCTTCACCAAGAGAGCATCTGAGTTAGACTGTACAGGGCAAAAAATGTCACCACTTACAAGATGCTACTTGCAATAGAGAAAATATTCACAAAACATAAAAAGCTCAGTGACAGCCCTGTATCTGAATTTGGTGACTGTAAGATAAAGACAGGTTTCAGTTTTTCCTTGCATCCACCCACTGAAGGTAGGCTTACTTCATCTCACCTCTTGAAATCGTGATGAAAAGGCAGGATGCAGCCATCTTGCCCTGAACCCATCAATCGGACCAAAACACCCTGGAGCCGGAAGGGTAATAGTAACTGTCTTACAGGGATTTGCATCCGGACAGGCATGTTTGGGAAAACTTCAGGACACCTTCAGACATCATAGGACTCCCTGAGAGAGGCAGCCAGAGGCTGAATGGTCTTTTTTGTCATTTTAGACATGTGACTTTGTGAAGTTAATGCTGACCTTAATGCAAATGCCCATTTGGGATTTGTTGCTGTGAAACTCTAAGGCAGCTAGATGGCATGGCTTTTGAATAATGTTGTTGCTCTTGAGCAAGATAAGTTATAAGTGTATCAGGAGAACAGTGTATTCATCCCCCAGTGGTCTTACTGTTCTCACATTTGCTCAGAGAGAAGTCACCCTCTGGAAGATTCAGTGTTTTGCTAGTGTGAATATGTCAACTCCCTATAAAATATAAGGATAGAGTCCCTACTCAGAACTTAATAAGAATCTAACTTTTTGTTATGAATACAGTGGTTCTTTGTTTAAAGCTCCCTTGATAAATTAAGGAAATAATAGATATCCTTTCAATTGTCATTTTTCATGGTCCATTTGTAACTAAAAGCCTCTTATTTAAGTAAAAACATGGTTTCATGGACAAAGTCACTATGTTTCTGGTCACTCGAGGAAATAAGAAATGGGAAATTTTATTACATATTGATATACATTCAAAGGTCTAAGTTCTAAATTTGCACGTTGACTTAATAGGTGGGTATATGCTTTCTGTGGAAACAGACTTTATTTTCAATTACTTCCAAAAAGCATTAATAAATAATTGTATTTAAAATGGACTACAACTGCCTTTTAGCCAGTCAGATAGGTTTACATTTTATAGGATTACGTTTGTGATTACCCATCCTATGACTATTGAGGATTTGGTGTAAGAATGGAGTCATTACATTGTAAGGACATTTACAAGCATATGTACAAAAATAGGTAACTTTCTATCTTCTATCACCTTAGTTTCTATAAAGCAAAAAGTATACTTGGGCTATTTTTTTTAATCTATTTTATTGACTTTGATTATTTTATTTATTTTAAATTTATCCTTCTTTGGTTTTCATTTTTGGTTTGCAGGATAGAGGTCAAAACAATCTCAGTTTTACTTTGAGCATTTGAATTGGTCACTTAGATACTTTTAATTCTTAGAGAACAAACCAGTGGAATTTTTAATTGAGTGATCATATGTGCACATTTTAGCAGTTCATATCTCGTTACTGTGAACCTCTCAAAGTCACGTCTACTTTGTGAGTTTTCATATCTCCAGGGCCAGCACAATGATGGGGGCATAGTTGTTGGTCTTAAGAATTTATTCAGTGATCGAATGAAGAAGGAAATATCTCTAATTTGCTTAAAATGATGCATTGTGGAAGTTTATGAGGAGCAGTTTAATAATTATGTTTCTATCAGTTAATAAGAAAGTCTGAGTGGAATTTCAGCAGTCTAGCAATTCATGGATTTGTTCCTAAATTGACTATGTGTGGTTTTCCTACTTTAAATTTGCACGTTTTATCTTCAGGCTCTCAGTGAGTAGTAATCAGTGCTGAATTATTCAGACTAATAAATAGGAATTCAAAATTTATTCAACCCTAAATTGTTTTTGTTTTTCTCTTGAGTACGTAAAGGCAGTTAAGAAACTAAGCGGATGCTGGTCAAGGAATTTTTATTTATAAATACTTAGAGCATCGCCTGGAACATCGTGTTTGTCACGTTAGGAGTTTGTTATATGAATAAATAACAGTCGTTCCTGGTAAGTAGTGAAAATAATCTTAAACAATATTAATACTACCTAAAAAGTAAACTCTTAAATACAACCACAGCAGCTCTGAGGGAGAATCAGTTCAAACTGAAAAGATTATCTTAGAGGTCATGTCCTTGAATCACTTCTTTTAAAGTGAGGAAACCACAAAATCCAGCAAGAATGTCTGTCCCAGTGCTAGAACCCAGGTGTCCAGATTTCATGGTAGACCCTTGAATTACTATATTGCTGCATTTTCAAATCTAAGATGGACACCGTATATGAATTCAATGTTTATCGTACTATAGGTGTTATTATGCTTCCAAGTAAGAGAGATGTATTTCTGTCATCGGATAGCTGTTTGGGGTACATCATTGATATGATTTTAATTATTTTGAGGGTTGCAGTAAATTTAAATCAGCTAAATTTTTGTATCTAATTGTCCCTTGTTATATCGTATGCCCAAGTGGGTTCAATAAATATTAACCAACGAGATAACTAGTAAAGTAAGTCATCCTAATGTCATAACCTGAAAGATGGGAGTAGTGTGTGTGTGTGTGTGGGGGGGGTGGTCGGTGAATTCACAGATGGTGTGGGTGTGAGCTGTCTCAGTGCCCCAAAACTTTGTTAGCCCTGATACCTGGATGCAACAGGCTCTAGCAACAAGAGAGACCTCTGTGGCTGAGTATTCTGTAGAAAAGATGTCCAGGCAATAAGGAGCCATGAACACTTGTGCCTTGACAGCTGCTAGGAGGCCATCAAGTGACTCCCTTGCATCTGTGAGCCTCTGACCAGTCACTGATCACAGTGACATTTTATCACTAACAACCTGAATTATCTTTGACCCAGAGACCCAGGGGGTCAAAGGCCTCCTAGTCCATTATTAAATTTCCAGAGTGGTAGTTCAATTTGCTTTAGGAGATTTATTTATGTTTATTTATTTAGCTTTTTGTGGGGGAGAAGGAGGGAAACAGGAGGAAAGACAGATGCAGTTGTTGTTTCTTTCCTCCCTTAGAGGATTATCCTTTCGTCCAGACCTTTAAATGGAGGATTTTGCTAAAATCCTAAAAGAAAGGAGGGTCCCAAGCCTCAGCACAGGGTGGTTTTCGTCTGGGCCTCCCACGGTGTCCTCAAGGTTACCGAGAACCTCCACTAAACTGGGGCCTCGCAGAAGAGTAACCCTCTCTCTCCAGGTTGGACAGGGAGGGGCTTTGCCTGCGGGACAGCGCAGATCCTTTGAGAGTGGAAGAAACTTACAAAGTTTGCCTGATTCATAGGCAACTGGCCCTTTTAATGAGGGCCTTAATTAGTGGCTAGAAGAGACCGAAGAGTTCATTTGGAGCCCATCCAAGGCGCTGGGAGGGCAGACAAGCTGATTCCCAGCCAGTCAGATTGAAAAGACTCTCCCAGGTCACACCCCAGGGAAGCAATACTGGCTGGGAGCGCCGGAGAGTGAAAGCCTGGCTTCCGTGTGTGTGTGTGTGTGTGTGTGTGTGTGTGAACCTGTAAAACTGTACAATAATCAGTCATCTTTTGAGAGAAAGAGGAAAGCAGTAGATGATAGATGTGGTGAAGGAATCCCAATGTGATGGGGTGGAAAGGGTGCTGCTCAAGTGGGCAGAACAGACAGACAGAGAAAACATACAATGTTCTTATGGTCATTTAAACTACCTGGGCTTTATTTTCTTATCTCAAAATTAAGGAGGTTTATTTAGAGGAAATGTAAACATTTTAGACGCGATCAGGAACATTCAGGGTGGTATGACCGTAGACTAAAGGTGTGAACGTTTTAGATGTAAAAGAAAACTATCAGAGGATTCAAAATCTGCATTGTATCCATCGGTGGTCTCCTTAAGACTGTCCTGCCGAATTCTGTGTAATGCTTTCCCAGTACATTTTAGAGTGAATACCTTTACAGAAATCTTAAGGTATTCAATAAATAATAGTCCTGTAAGGTCTAGGCAAACAAATCTATTGTATGTAGGAAATTGTCTTCTGTAATTTTTGACCGGTGAGCTAGTAATGTGGTTAATTTATCTTGGGAGACACCTGGAAGATTTGTTTAGGTATGTGAATTATTTAGTGAAAATATAGAGCATGATAATAAATATGTTTACAAATGACTAGTACAAGGCCTTTCATGTGAAGTTCCCGAGAGGAGCCGGGTACTGGCTGTGAATTACGAACTGTGATAACCTTAAGGTACTTGTTCCCAGCAAGACTACGATACAGTTAAGAGTTATGAGATTTTACCTCTACCAAGGCCAACAAGTGTGAAGCAACAGAGAGACTGGGTAGAGCTGAGAAACTTTTAACATATTTGCTTTAAACATGATAACGTTGTTTAATTTTTTCTGTGTTAATTTTTCTTTAGGTTTAATATTGGTTCTTCTCCATCCTCCACTTTCTGTGTAAGACATTTCCTTTTTTTTTATAGGCTGTGTTGTTTTTCCAGAAGTGATCTCCTGCACTAAAATGTACAACATGTTGTTTTAACAGTGTCAATCGTCGTATTAACAGGAGGATCATAATATTACGTTAATTTAAGATGCTATATATTTTCTCTGTAGTAACTCTGAATTGTCATCAAGGATACTTGTAAACTTTCCATTATGAAGATTCACAGATTTGTCTATCCTCCTGTTGATAAAGCAAATATTTTATTGGAAAGGCAGCAGACTTCTTTTTAACTGAAATGAATTAAGCTATTGTGATTGTTGCTGTGAATGTGTGAACAAGTCATTTTGATTGCCTTTTTTGACATCAGTAACACTGGGTCCCTCACATAGAAACAAAAAATGTTTTCTGCATACTGTGCATTTCGAAGATTTATTGATAACATATAAAGTGCAAATCAAGGGTCTGAGGAGAAGTGTATGAAAGAAAACTTATTTCTCAAAAACTTAGTCTAAGTGAAAAAATATTGTGTAAACCCTGGGTGCCTCACTGTGGCCTGGAGATATATTTAAGTGTATCATCCAGAGGTCCATTTATTACCAGGAGAGGATCAATTCCACTTATTCTCTTTCTCTGTGGCACAGCTCCAGGAAGGAATTTTAATTGATTGGTGGGAAGATTTTAACACACAAAACTTATAAGCCAAGCACTATTATTTCTAGTCCAGTGGCTTTACCACATTATTGGGTAATAAAGCTAAAAGCTGCCAAATGTTTCAGAATTATTTTCAGAAATTTACATCCTTTCTGAGAAAGAGCTAAGAGAAAGGGCTTAGTCAGCATGCAATTATGGTATTAGATAAAATATACAGTTTGGTCTAAAACTAAGATGCAGTGAGTTGTCAGTATACTTTAATCAGTCAAAAACTGTTGAGAAGTTAGTTGTCATTCTCACCGCCACTCCTTTGAAAGTAATCTGCCTTTCTTCTCTGAATGCTTTTAAGATTTTTTTTTTTTCTTTTTCTGGTTTCACTGTGATGTATTTAGGTGTGTATTTATCCTGCTCAAGATTCATTGGGCTTCTCCAACATGTCCCTTTGCTTTATTCTGGGAAATTCACACCCATGTCTCTTCAAAGATTTCTTTTATCCCATTCTCTTTTCTCTTTCTGGAACTTTAATTAAAGGTGGATTGGACCCTCTCACCCTAATCGGTTCTCTTTATTCCTCTTTTAAAGTTCCAGTCGTTCATCTCAGTCCGTTGCTGTATTGCTTCTGATTTGTCTTCTGTTTCGCTCATTGTTTCTTCTGCTGTGTACAGTCTGCTACTAAGATTTTTCATTGTTTTTTTCATTTCAATCCTTTTTTTTCCCTAGCAGTTTCGTTTGGCTGACCCCCTTTCAAATCTTCCATGTAGCAGTTTATATTCTCCTGGTCCCTGGAGATATTCTCAAGTTTGTTATTTATTTTAGCAGAATAAGCACACTTGTTTCCTCATTTATATGTGATACTTTTAGTATATGCTGGTTCTCACTCATAGCTTGGGTTTGTTGGTTTTGTTTTGTTTTTTTTTTTCTTTTTTTTGTGCTTAGTTGTTTCTGAGTGTGCTAGTTCTTATTTAGGAAAAATGATCTGTGGCATTTCTCAAAACATGGGATGAAAATTAATTAAATAATTAATTGATTAATTTTTTTTAAAGGGGACTTCCCTGGTGGTTCAGTAATTAAGAATTCACCTTCCAATGTGGGGGGTGCAGGTTTGATCCCTAGTCTGGGAGCTAAGATCCCTCATGCCTGAAGATATAAAATAGAAGCCATACTGTAACAAATTCAATAAAGACAAAAAAAAAAAAAAAAAAAAAAGACACAGAACAAAACCACATGCATGCCTGCCTAGGTCTGGTTTTGTTCCTGCTGGATACCTATGCCCTACCAAGTTCATGGCTGGAGGTTCCAAGGCTCCTCACTCTGCTTACCTGGGTTTACAGAACCTGCCTTTAGCCTCAGCTTTCCCCTCCAGCTTCTCATAGGCTTAAGACAATGTCGCTTAGTCCTCTGGGGTTGGAGGAGAGGTAGGTTTTGTTTTGGTTACCTGTGAGTATCGCTTTTGGGGCTTCTGTATAGGAATGGCCCTTTGGAGCCTGGGTTAATATGGAGAGGATCACTTATTTCCCACCTCAGGCCACCCCTGGGTCTGGACTTCTGGATCGTACCTCCAGGTGGGTGAATGCTCTTAAGGGAACTGTGTGTGTGCTGCCGAGCTTATTTCCTTTCTATTTCTAGGTTCAAGATTTTCCTCAGACTTTGTCCTAAATGTTCCCAATTGTGTCAGATCCTTTTCAGGTGATGCTTATTATATGTAACAACATTTTTAGTTGTTTGCAGCAGAGGGTTATCCTGGAAAACTTACCCTCTAGTACTAGAAATCATTAATCAGTAAGAAACTAAAAACCTTAGGGTGATATGAATGCCTCGCAGGAGGTTTGATATCCCGAAGAGCCCTCAAGTTAGGGATTTTCAGAAGGTAACATTTTGAGGATGAATTGTTGCGTTTCATTGACCTTTGGGATCTAAGCAATCTTACATCTGGTCAATTTCGAGTTAAGGAGATACCCGGGAAATGCCTCAAGTGGAGGTAGGGATGCCCTTTATAAACCAAAAGGTTAATCCTGAAAATGTCAATGAAATAAGGAGAAAGTGTGACAAAACATGTAATAGCACAAGGTGTAAATCTCACTGAATATAATTGCTGTGGTCGCTACCCAGTTCACAAGAGAAGGGGTAAGACGTCACCAGTGTGCCAAGGAATCAGGTTAAAAACCTGTTTTGTTTTTTTTTTCCTCTGGTAGAATTCAGTCATCTTCAAGAGAAAAATGATGACTTGACCAAGGTCTCACAGTCCATTATCTGGTGCCCCCGGATGTCTGTCTACAGAAGTGGGCCTGCCTGACACTTCCCTTCCTGCCTTGCCTGGGCCTTAACTTCGTGGGTCCCTCACTTTTTTTTTTTTAATTGGAATACCATTGCTTTACAATGCTGTCTTGATTTCTTCTGTACAATGAAGTGTGTCATCTATCAGTTCAGTTCAGTTCAGTTGCCCAGTCGTGTCTGACTCTTTGCGACCCCATGAACTGCAGCACGCCAGGCCTCCCTGTCCATCACCAACTCCTGGAGTCCACCCAAACCCATGTCCATTGATGCCATCCAACCATCCCATCCTCTGCCTTCCCCTTCTTCTCTGGTCCTCACTCTTTCCCAGCATCAGGGTCTTTTCAAATGCGTCAGCTCTCTGCATCAGGTGGCCAAAGTATTGGAGTTTCAGCTTCAGCATCAGTCCTTCCAATGAGCACCCAGGACTGATCTCCTTTAGGATGGACTGGTTGGATCTCCTTGCACGCCAAGGGACTCTCCAGAGTCTTCTCCAACACCACAGTTCAAAAGCATCAATTCTTCATTGCTCAGCTTTCTTTATAGTCTAACTCTCACATCCATACATGACTACTGGAAAAACCATAGCCTTGACTAGGAGGACCTTTGTTGGCAAAGTAATGTCTCTGCTTTTTATTTATTTGTTTGTTTGTTTGTTTGTTTTGCTAGTGTCTCTGCTTTTTAATATACTATCTAGGTTGGTCATAGCTTTCCTTCCAAGGAGCAAGCGTCTTTTAATTTCATGGCTGCAGTCAACATCTACAGTGATTTTGGAGCCCAGAAAAATAAAGTCTGACAGTTTCCACTGTTTCCCCATCTATTTGTCATGAAGTGATGGGGCCAGATGCCATGGTCTTAGTTTTCTGAATGTTGAGCTTCAAGCCAACTTTTTCACTCTGCTCTTTCACTTTCATCAAGAGGTTCTTTAGTTCTTCTTCACTTTCTGCCATAAGGATGGTGTATCTGAGGTTATTGATATTTCTCCTGGCAATCTTGGTTCCAGCTTGTGCTTCCTCCAGCCCAGCATTTCTCATGATGTACTCTGCATATAAGTTAAATAAGCAGGGTGACAATACACAGCCTTGACGTACTCCTTTTCCTATTTGGAACCAGTCTGTTGTTCCATGCCCAGTTCTAACTGTTGCTTCCTGACCTGCATACAGGTTTCCCAAGAGGCAGGTCAGGTGGTCTGGTATTCCCATCTCTTTCGCATGCATATATGCCCTCCCTCTTGGACCTTCCTCACCCCACCCCTCTAGGTGATCCCAGAGCACCAAGCTGAGCTCCCCGGGCTTGAGAGCAGCTTCCCACTAGCTAGCTGCTTTGCACATGGTAGCGTACATATGTCCAGCTGCCGTGTTCCGTTGCTGTCGGGTTCTGAGGTTGCTGGTCTTTCACTCCATCAGGGCCTGCTTCAGGGCATCACGAATGAGCGTGTCCTCTAACATTCTGCAGGTGTGTGCATGGCGTGGCCTGATGGTGTGCAGAGGCAAACACAGGCATCTGTGCTTTGCAGTGTCTGTTGCAGAGATGGTTATTGCACTTGAATTGGCAATGTGTGCTCTCGCTGCTCTCGGAGTTCTGGGCAGAAAAGTAGATGTGATGTTTATTGGTGGGGGGGGGAGCAGCTGCAGGACGTGGGGAAGTGGCTGGACTCTGGTAATCGTATTTGGCGGGTCAAGGGTGAGATTTAGCCTGACGCGATTTGGACTCTACCCTGGGCTAGCGAAGCTGTGTTAAAATCAACTCCAGGTGTTTCCGTTATTCTTACTGCCTAAGTATTATTAAAGCAAAAAATAATGTGTTTTAGGATATGAAGAGGAGGGAATGGGTCACTCATTGCCTGGGAATCACTGATTTGTAATAGAGCCCGTTCTCTCTTGACAATTGCTCCTGCATGTTGAAAATACACCATAAATCTCGAGTGCTTGTTTCAATAGTAAATGTTCCTCCAAGTGAGCTGTTAGCACTTTTGTCTTCAAGAGGACGCTCACTCAGTCAACCTCTTTGAGTGTTTTATGCTTTTTCCTGCAGAATTTGGACTCTGCGTGGGCGTAGCTACAGGTTCCCAAGTTAAATCCAGAATGAAGATGTTTTAAATCATTATGCTTATTTTAAAAATCTCAAGTATTACCAAATGATGGATGATAGAAATACGCTGTAGAAATACATCCATGTACTAAATGACAGAAGTTATAACACCATGGGACATCTTCCAGGAGCTTCTTTTGATGGTGGAAATGTTGGTTTGCAACTTCCTAAGTCAGAGTCGGAAAAGATGAAGGGTAACCAGTACCATATAAGACAGGTTTTTCTTTACAACTTCTGCTTATTTTATCCAGGCCCCATTGCTGTAGAATTTTCTAGAGTTACATACCTTCTTTTTTTAACCTCAAAAGCCTGGCAAAGTTGTTGAAGCTCAGTCTAGGTATGAACTTCATACCAGTGTAGGAGAGAGCTGTTCTTAATCCGTGTGTGTGTGTGTGTGTGTGTGTGTGTGTGATAATTGCTCTAGTTGTGTCCAACTCTTTGCAGCCTCATGGACTGTGGTGCTCCAGGCTCGTCTGTCCAAGGAATTCTCCAGGCAAGAATACTGGAGTGGTTGTCATCTCCTTCTCCAGGGTGTCTTCCCAGCCCAAAGATCGAACCTGGGTCTCCTGCATTGTAGGCAGATATTTTACCATCTGAGCCACCAGGAAATGGTTAAGAAGCAACCTTATTCCAGAAGGATAAGTTATATCTTTCTTTGGCATGTAATTTTGGCATGAGGTGGGAGGGGTAGATGTCCCATGACTCTGTCATCTATTTCTTCCTTTTCCTTGTCCACCCCCCCCCAATTTCTCCTCATATAAAATACAAAATTAAGGGAGTAATACTTTGTTCAACTTTGTGATCCTCTCTGGAGAGTTCCCTGTTGAGGCAGCCTGCACGCTTGCAGAGAATTTTTTCTGAAAGTAAGTTTCTCTTAGGGCGAGAGCATGGTTCCAAGTTAAAATGAAATTGGACTATCATCATCTTGGTGGCAGAGAGCGTGTTTTGCACAGCTGTAGGTATTTACAGCTGTCCCTTGTATATAATTGAGTGAGTGTGAGTTGCTCAGTCATGTCCGACTCTGCGACCCCATGGACTACAGTCCTCCAGGCTCCTCTGTCCATGGGTGTTCTCCAGGCAAGAATACTGGAGTGGGTCACCATGACCTCCTCCAGGGGATCTTCTCAACCCAGGAATTGAACCTGGGTCTCCTGCATTGCAGGCAGATTCTTTACCTTCTGAGCCACGAGGGAAGCTCTGCCTTATGTATAACTAGAGCTTCTTAAATATCAAGCACAACCGTGGGTCAGCAAGTTGAACAGACCATTAATTAATGATTCATTAATCAGTGTTGTTAAAAGGCGTGAGTTCCAACTCTTCTTTCCGCGGCGTTCCCCACGCTTGCCTGTTGACCACGTCCTGCCTGTGACGCCTCCGGAATGCCTTTCAAAGGAGACCTCCTCTTTCCACCCTCAGCACCTCGCCCTGAGCCCTGGCTGGGCTTAGTAGGCTTGTTTCCTCCTGCCTGCCTTCTGCCTCACCCCCACTTGCAGTTCATTCTCTTGCTGCTAAGAGACTTACTGTCTAAGAGTTGAATTGGGACCTGACAGTCCTTTGCTTTAAAAGCCTTCTTAACTCTCTCTACCTACAGATTGAGATTTCTGTTCCTAAGGTTGGCACTTGCCTGCAAGGCCCCCCGCACATCGTGATCTGCCCCCAGGCATTCCGGGCTTCTTTTCCACTGCTCTTTATCTCCAACCACACCCCTTCATGCTTCAGCCACAGGAACCTCTCACCGTGGTCTGGTCTCAGGGCTCTGTGCCTGTGATCACGTGGTTGTCTCTGCCTGGCAGGTCTTTCTCCCATTCTCCACCTATCTAGTTCTTCCTTTTCCTTCAAATTCACCTTAAATCCCTCCTCTACGGAGCCTTCCTAACTCTTTCACACAGTTGACCACATCTTCCCCTATGCTTCCATGGTACCATTGCTTGTACCTCTTTGAGGATTCTTTTTGCTTATTACAAGTTTAAAAAAAAAAAAAAATTATTCCCCCATCTCTCTCCTGATAAGGACATCATTTGATATCCTAGCATGGTATCCATGTGGAGAAGGTGCCCCATGCATTTTGAAAGAATGAAAGTATCAGAGTAATGCTTCCTTTGTGGACATCATGACTTTTTCCTAGAAGTTAACCTTGAGCATCATTCATGCTGTCCACTCTATGGCTGTCTGTAACTTGTTGTTTCTGTTCCTGTAAAGTCCTCAAGCCCATGTCAATGTATGACAAAACCCACTGAAATGTTGTGAAGTAATTAGCCTTCAACTAATAAAAAAATTAAAAAAAAATACCTATTGTAGGGTCCAATAAAAATGTTGCATTCATATTTTTAAAAATTGTTTCTTACATTTTGTTACCAAATAAAAATTATTGTGAAAGTGTGCATTAAGTGATAACAAGCTTCTTGAAGCTAGTAATATTAATCAAAAGAAACACCTTATACCTGTGCAGATTTTATAGCTCCTTAATCAATTTCAGCATAAATTAACTAATTTTAATCTTAAATTTCGTTATTTTGGACAAATTTTTTTTTCATTAAAAAAAATAAATTCCCGTAAGATAAAAAAAAAAAAAGACCCACATAAAGGTCAGCTGAAAAGCCCCTCTCACACTACACTATGCAAGCATTCTCCTGGTAAGGAAGTCTATGTCAAATAGAATTTTTGGTTTGGCTCTTTCTGTACAAGTTTTGGTCAGAGGAAAAGCCTTCAGATCTTTTAGGCATCATCTGCCATCCTCTGTTCTGTAGTTGTAGGAAATTTAGATTATCAGCCATTATTCTATGAGGAATCCTGAATATGTTTAATATCAGTCCTTTTTTATGGGTTGTCGTCAGTTCTGTGTCATCTGTTTTGTTCTTATTCCTCAGGATGTGTCAAACCCAGCGTGGTCTCTGGACAAGCAGCATTAGCAGATCATCCGGCTTCAACCCAGACCTCCTGAATCAGAAAGTCTGGGATGAGGCCTGGCTGTCTGTTATTAGGCCCTTCAGGTGATTTGATTCAGATGCCTCCCAAACTTTGGGGATCGTGCTTATGGAGGAACCTATTCAATATAGGGTTTGTCTATCTGAATAAGTCAGAAGAGTTGTCTGAAAATAATACCCATATCTGGGAGACTGCTATGATTATATAGTTTCAAGCAAATTGTCATGTGCAGGTGATGTCTTGTTATTACGGGGAGTTTTTTTAAAAACCCGAAAGATGATAAATATGCATGTGAGTAATCCATCTAAGAGCCACTTGACACAGAAGCAGAGATGAAAGGCTTTGACAAAGAAAAAAGAGCCAAGGCTTTCACAGTCCCCTTTGGAAGTGATAAAATTATGTACAAAGACCAAGATGTGTTTTAAGTGTTTGTGTGCGCCTGTGTGTGTGTGCGCGCACACGTGTGTGTCCATGAGTGTGTTTTTCATGGCTTACTTTAGAAATATTATAAAGAGTGAGTGTATCTAGGTCAAGATTGCTTCAGTAGAGAACTATAATCTTATTATATGTTTTTCTTTCTATTTTTCTCTCTAAAAAAGAAAACATTTCATGGAAGACTCATCATATTTAACATCAATCAGAAAAGTTATGAAAATGGTGACTATTGCAGGTGAAACACGTGTCCTTCCTTTTGTTACTTCGCTATGATAGTTCTCAAGTTCATTTTCTTAAGGCTTTTTTACTGCTTCAGGAAGATAAGCTGGTGTCAAATTACTGATTTATTACAGGAAATTTTTTCTTTCCTTTATTCAGCAAATACTTATTAATTATATGTACCTAGTAGTTCCTTGTATTGTGCTAGATGCTGGGAACAAACAATGAATAGAATAGAAATGATTCTTACCCCAAAGGAGAAGGTAATTTATATTCTAATGATTCGATACTTTCTAACAAAACTCATAAAATCCAAGAAGAGTAATTCTTGCTATAAATTTCTTTTGTACTACCCCCTACTTGAACTTCATGAGCTCATAAAAAAAAATTAAATGGAAACTTCTAAATAAGTATTTTGCCCCATTCTATAATTAAGCTTTTTAATATGAACAAATCTCAACCAAACTATTTTCAAATATAATATCATTGCTAGTTGTTTCCCAGTTAATTTAAGAATTAACCAGAAATCCCTGGATGTCAACCCTTGTTTTGAAAGAAACCTTTTTTAAGATAAAGAACCACATACAGAACTGAATTATTGATGATTTGGGATCTTTCAGTAATCAATGAGGAGGTGATTATGTTAATATGAATTATGATTATAAGGTATCAGGAAAGGGCAAGAGTGTAGGTGATTGATAGTGATGTCCACTGAGCTTGCCATACCCGGAAAGTTAATCTTTGAACCAAATCCAGAATAAGTGCTTTCCTTATTACTTCTTACATGTGAGAGGAGTAGTTTACCAGTGAACATATGGACAGCGTGTATGTTGATGTACATGTGAGTTATGCCCAGTTAAGTACTGGAAAAACCTATGGCGGGAGAGCTGTGTCATCTGGATTCAAGGTAGGAGTGAACTTGTCATAGCCTTTATAAATATTTTTATAGGCAATAAAATAAAACAAAACAATAAAGACAGTTCTCCTCATTAAAGAAACAAAAATGACACATACATTTGAAACTAGGAATAATGGATGCTGGCTCTATTATTACTTTCTGTTTAGCATCCCTTACTTACTGGTACCATTTTAGGATCTTGGTTCCTTTGCAGTTTGAATGTCTATAAATTCATTTTTCTCTGTAGTAAATGATGTACATGCAGGAGGTGTTCGGCACCACTCTCTTACTGAGGGTCGCACCCTATCTTTAAGTGATCTGCGATGTCATGATTTTACAGCACAGGTGAAGAGGTTTTGATTTGGAGATTCTGTCTGCAAGATTTTGACTTGTGTCTTCTTCCTGCTTGGGTTCTGCCTCTGTGTCTTCCCACCTTCTCAGTTCAGCCTTCATGCGCAAGCCTTGGATTCCTTTGCCTTCACGCAAGCCAACAGAGTTATTCAGAAGGAATGGGTAGAAATAAATTCCATGGTAATACAACTCACAGTTAGTAAATCATTGCATATGTGCAATCATCATATTTCTGTTTTTAAAATTACAAATATATAAATGGCCATAAAAAAAAATGCTGAGGAAATTCAGTCCCTGAACTATGTCTGATTCCCAAACCCATGTGCTTTTTCTATGTGGTTCATTATTTGCCCTTTTTCTTCAGTGGTCATCTTTATCTTCTGTCTTTCATATATTCTTATGCTGCCTGCATTTTTTAAATGTGTCTTTCCTTTGACATCTTACTCAAGTATTTCATCTCAATCTACTTCTCTAACTCTCATTTCCTCTTTTCAAAGAAATAATTGCAGCACATTCTAGAAATATTTACAATGTATGACACACTTGCAAATCTTTCGAAAATCTGTTTTCCTCAACTTCTCTATTTTTTATTTTAAAGTCACTTACCTCTTTCCTGCTAATCCCCATTCCAGAAACGCAGCACAATTTTGTAAATAATGTAAACGGTCTCGGAGTTCTCCTGGGAAGAAACAAAATTGTCATCCAGGCAGCATAATCAAGGTGCAGAATCAGGTCTCTGAGAGAAAGTTTAGAGAGCCTCCTAATATTTTTACTGTCCCAATTTGATTCCTTAAACCAAAAGTCCATTCTTTCTAAAATAATAATTCATTATCACAGTCCTGGAATAGCTCCTGCTTAACTACAATGTATTATTCCAACTCAACATTTATATCTTTCCCAGTCATCTTGACTATAGTTGAAAATCACTGACAGTCGTTAGGCATATAATGACATAGCTTCTCAAATGTAAACAGGATAGATGATTTTATAAACTACTAACGCAGTGACATCAGAATTTTTGATGCTGATTTTTTCCGTTTATCTTGGCAGTGTTGAGTCCTGGTTGAAGCCCCCAGGATCTTCACTGTGGTGCACAGATTCCCTTGCTGTGGCACTGTGCTCAGAAGTTGCAGTGTGCAGGCTTAGTTGCTCTGCAGCATGTGGGGTCTTATTTCCCCAACCAGGGATCAAACCCATGTCCCCTGCATTGCAGGGTAGATTCTTAACCACTGAAGCACCAGGAAAGTCCCCTGAATCTTTTGATTAGAGGCACTTGCTCAGGTTCTAAATGGGTGAGATGTTTCATGATTATATCTCTAGTTTTCTATTCTGTAGACCTCATTTCTCTGCTCTGTTAACTATACTCACCAGGGGGGTTTCTATGAGTCAGTGTTTGAATAAATCTGTCCTCTTTTTCTAAGTAAGAAATCATCATTAAATGAAATTATATACACTGAATAACTGTATACCAAAATATTCATTCACAAATTTATAACATTTATTTTCTTAATTTTGAATTTGATTTCTCCATCATCCTTTTCTAATCATTATATCCCATCCCTAGTTGCAAGCATTTTTTTTATTTTCCTGAACTAGATAATAGAGAATCCCCAGCAAGACGGTAGGTACTCACGGGCAAGTCTGGGTCAGTCTCTTGTGGGGTCACTGGTCCTTTCTCCTGGGTCCTAGTGCACACAAGGTTCTGTTTGTGCCCTCCAAGAGCCTGTTTCCCAGTTTTGTGTAAGTTCCGGCAGCTCTATGGTGGGGTTAATGGCAACCTCCTCCTAGAGGTCTTATGCCATACCCAGGTCTGCTACACCCAGAGCCTCTGCCCCTACAGGCAGTCCACTGCTGACCCATACCTCCTCAGGAGACACTCAGACACAGTTCTGTCTCAGTCTCTGTGGGGTCTCTGGGAACCTTTCATTCAAAGATGGGCGCAATAAAGGACAGAAATGGTATGAACCTAACAGAAGCAGAAGATATGAAGAAGAGGTAGCAAGAAAGCACAGAAGAACTATACAAAAAAGATCTTCTCGACCCAGATAATCACGATGGTGTGATCACTCACCTGGAGCCAGACATCCTGGAATGCAGAGTCAAGTGGGCCTTAGGAAGCATCACTACAAACAAAGCTAGTGGAGGTGATGGAATTCCAGTCGAGCTATTTCAAATCCTAAAAGATGATGCTGCAAAAATGCTGCACTCAATATGCCGGCAAATTTGGAAACCTCTGCGGTGGCCACAGGCCTGGAAAAGGTCAGTTTTCATTCTAATCCCAAGGAAGGACAATGCCAAAGTGCTCAAACTATAGCACAATTATACTCATCTCACACGCTAGCAAAGTAATGCTCAAAATTCTCCAAGTCAGGCTTCAACAGTACGTGAACTTTCAGATGTTCAAGCTGGATTTAGGAAAGGCAGAGGAACCAGAGATCAAATTGCCAACATCCACTGGATCATTGAAAAAGCAAAAGAGTTCTAGAAAAACATCTATTTCTGCTCTGTTGACTATGCCAAAGCCTTGTGTGTATCACAACAAACTGTGGAAAATTCTTCAAGAGATGGGAATACCAGACCACCTGACTTGCCTCCTGAGAAACCTGTATGCAGGTAAGGAAGCAACAGTTAGCAATGGACATGGAACAACAGACTGGTTCCAAATCAGGAAAGAAGTACGTCAAGGCTGTGTATTGTCACCCTGCTTATTTAACTTATATGCAGAGTACATCATGAGAAACGCTGGGCTGGATGAAGTACAAGCTGGACTCAAAATTGCTGGGAGAAATATCAATAACCTCAGATATGCAGATGACACCACCCTTATGGCAGAAAGCGAAGAAGAACTAAAGAGCCTCTTGATGAAAGTGAAACAGAAGAGTGAAAAGGTTGGGTTAAAGCTCAACATTCAGAAAACTAAGACCATGGCATCTGGTCCCATCACTTCATGGCAAATAGATGGGATGGGGAACAATGGAAACAGTGACAGACTTTATTTTTTGGAGCTACAAAATTACTCAGATGGTGACTGTAACCATGAAATTAAAAGACACTTGCTCTTTGGAAGAAAAGTTATGACCAATCTATATGGCATATTAAAAAGCAGAGACATTACTTTGCCAACAAAGGTCCATCTAGTCAAAGCTATGGTTTTTTCCAGTAGTCATGTATGGATGTGAGAGTTGGACCATAAAGAAAGTTGAGCGCTGAAGAATTGATGCTTTTGAACTGTGAAATTGGAGAAGACTCTTGAGAGTCCCTTGGACTGCAAGGAGATCCAGTCCCTTTGACTGCAAGGAGACTCCTTCGATCCAAGGAGATCCTAAAGGAAATCAGTCTTGAATATTCATTGGAAGGACTGATGCTGAAGCTGAAACTGCAATACTTTGGCCACCTGATTTGAAGAACTAACTTATTTGAAAAGACCCTGATGCTGGGAAAGATTGAAGGTAGGAGGAGAAGGGGACAACAGAGGATGAGATGGTTGGATGGTATCACTGACTCAATGGACATGAGTTTGAATAAACTCTGGGAGTTGATGATGGACAGGGAGGCCTGGTGTGCTGCATGCAGTCCATGGGGTCACAAAGAGTCAAACACAACTGAGCGACTGACCTGAACTGAACTATGTAATGCGAGCATTTACCATAAGCATATCATAGCCTCCTCTGCTTATCTGGATGGGAAGTTGGTTTCTTTTGTATTCACAGGTAGTATTTTGGACATTTCATTCTGTATACTCACTTCATTCTTGGATCTCAAAATGTAGGTCCCACAGGAATTATTCCCTTTCTGCAATCTGCCTTTATGAAACCAGCCAATTCTAATTGCTAGATGAAATTCTGTGGATGCCTTATGGTGACTTGCTGATACTCTGTAACAGCTATCTGCAAACACTTCTGTGAAGAGTCAACTTTGCAGTTTAGCATGGAAGCAGGCATAGATGATTTACAAACAAATGTTTGTGTCCCAATAAAACTTTATTTACAAAAACAGGTGATGGGCAGGATTTGACCTGAGGGCTATATTTAGCTTACTTCTGCTCTATAATCTCCCTTGATAAGTTGAAAAATTGTCATCTCCATAAAACATATATCCTTGCTGTTTGCTCTGGCAGTCCTTATTCTGACTTTTTCTTAACTGACATTGCATATATTCTCTGGCCTATTCTAGCATTTTACTAGGAATCTGGGTTCTCATGAGGCCTGCAAAAGGCTTTTGATAAATTTATTCCAATACAGTTCTTTAAAAAAAATCTCAAAATCATGGATTGATCAGATCAATGAGTATCCTTTATTTTATTTTATATTTTTTATTTATTTTTAATTTTTTGGCTGTGCTGTGCAACTTGTGAGATCTTAGTTCCCTCACCAGGTCTTGAACCCAGGCGCCCTGCATTGGGAGTTCAGAGTCTTAGCCTCTGGACCACCACGGAAGTCCCAGTATCCTTTATTTTAGAGTTTATTCTATAAGTCCATCACCCACCTCTCCTGCATATTCTCATAATTGCTGAACCTTGAACTATGCTCAGGATGCCAAGCTGTTGTGAGAGAACCAGTTATGCCGCGGCCCTGAAGGCATGGAGTCCTACACTATTAGGGAAAAACCACATGACTCAGAAATCGAAGCGAACCACACATCTAGGGCCAAATGTAGAACAGAGCGAAATAGCAGCTTATCAGTCCTTCTCCTTGCTCCCCACCTAGGAATACTCCTCCGACTCCAGCCTCTTCCCCTTCCCCAGGTTTCACAGCTGACCTCCGCTCAGTGTCCACCCTGGCTGGGTCTGCCCCTCTGGTGTGGGACCCATACCCGATGTCACCATCCTTCACGAGCACAGTTCTTTTCTTGTTGCTTCCCCTTTTCCTAGGAACCAGGTTGACATTTGGTTGGTGTTTAATTGCCATTGTGGTTGGCCTGCTTCTTCTTTCTCCTCTTTTGAACTTGCGTGGTTGCTTCACAGTTGACTCGCTTCTAGCCCATTGGCTCTGCTTATTGCTTAATTTCTCGTTCAGAATTTCCCTTCCAGGAAGGGTCTGGGATGGAGCATGGGGGGATGGGAGAAGGTGGTAGTAAAGTTGACTAAATTTTATGGTGGACTGGTTATAGGGTGTGAATTGATGAGAAAATGAAATTTTATGTGTCAATCCCAATCTTCCAAATCAGCCCCCACAATGGGAGAAAGGTCCGAGAGGAAGGGAATATATGTATACACATGGCTGATTTGCTTTCCTCTATAGCAGAGACAAACACAACATTGTAAGGTAATTATACCCCAATTAAAAAAAAAAAGAAAATGAAATTCCAGATTTGCTCCACTGAATGGATGTTTGTGCCTTTTTTTTTTTTTTTTTTTTTTTTTGAGCTAAGCAACACGAATAAAGGTCTAAGTTTCAACCAAGAGATCTAGGCTGGAGACACTCATATCCATACAGGTGTTCATGCTTACGGTGGCCTCCGAGAGAAGGATGCGTGAGAAGATTTAGAAGTAGTATTTTGTAAAGATTGGTGACATTGAGGTGGGGCTTACGTGTTTGAATGAAGGGTACACTAGGTCTGAGAATGCAGAGTTCTTACACTATATTGTATGATTCTTAACTACTTTTTCTAGATCTGGCCATTCTAGTCTGAGGATGGGTATATATACTCATCATTGTATAGCAGAAACCAACACAGTAGTGTAAAGCAATTATCCTCCAATTAGAAATAAATTTTTAAAAATTAGACATTAAAGAGATTTAAAAAGAAAAAGAGAGCACAAGTTGGAAGGTGTTTGTTTCTTTCTCTCACACAGCTTTAAAGACCAGGGGAGAAATATTTTTAAGCAACCTCGATATGAACTCTCCAAAATAAATGCATGCCTGATTGATTCAGTCTATTTTAATTCAGTTGTTTAAATATGATGAAATGACTCTGCCTTTACATAGAGAATAGTCTACCTTTCCCAACATATGAAGAAGCATTCAGAGGTCTAGTTCAGATGAAATTATTAGGAATATATGATTCTCCCTTTCTCATTTTCTCTTCTTTTTCAAGTTTTTGGGGAAAAAAATCAGATCAAGTACCTATTAACAGTTAATTATTACTTTGGTTATCAAGGGTTAGAATTTGAGCCTTGTTGGTAACTGAGTAGATGCCACCCATAAACACTTCATAAGAATGTAAAATTTCTCATAATTTACTTTGTCTCATCCTATACAATTCTGAATTTCTCCGGAGATTTACCTAGGAAAATAAATGTTAAGCCTTCCAAAAAAGGATGTCCTTACTGGAAAGACTTAGTGGAGATGAGACTGACTCTGAAAGTGCTGAGCAACTTTTGTGGAGAACTGTCCTATTTCTGAAAATTCTGTGCCCAGATCACCCATGTCCAAATCATCTGAGATGCTTTTTGAAAAAGCACATTCTTGGCCTTTTCTCTGACTCTAGTGCATCAGAGTCTTCTAATGGGTCCATGAATATTTCATATTTGTTTTGGTAAACTTGCCCAGGTGACTTTTATGGACACAAGGCTTGGGAACCTCTGGCTGGGGCAAGAGCAGTCTGCCAGACCACTGACAGATCCCTGTCCTATTTACAGATATTTTTGTTGAAGCTCCATGTTTATATTCCTGAAAAAAAAATCCTTATTTTGCAATATCATACACTAAAAATAACAGGTCTTCTGGGATAGGAAGGGATGAGTGAAGAAAAGGTATGAAACTGTAACTGGATCACTAACAAGAATAATAAGAAACTCTTGCCCAGATATGAGCTTTTTAGGTGGTGCTATTGGAAAAGGACCTGCTGCCAATGTAGGGGACATTAGAGACTCAGGTTCGATTCCTGGGTCAGGAAGATCCCCTGGAGCTAGAAAATGTCAACCCACTCCAGTATTCTTGCCTGAAGACTCCCATGGACAGAGGAACCTGGCAGGTTACAGTCCATGGGGTCACAGAGTCAGAGGTGACTGAACACAGCACAGCCCAGTTACAGCTCCAAAAACATTTGTCCTTAACAACACAGTCAGTTCTTTATACCCTTAAACCTAGAGACTGGTAATTCTTTTTCAGGCATTGGTCCTTGAGGGCATTCTCTTCTAGCAGAGATCAGTATTAACTTCCTAATCAACATTTTTTTTAATGACCAATACTTGCCATTAGCTGTTAAAGTGCTGCACTCGATATGCCAGCAAATTTGGAAAATTCAGCAGTGTCCACAGAACTGGAAAAGGTCAGTTTTCATTCCAATCCCAAAGAATGACAATGCCAAAGAATGTTCAAACTACTGCACAGTTGCACTCATCTTACACACTAGCAAAATAAGGCTCAAAATTCTCCAAGCCAGGCTTCAACAGTACATGAACCGTGAGCTTCCAGATGTTCAAAATGAATTTAGAAAAGGCAGAGGAACCAGAGATCATATTGACAACATCCATTGGATCATCAAAAAAGCAAGAGAGTTCCAGAAATACATCTGCTTTATTGATTACGCCAAAGATTTTGATTGTGTAGATCACAAGAAACTGTGGAAAATTCTTCAAGAGATGGGATACCAGACCCCCTCATCTGCCTCCTGAGAAACCTGTATGCAGGTCAAGAAGCAACAGTTAGAATTGGACATGGAACCACAGACTGGTTCCAAATTGAGAAAGGAGTACATCAAGGCTCTATATTGTCACGCTGGTTATTTAACTTATATGCAGAGTACATCATGTGAAATGCCACACTGGTTGAAGCACAAGCTGAACTCATGATTGCCAGGAGAAATGTCAATAAACTTATATACGCAGATGACACCACCCTTATGGCAGAAAGTGAAGAAGAACTGAAGAGCCTCTTGATGAAAGTGAAAGAGCAGAGTGAAAAAGTTGGCTTAAAACTCAACATTCAAAAAACTAAGATCATGGCATCTGGTCCCATCACTTCATAGCAAATATATGGGAAAACAGTGGAAACATTGAGAGGCTTTATTTTCTTGGGCTCCAAAGTCACTGCAGATGGTGACTGTAGCCATGAAATTAAAAGACAGTTGCTCTCTGGAAGAAAAGGTATGACCAACCTAGACAGCATATTAAAAAGCAGAGATATTACTTTGCCGACAAAGGTCCGTATAGTCAAAGGCTTTTCCATACTCACGTGTGGATGTGAGAGTTGGACTATAAATAAGCTGAGTGCCGAAGAAGATGCTTTTGAACTGTAGTGTTGGAGAAAACTCTTGAGAGTCCCTTGCACTGCAAGGAAATCCAACCAGTCCATCTTAAAGGAAATGAGTCCTGAATATTCATTGGAAGGACTGATGCTGGAGCTGAAACTGCAGTACTTTGGCAACCTGAGGGGAAGAACTGACTCCTTGGAAAAGGTCCTGATGCTGGGAAAGATTGAAGGCAGGAGGAGAAGGAGACAACAGAGGATGAGATGGTTGGATGGCATCACCGACTCAATGGATATGAGTTTGAGCAAGGTCCGGGAGTTGGTGATTGACAGGGAAGCCTGGCAAGCTGCAGTCCATGGGATCGCAAAGAGTCAGACACGACTGACCAACTGAACTGACTGACATGCCATCATTATAGCACTTCTTACAAAAATAGGGAAATGTCTTTCCAGCTTTTTCATCTATGCCATCAGCTCCTCCAGTCATAGTGGAAAATACAGTGATTCGTGAAGCCACTAAACCAGCTACAACTTGCAATGTACATCTGTATGGTATCAGCTTTTTTTCACAGGATCTTCATGTATTACTGAAGCCATCTCTTTAATCAGAAGAAAGCTTGTCTGGTAGTCCTTTTTTAAATTATTGTCCAGACCATGCCTTTTTTTTTTCAAACCCCAAATGAGCTGGGGGTAAGGTAAAATTTCTTTTTTGAAATATATTGTGCTTGAAAATGGAAAGTTTTACAGATTTGAATACAGAAATATTTAAAATATCTTTATGTACTTAACATAATATAATTTAAACATAAATAAAAATAGCAAGAGATTTATGACAAATGTGATAAAGTAGTATTATTCTTAATATATATAGAGTACATAGAAATTGATGATAGAAGTCTTAAGATCTCAATAGTGGATAGTTAAAAGGAAAAAACTCCTTAAAGGAAGAAACATGTGAGTGACCAATAAACATGTAAAATAATCTTTGGTACAGCTAGTAGCCAAATAAATTTTAAAAAAGGCAAGAACGAGGCTTCATTTTCACCTGTTAAATTCACGAATATTAAAAAGTGATAATATTCTAATATTTATGGGAGAATGGATGAAGTGATTGCCTATATTTTTGAAAGACAACTTGGTAATGTACATCATGTTTTGACCCATTCTTTTTTGTTTAATTGATGTATAATTGCTTTACAATGTCGTGCTAGTTTCTGCCATATAACAAAGTGAATCAAAAGTCAGTATAATATTAATCTGTAAAATTTTTGTTTGAAGATTTGTTTTAACTTTTTATTGAAATCCCTAAATGAATTTTTCCAAAATTCAAGAAAAAATTACTGCTACTTAAATAGTAAAGTTACTTGAAAAATAATTTTGTTAGCTTCACTGTCAAATTTAAGCCGATTTCTGCCGATATGTAGGTTTGGGTTCTTAAGGCCCTTGGAAACTTTTGTAAAAGTCCTTTCTTCTCTTTTTTAGTAGTATGACAATACTATTGTCATTGGATGCTAGAATTCATAAATCATGTTTAAATATAAAAATTAGGTCTATGACTTTTTGCTCATAAATTCCTGAAACACTATGTACACGAAGAAGAAAAGTTCTCCTTGACTCACTTTGGAGCTTAACCACACTGAAAAATGACCCGACCTCTTCATTTTATGAACAGGAAGCTGAGTCCAGAAAGAGAGAGAATGGTGGTCTGGGCCATGATTGGTTGGGGTCAGTTTCTGGGATTGAACTTGGCTCCTAAACTCCTAATGGTTTCCAACCTCTGTTCCTCGAGGTCTGTGATTCTTTTGGTGTGGATCCTCTCTCTGGCCCCTAGGAGGAGGCTATGAAGGGTGATGTGATGCTCAGCTAGTGGTTCTACTCACCCTGATTTATCTATTTTTATACACAAAGGTTCTATCTATCATTTCTTGAGATAGAGTTGCACAATTCTTCATACTGGAAAATCAACAGGCTCAGTTTCTCTTTGGAAATTCTATTAGGTGTCTATGGCTGCCGTAACTAATTGCTGCAAACTTAAAGGCTTAAAACAATACATGTTTATTACCTTGAAATTCTGAAGGTTAGAATTCCAAGACAGGGCTCACTGGGCTAAAAATCACAGTGTTGGCCAGGCTGCATTCCCTTCTAGAAGGTCTGGGAGGCAGTCTGTTTTCTTGGCATTTGCAGCTTCCAGAGGCTGCCTGCAATCCTCGCCTCAGGTCCCCATCCCCCTGACTTCAGAGCCAGCAACATTACACCTCTGCCCTTTCCTTTAACAACGACACCTAGGGGATACTATTTGCTCTTAAGGATTCACATGATTAGATTGGGTGAACTGGCTGATACAGCATCATTTCCGCACTTCAGGGTTCTCGCCTTGATCCCATCTGCAGAGTCCCTCTTGCCTTTTGATGCGACCCATTTACAGGCTCTAGGAGTTAAGAATAGGCTTCTTTGAGAGTCAATATTCTGCCTACCAAAGGAAGAAATGTGCTTTCATGGGTCGCAGCTCTAAGTGGGCAATCACTTTAAAAACTTTAGAAGACTTTATAAACTGCTGAAACTTACTGAAGACTTAACGATATAATATCTACCAGCATTTATTGAGGGCTTGCACTGCAACAGACACCTGACTACTCAGTGCTTAAATGCATGATTTTATTTAATCCTTTTAACAGACCTATGATGTAGTTTCTATTACAATCTCATTTTGAATGTTTGGAAACTGAGGTCTAAAGGATTTTAACAATTTGCTCATGGTTGCATAACTAGTATATGGTGGCAGAATGGGATTTGAATTTAGGTCTGTCTGACTCAACCTTTTAACCAGTAAGCTTCCCTACTTACATTGAGTCATCTAGTAGTAAAAGTATAACAGAGTATAATGAAATATTGAGAGTATAATTTATGTAGAGAAAGCCTCCATGATAGTTTTTTTAATATGAAAAATAATTTACCATGAATAAAAGCTTTCAATATGCCATTTTACCAATGAGCTATGTTTAACTGATTAGTATTAGTTGTTTGTAAATAAGATTCAATGATCAATTCTCAGAGTTTTCATTTAAATAGAAAACAGAGCTATTTTGCATGACTAAGCTGAAAGTAAATAGATCCTTCATCATTTTTTAGTGCTCTTAGATTCTATAGGTAAAGAATTTATTTTAGAAGTTTTATCATAGTCTAACTGATTAATAGGCTCTCCTTCCATGCCTGTTGTTCAGTCGCTCAGTCATGTCTGACTCTTTGCGACCACATGGACCGCAGCACACCAGGCTTTTCTGTCCATCACCATCTCTTGGGAGTTTGCTCAATCTCATGCCCATTGAGTCAGTGATACCATCCAGCCATCTCATCCTCCGTTGTCTCCTTCTCGTCCTGCCTTCAGTCTTTCCCGGCATCAGGGTCTTACCCTCTGACCCCACCCCAGATGTAAACACCATGGAGAGCAGGGTTCTTGTTCTTCTTATTCAAGTTTGTTTCATGAGTACTTAAAACAGTAACATTCATTCCATATGGGCTTCTCTGGTGGCTCAGTGGTAAAAAATCCATCTGCCAACATAGATTCAATCCCTGGTTTGAGAAGATACCCTGGAGGAGAAAAATGATAACTCACTCCCAGTATTCTTGCCTGGGAAATCCCGCAGACAGAGGAGCCTGGCAGGCTACAGCCCATGGGGTTGCAAGAGAGTCAGACGTGACTTAGCGCCTGAACAACAACAAACCATTCAATAGACACTCAAATACTGGTTGAAAGAATGGAAATTGAGAACTGTCTAAGAGAATAAAGCTGGCCATCTCTATGAATGAGCCAGTATCTGGCTACTAGTTGGATTTCAGAAAGCCTTTTCAATGTGTAATATTCTAATGTGTTTGGCTGAAAGACAGTGTAATAGGTTCATATTGTTTGAGTAGGAAAGGTACATGATAACCCTGATAAAGCCAAGGTATTCTTGCATAAATCTGTGCATCAGAGCAAAACAAGTGTCTCATTCGATATGTAGTACTTGACTCCTGTACTGACTTTATTACTTTATTCATCTTCCTGTTCAGCAAATGTTATTGGGCACTGTGCTAGTTACTAGGATAAAAGATGAATTAAAAGAAAAAGTTCATGATTTAAGGAGTCTTCTCTCTTCCTGGTTAAAACACTTATTAAGATAAAATGCATTGTATTAAATGGAATAATAATGGATTTATGGGAACACAGAAGAGGGACCCTTAACTTACTATCCAAAAAATACTTCAGTTGGGCTGGTCATCTTGAATATATTTCGGGAAAGTTATAATTTAGACTTATTGGAGAATTGCAAAGATAGGACACAGTTCTTATATACTCTTCATCCAGCTCCTTATTCCCTTGGTGTATTGATCAGCACTGAAAATTAACATTGGTACAATGCCATTAGCTAAACTTTAGGCCTTATTCAGATTTTGCCATCTTGACTATAACCTCATGTTAAAATGAAGTCACGTATCCAAGTGCTTCATTTCCTTTTTTATTCTAAATCTTCTTGCTTTATGCTTGGAGGGTTTTCCACTCATTGTAGTATTCTATAAATCTAAAATTTTTATGACTTTAAAGACCCATTGTTCTTCTTTCCTGGCCTTCCTTGTATCAATCTTTAGGCTTCTAGAATGTTTAGTCTATTCCTTTACACTGGCAGCCCTTCCCTTTGAACATTTTAGTGACCCTTCTTGATAGTTTCCAGGTGCTTTTTTTTTTTTGTCTTGAGGAATGACCACAGCTACATGCAGTTTTTCAGCTGTTAATTATATGATTAGGTGCCATTTGGATTCATATGAGCTAGTATTTTTTGACTTTTCAGATGATTTATGGATGCTGGCAGTCAAATCAGCACTAAGAATGAAAAGTAATTATTTTAAAGATGCAAACTATTTTCACCACCATTTTTCATTAGATTTTTACAGCTGTGTGAAATAGATACCGCAGATCTAGTGCCCATAGCCTCCTTCTTTTTATTAATTTTTTATTGGAGCATAATTGCCCCCCCCCCCCATGACCACACTGCACAGCATGTGGGATCTTATTCCCAGACCAGGGATTGAACCCTTGAGCTCTGCATTGGAAGCAGAGTCTTAACCACTGGACCACCAGGGAAGTCCCCCTCTTACTTCTTTCTAAGGATAAGATGATTGCGTTTCAGAGTGCCTCTCTGGTCCCACAGACCAAACAAGCCTTAGACTCTGAATTTGCAAACTCCTGATTCTTACTATTCAAGGAGATTATAAAAATCTATGAGCAGTGGCACAGGATGGTATATGTGGAGCTTAGTCATTTAAATTCATGAGCTAGAAACTATTAGCAAAGAAGCCAACTAAACTTCTTCCTAAATAAAAACAACCAAAACAAGAGCCTTTCTAGTGGGGTGCCTCTCCCTATGGAGGAAGTGAAAGTTACATGTTGTCATGCTAAGTAAGCTTCATTTTATGCAATATGTGTGAATCTTTGTGCTGAGAAGATTCGATTGCAATTTAGGAACCAGTGGATTCTCTCAGAAGGTACAGAAAGCAGCTCACTTGTACTTTCAAGAGATGCTTTAGTGAGCTAATTTTTTTATGCCAAATGAGGGAAACTGTGAATTCTAACTTCCCTTGTTGTGATTGTGTGTGTTGTCTAAAACCGGCCTCCTTTCACTCTGATCTGATCCTTTGACTTCCAAGGACTGTGCAGGGGGGTATCACAGCCTTGTAGCTCTGTTGGGTGGGTCACAGAATTAGACTGCTTTTGAAGGTCAATGATGTGGCACAGATTTCCTTACCGTAAACAATCTGTTTCTTCCACTCTGGTCATTTTCTGTCTCTTGAACAAATTCATGACACTGGGAACCCTAAGATAAGAAACTCTCCTTTCTTAACCTTTCCTGTGGGGGAGCAGTAAAATGATAAGGATTCAGCTGTTTGGTTGTCTGTGGACTAGCTTAAAAATGCAAAGAAAAGTCTTTAAAGCTACACAAGCTTTGAAGATACTCCAAAGTCAAACTTGGGCCCTATTTAAGGAAGGATGCAAAGCTGGTTGGTTGACTGTAGAGAAATTTAACTTTGATCTGATTGGCTTTAGTGCATTAAGAGGCTTCCCTTCGATCCTGGCATTCACTTTTTAGTGTCATTCAGTTTAATAAGTTATCCATGAATTTAAAAAAAAAAGAAAGAAAGAAATCAGAAACATGGTTACCAGAAAAGCTGACCTGCCTAAATAACAAAGAAAGACACTTTCAAGGTCCTGAAAGGATACACTGATTTTGTGATTAGCTCTGCTAAAATGTTTTCTTCTTCACTGCAGGTTTTAAGGGGCTGTGTGAAAAGTAGACGATGGGGTGCTATTATTGGTATAAATTAGGGCTTTGTTCAAAAGCAGTGTTTTATGTTTGATGCAGTGTTTCAGAGTTTTCCCACAGCTGTTATTGTTTAAAACTACTTCTAATCAAGTGTTCACCTACTCATCTTACCTGGGAATTTTATCCAGTTTAGAACATCTGAGTGAGGTTCTCGCAAAAGAAAAAAAGAATTTTAGTGACATCGGTTAATTAAATGGTTATTATTCTAAATATTAATTAATATTAATATGGTTACTTCAAGGTCATGTTCCTGTCCAAAATTTACTTAAGCACATCAGAAGAGAAGAACCCCATTACCATAAGAGAATAAATAAATATAATATCAAATTCTCAGTAACCGGATATTTCTCAAAATCTCTGTTTAAGTGGCATGTTGGAGATAAATATGGCAGGTATGGGTAGCAAATGAAAAAGACAGAAAAATAGTTTTTGACAACAGAAGAGATCAACTTTATAAACATATGTCAAATGAAATTTGCTGTATGTCAGTTAGGTCAAACTATAATGGATCCGTTTTAACCCTGTGTGTTGATGGCCTTAAATGAGGCTTGCAGGATAGCTTTTCTGTGTCCCTGAGTGAGATGTTCTTGTAACTGGGGGCAGCTGTGGTGACAGCACTCACTAGGCAGGCCTGTTGAACACTTACCTTAAAGCTGCCAGCAACGGTGCCGGTGCTGTGGTTGGCTCCAGATTCCACTGTCACGGCCATTTGCCTTTACACCTTGACGGAGCATCAGTAATCTCTTCAGACCCTCTCGGGGCAGGGTTCCCACGTGGGAGCTGTCTCGTTCCAGTGAACACTAGAGTGGGACCACACTGGAGTGAGACACGGTGCGCTCCGCCCTTGTGGCTTTTGGGGGATGATAGGCAATTGCACAGTTTAAAAATCTATATATTTTTTGCATCATACCATTTTAAAGTATTCTGTCCTGTTTTATTTCCCCATAAATCATCAAGGTAGCTTAGAAGAGACAGCCGTTTTCATATCCACTTATCTCTACTTTCTCCCCCAGACTATATGTTTTGCACTTGGAATATGCTGAAATGATCTACCATGTGTTGTATGCCAGGGTTATCAGGGCACTCTTAATACATCAATAAGATAAATTTTACATTTGACTTATAAACCTATTGGACAGAGCAAATTGTTCAGTTGGTGCCTAGGAGTTAAGAGCAGGAGCTGGGACTTCCTTGGCAATGCAGTGGTATGTCACCTTCCAGTGGAGGGGATATGGGTTCCATCCCTGGTCTGGGAGCGAAGGTTTCACATGCCTCTTGGCATGGGTCAGCCTTCTACACCCCAATATGCCAGCTCTGTGACTGTGGGAGGTTGCTTTACCTCTCTGTTCCTGTTTGGTTGTCTATGAATTGGAATAATGCACATATCTCCTGGAATTGCCTCAAAACTTAAAAGACTTAATAAACATGATGCTCTCAGGCCAGTGCTTGATATTTAATACATACTAGGTTACTCAATTAGTGTCAGCTATTATTATTCTAAAGGAGTTTATTGTTGAAAGTACTGTGAGGACCTTATTGTAACTTCACCTTCTAAGTCTTGAGACCACCATTATAGTAGTTTTATAGTTTTGTCTTTGACCTTCACTATGAAATACTGGGCACAGCCCTACAGAGCTATATAGAAGATGAAGATTGCTAATTTCAACAAACATAATATTAATTTTTCAGGTTGAAAAATTCTCTTACCTAGTAAATCTGTGCTTATTGCCCTTGTAGAATTGTACAGTGTTGTAAATCTCTCACAGACATTTATGCAGAGGTGATCTGATTGTAAGAAACATAAAATTACTGTGGTGGCTATGAAGTGAAATAATAGTTCCTAGATTTTTGTCAGCTGTCCCAGCTTTATATCCTTGTCTGCAGCTTGACAGCCTTGTGACCTTGTACAAATGTTGGCATAACCCCTCGTATCCTCACCTGTAAAATGGAAAGAATAGTTATCCAGCTTATATGAATACATACAAGGAAAAAGGAAAAGGGAAATTGACCCAAATGGTAAATTTGGGGATGTGCATTGATCATAATAGTTACTGACTAGTTAAGGAACAAATTTAGACCTTGTAGACTGGGGTAATCAATGAAGACAGTTGATCAACTTTGATTTGAAAACAGAGGAGATCATATTAAAATGTTCACTCTTCTTAAAATGGAATAACAGCCTGGCAGGAGCCTCTGAGATAAGGTGCCTTAAAGGAGATGGGAAGGAGTATGGTTGCAATGACTGGGGTCTTAGCTGAGGCAGGAATCAAGTAGAAAACATTTTTTTTTTTTTAATTTATTTTAAATTGGAGGATAATTGCTTTACAGTATTGGCTTCTGCCATACCTCGACATAAATTAGCTGTAGGTATACATATGTCCCCTCCCTCCTGAACCTGCCTCGCACCTCCCACGCCGTCCTACCCCTCTCGGTTGTCGCAGAGCCCTGATTTGAGTTCCCGGAGTCATAGAGCACATCCCCATTGGCTGTCTGCTCTCCATGTGGTCATGTGTGTGTTTCCAGGCGACTCTCTCCATCTGTCCCACCCTCTCCTTCCTCCCTCACCCGCCGTGGCCATAAGTCTGTTTTCTATGTCTGCGTCTCCGTCGCTGCTTCCAGTAGAGGACATTTTAACGACGATGACCAGGTGAGAGAAATCCAGGAGGATGTAAAAATGGCAAAGTAAAGGCAGGAATGCTTTTTTGACCGTTTTCCAGTTAGATTTACATTTCCTTTTTATTAGCGACATATGGCAGAGAGCATGAGTCCTGATCCAGTGGAATGCATAAAAATGAAAATAATGTCAGTGGGGCCCTTTGATCTCAAATTTTAAAAAAGCCTTTTTGAGAAAGTGGGTGTGGGTTTTGAAGTAATATTTGGGCCTGGATCTCTTCTTTATCAGTATCTTCTAAATCCCTTCCTTCTACTTAGTTTTTTTCAGCAGGGAAGTTTTGTGCTAAGTCCTTGAGATCCTATGTGTCCAATACACTTAGACATCTGGATGTTTATTGGCTTTTCCAGTGGCACAGCAGGTAAAGAATCTGCCTGCAGTTCAAAAGACACAAAAGTTGTGAGTTTGATCCCTGAGTCAGGAAGATCCCCTGGAGAAGGACATGGTAACCCACTCCAGTATTCTTGCCTGGGAAATGGAACCTGGTGGGCTCCTGGGGTCACAAAGAGTTGGACACAACTGACAGACTAATGCTATGTTGGACATTTGGATGTTTGTCAAAATGGACCCATCATCACCACCACCACCATAAACCTGAGCCTCCACATAGGGACTGTGATCACCTGCTCAAGACTGCTCTTGCCTCTCCTTTGATTGGATAGCGACAAATTCCTTAAATGGCCCTCTTTTTTTACACGTGCCTCTTTAGTGTAGCCTGTTGGGTGTGATGTTTAGCTGTAGAATGTGATCAGTCATTTCCTGTGGCCTTAGAGTAAGCATGGGCTTCCCCAGTGGCTCAGTAAGTAAAGAATCCACCTGCGATTCAGGAGACATAGGAGATGCAGGTTCCATCCCTGGGTCAGGAAGATCCCCCAGAGAAGGAAGTGGCAACCCACCCCAGTATTCTTGCCTGGAAAATCCCACGGATGGAGGGACCTGGTGGTCTACAGTCCAGTGGGTCACAAAGAGTTGAACATGCCTGAGAGGGAAAAAAAAAGAAGAGTAAACATAATTTTTGACTGGGCTGGTTGTGGCTCATACCTCTGAAAGGAACATTTAAAAGAATCCTACTGTTTCAGTCAGCTTGTAGCAGTGAACTGGGGGATGTGGAACTTTGTGCAAATCTCTATGTGAAAAGCCCCGCTGAAGACTGAATTGTTTGAGAGATGAAGGTTAACACTAGTAAGAAGCCGACTCTGGCTTAGTGGTCCTACCATTGTGAATAAGAGAAGTAAAACGCTGAAATATTGCTCCCGAATTTATTGTATTATAATATGTTGTATAATGACATGTTCCATGCATGTGTTATGAGGATTGTTCCAAACGCTTGTAAAGATATTATTTGGTGATGCACATTCATCCTTGTATAAGGAGTTGGGCATAGAACTGCTAAAATGGTATTTCTGGGTCCAACTGTCTTAACTCTACTTTGAAGCCAACCTTAGTGTGTTGACTGGTATAGTTTGTTGCCAATGGTATGGAGTAAGCTTGAGAATATCTTGTAATAAACCCCTGAACTTTATATAGTGACTTTCTCACAAGTGGAGATCCCCATATGCTTTTTATCTCATTCTCCAAATATCCTTGCTGAATACACAGGGACACATAGTAGGTTTCCATTTAGGTTCACAGGGAACTCTAGTTAACTGCAGTTAGGGACAGTCTATCTGGAGGATGATTCGGCTGGACTTGAGGCAGCGTGAGCCTTAAGTCACCACATGTGGCAGCAAATAGTGACCTGTGAGATGGTCCCTAACATAACAAGACCACACACCACCTCAGTAGCAGTGATTTTAATCCTAGGTGTATTGTGAAATACCATTGCTGCTAGACCTTGCTGCCTTATACACAGCTATATTTACAAAATATAAACCTGATAAATTTTCCCTTTTATAGTCAAATTTGTGAGTACAACTCAGAAAAGACCAGATGACTCAGTATAATAAACTTTATCCATTCTGTACATTGTGACCATAATTTTCTCAATAAAGGACTTATAGAGACTTTCCTCAGTCACTCATTTACCTTTAACATGACTATAAAATAGGGCATCCTTCTGTGTAGAAGACCCATTCATGATACTTATGTAACTTTCCTTAACTAACATCATTGCCGATCACCAGTTTTCACTGTGAGATCCGCACCTGTGTGGTATCAGGCTTTTAAATGGTTTTATGCGAGGAAGGCTTCACTCAGGAGTCATAGCTGAAAACTCACAGTGATTTGATAATATTTTGCAGGTTTCCTGTTTAGTTTGTTCAGTGTCAAGTCTCTTCAGTTTAACTGTACAGTCAAATGTGGAGAGCTATGAGCTAGTTTTGCACCGTCAGGACGTCCAAAGAAAAGAAACAGTTCATCTAGTGTCCCATGCTATCTGCATATCTCATCAACACACACATACTAAAAGGCGTTCCCTGTTCTTAACAATACAGTACAACATTTGATAATAGCAATATTGAACATATTAAAAAAATGAGCACCCAGTGGACAAGTAAAATGAGACGATTGCTTAGATGGGTAGTTCTTCATCTTTATCACAAATACTTATTCACACATTAAAGAATTGGAATAAACAAGCATTGTGTCTTCAATTTTTGTGTGGTCAGCATGTAAAATAATTGTTTTTGGATTACTGCCACAGTTTTTTTTTCTCCATTGTACAACCTATCAAATAAAAAATTTAGACATGCAAAAATAGACTTTTAAAGTATATAGTCATACCTGCTTGCATTGACTTAGAGTCGGAAGAGTATGTTCATGATCTTTTAAAGCCCTGTAAAACACTTAAAGCCTGTAAAAACGAGTGCCTGTAAAATGTGTGGCATTGCTCTGAGGGTTTGGGGGTTTCTATTTTTATAGGCTGTTCCTTTTTGCACTTTACTGTCTGTCTCTGTTGATACATTTCTAAGGGTGTGGATAGGTTCATATTAATGTCAAGCAAGTTTGAAGTAGATTTAAGCCATGACTATTTAAAACTTGCTCTGTCATTAAATTGTTTCAGGGTGTGGAAATGCTGCCTCCCAGCATCACAGTGAAAGCAGAATTATGAACTGTGGTAGACCAAATACAATTAAATCATTCCAAAGATGCTCAGATCATTTACTGCATTGGAAGCAGTAACTTAGCATTGTGCTTACCTTCAGTCCATTTTTAGTTAGGGCTTCCCAGGTGGCGCTAGTGGTAAAGAACCTGTCTGCCCGTGCAGGTGGGCGTAAGAGACACAAGTTCAATCCCTGGGTTGGGAAGATCCCCTGGAGGAGGAAATGGTATCCCACTCCAGTTTCTTGCCTGGAGAATCCCATGGACAGAAGAGCCTGGCGGGCTGCAGTCCACACAGTGGCACAGAGTTGGACAGGACTGATGTGACTTGGCACACGCAGCAGCGGTTAAATTAACAGACTGTTTACTCTTAAATAAGAATTGAAGGGCATGTACATTTTTTTTTTTACAGTTTTAAAATCCAAGTACTCGCTTTCAAATATTGCCCATGGTTTCGAAGCTACCCTTGGTCTTATAAAATTATATCTGAATTTTAGAAAGTACTTGGCGGAGTGATTTCTCAGTGAAATAAATGAGATTATTTTATGCGAGTAAACCGTGTGAGAAACATACGTAGTTTTAAAATGTATTCTAGTAACATATACCTATTGTTTTATAATCTAATGGAAGGAAATTTACTCTATTGAAAGTTGTCTCATTATGAACAGAGGAGAAAAAGCTCACAGACCGTATGTCCTCAACATTAGTTTGCACACTTGTCAAGAGTCTGAAATATCCAGGGGTACTCCATTAGGGTGGTTATGTGAGAAGAAATAAAGAAAAATTTATGTTTTTGCCCAGTCCATAGGATGCCTCCATCTGGGCTCCGCCTGGCGTGAGTGAGGAACTTTATGTGGTACTTTTCTAGAAGGTATCACTGACCGCAGAATGCCCAGGGGCCCAGAGTGCAGTCGTGTGGCTGGGTTAGTGGGTCACAGATTTCTTTCTCCATTTATGGAGAATTTTTAACACCTTAAACAGCTGTTCTCTGAAAGCTGTATATCCTCACGTCATAGCTGGTTTCCCCTGAAGACACAGCAGAGACATGATGACAAGTGGACTTCCAGGGATGCTGGAAGCTTCTGTGCTTATGATAGTCTTGAAGCTACATGCAAGAGAGAGCAGCTTAGGCTAGTCAATGGAGGTATATCCAAATCCCAAACACTAAGAAATGTTCATACATTGGGGTTAGCTTAAGGAGTGGATATTCTAGTTATAAAAGGCCTTGCCTCTCAAGGTCTGTGTCTCATTATGTCATAGATCATCTCTTAAGGACAAAGATGTTCCAGTCTTGCATGTGAACCCCCAAAGGAGAGAGCAAATGTGTTGACCTGCCAAATAAGGGATTGTTTTCCTTCCACCAAAGGGCCTACTGGGATTGAAGCCCCAAAGTCATGGTTATCAGGTTGAATGTAGGAGGATTTCAGTGCCATACCACTCACAGAATTTTAATGGAGAATATAATCTTAAGAGCTACATCTGTAAGTTACAACACAGATATTCCCAAGAATCTCAGTGACTTCAAATTTAGCCAAGACTTCAAAAGTATTTACTGAAAGCTTGAGACTTTTTTAATGGCAGAAAGATCAGATTTTAAAAAGGCAAAAAAGCTAATAGAAACCAGTATTCCTTTTCCTCCCTTTCTCTGTGTGTGTGTGTGTGTGCATGTGCATGCATGTATGCATGTGCATCCTTATTTGCAGAATCATGTGAAATTTAGTTGTAGATATCATGATATTTCAGCAAATACTGCCTAAGAACAAGGGCATTCTTCTGCATGACCACAATGCAGTTATCACACTTGAGAAACTTCATTTTGATACAGGAGCTTTATTCAGATTTCCCCAGTAGTCCTAATAATGTTCCTTATTACTATTTTTTCCCTGAAGCAAGATCCAATCACGAGTCAAAGTCTATTGCGTTTGTAGTCTCTTTAATCTACATCAGTTTCACAGTGTTTTATCTTTCATGACATTGATATTTCTGGAGCCTAGACCAGCTGTTTTGTCAAATAACCTTCAATTTGAATTTGTCCAATTGTTTCCTCACATTTGAAATCAAGACTCTTACTAAAGTCATAATAAATAAAGAAATGAAGATAGGAGGGGAATGGGGAAGGAGAGGTGACAGAGACAGTGGAATAGAATAAGAGAAAAAAAGTAAAAAGAGATGCAAATGGACTTCACGAAGATTTCAAACTAGATGACAAAATCTAGCAGATTTGTGTTCAGACTGTATTGGTAAGCAAATGAAAGGAGAGGTGGGTGAGGGAACATGGCACTTAATGAGAGTTAAGGACATCTCAAATACTGGGTTTGGAACATTTTGGATAGAGACAAGGGAATGAACCTGGAAAATCTGGGCTGTATGCCAAGCTAAACACAAAATTAAGTGAAAACAACAACAAAAATTCACACTAGTTCTTTTAATCTGTACATAAAAGAATGAGGTGGTTTATTTTTCTTAATAAATGTAAACCAGTTTTTTGGTATATTTAAAACCCTTTACTAGGTTTACAAAATTGAAAATGATCTTAAGGAGTTAATAGGAATATACAAATACTATACCAGATAGATGAGAATTTAGTCTGTATTTTAAAGCCTCCAGAACAGAAATTCGTGGACCACATCTTAAAGGGAAGGATTCTAGGAAAGCTCTTCAGGAAGTAAATCTTATTTTCAAGCTGTCAAAAAAACTAACCAGAGAAAATCATCGGGTGTCAGAGGCTAAGAACAGCTGAAATATTGATACAGTTTTCTAACTTGCTGCTGTGTCTTCACATTTAGTGTCTGCTTCTCCACCTCATCTCCCGGCCTCTAAATAAGAAAAAGGGGGATGTGTGATTGTAGGAACACTGTTAAGAAGTCACAGCGTTCAAATCGTTTCTGCTGTAATTTAATGGAAAAATTATATACTCATTCCTGACATTTTTGGAGGGATTTCCTTGGTAAGGGCAGAGTTGTAGAAAAATAAATACATGCAGAGTGGGAAAGGTACACCATTTCCTGTTCGTGCTTAACATGGTTCTGATTGCCATCCTTGGAGTCTTGATGCTGAACACAGTGAATAATTGCTCACTGGGTCTGAGAGGTGCAGTCTCTTTGGGTGGATTTGAAGAATTAACTTCCCATTAAATCCTGAACTATGGCAGAAATAAACTTTGTACTTGGTTTTTGTAAGACTCAATGGAAACAGAGATGTTGAGACATCACTTTCTGCAGTGTTGATTAAGTGAAATTATGTGTGCAGAGGAAAATCCATTCAATATGCTTTTATTTTTTAAACTGTTTTATTATGGGGAAAAAAAAACCCAGACATACTATATAGTATTGCAGGGATTTCCCTGGCAGTCCAGTGGTTAAGACTTGGCCTTCCAATGCCGGGGTGAAGGTTCGATCCCTGGTTGGGCAGCTGAGATCCCATATTCCTTGCGGTCAAAAAGACAAAACATAAAACAGAAGCAATATTGTAACAAAATCAATAAAGAGTTTTTAAATGGCCTACATTTTAAAAAAATCTTAAAAAAGAGTCATATACTAAATCCCTGCTTCTATATATTGACTGACTGACTGCTGTCAACTTCTTGGGGAATTTATTTCATTTTTATGCCTAACCATTCCCCACTGGCTTCCCAGGGGACACTAGTGGTAAAGGACCGAGGACTGGCCTGCCAGTGATATAGAGATGCAGGTTCCATCCCTGGGTTGGGAAGACTCCCTAGAGGAGGGCACAGCAACACACTCCGGTATTCTTACCTGGAGAATTCCATGGACAGAGGAGCCTGGTGGGCTACAGTCCATGGGGTCGCGAAGAGTTGAACGTGACCAAAGCAACTTAGCACATTCCCCACTACCATTTCATATTGAAGTAAATCTCAGATATTCCAACATTTTATCCATAAAGACTTCAGTAGAGAATAGGTACTCTTTGAAGTCTTGCTTAAAAATAATGGTATGTAAGCATTTAATATAAATGAATGAGTGACTGAAAGTCACTCAGTCATGTCCAACTCTTTGCAACCGCATGGAATATACAGTCCATAGTATTCTCCAGGCCAGAATACTGGAGTGGGTTGCCTTTCCCTTCTCCAGGGGATCTTCCCAACCCAGGGTTCGAACCCAGGCCTCCCACACTGCAGGCAGATTCTTTACCAGCTGAGCCACATAAAGTGTCCTATAAATTAATGCACAATATAAGTGCTCTCCTGTCTCTGTTGAGAAGATTTAGAAGGGTGAAATCCAATTGAACTGATAATCTGATGGGAGTATGGTGGTCTTCCGGAAAGGTCATTTGTTGTTTGTGGGAGAGTATCTGTAGACCCAATAAAAGTGTTGTCACCATAGAAAGAGTGATGTCACCAAAGAATTCCTGTCTTGAAGAAATGAGTGTTGTTAAGATGTATGAGTCCTCTTTGTTCTCTGGATTTCTCCTGTTGATAGCATAGTCTAACTCTGACTCTCCAGAATATTGTAACCATGACCAAGAGACACTTAACCTGTCTCTGAAAATAAGCTTCCCATTTGAAAAAAATGGGTGTGATACCTGTTTTACATATTCACGGAACTGTCATGCAGATTAATTGTGATCTGGGGTGGGGGGTGGGGATGTGAATGTGCTTTAGAAATAATGGCCCAGTTACCTCTTCTTCTTTAGCATAAGATTTTGATTCTTTGAAATGACCAGTCTTCAGGATTTTTAATAGTACCAGAGGATGTAAAGATGGAAGAAATTGCTATCTTGAATTGCTATCTTGTGTGTGTGTGTGTGTGTATTGTTTAGAATGTTTTTAAAGAACAGATTTTTATTGAAGTAGACTTGATGCACAATATAGTGATTCTCAATTTTTAAATGGTGTACTACATTTTATGCTTTATGCTTCGCTGGTGGCTTGGACAGTAAAGAATCTGTCTGCAATGCAGGAGAGTGGGATTTGATCCCTGGGCGGGGAAGATCCCCTGGAGAAGGAAATGGCAACCCACTCCAGTATTCTAATTTGGAGAATCCCATGGACAGGGGAGCTTGGTAGACTACAGTCCCTGGGATCACAAAGAGTTGGACACGGCTGAGCAGCTAACACTTTCACTATATTTTATAATTATTATAAAATAAAGGCTATGCCCCCTGTGTTGTACAATATGTCCTTGTAGCTTATTTTATACCTAATAGTTTGTACCTCTTAATCATCTACACATATATTGCCCCTCTCCACTTCCCTTTCCCCACTGGTGACTGCTAGTTTCTTCTTTATATCTGTGTGTCTGTTTCAAAGAATAATTTTATAACCTAAGTTCTCTTTTTCCCCCTGAATATATTTTATCTGAGCATTTTTATTATTCTCTAAGCTGAGATACATTTTGACTGATACCCCCCTCCCCTTTTTCTTTTCTCTCTCAGTTAGTAAAGCCTTTGTGAATGGTTTCTTGATCAGGCTCACCAAAATGAACATGTTTCTCTTGGGAAGATTGCCGTATGATCAGAACTTTTTTCCTTCTCTTTTCTCTTCTAGCCTTGCCTCCCCGCTTGAAAGAGATGAAGAGTCAGGAGTCTGTGGCAGGTTCCAAACTAGTGCTTCGGTGCGAGACCAGTTCTGAATACTCCTCTCTCAAGTTCAAGTGGTTCAAGAATGGGAGTGAATTAAGCCGAAAGAACAAACCACAAAACATCAAGATACAGAAGAGGCCAGGGTGAGTATCCTGCATTACACAGCAGATTCCATGCCTAGCAATACAATGGTATAAAATATAAAAATCACTCACAGCTTAGTAAATAAGGATACCATCAAAAAAAACAGGATATGTGATAAACGAAAAGATTTTTTGTTATATGGGGGCCAGAAATTGGGTCATTAGATAGGAAAGAATTTTAAAATATGTCATCTTACAACTTCTGAAGAAAGAAAGGAAGGATGGATGTGGAAAGGACTGTAACATGTGGCTAGAAATAGAAGGGGTGAGAGAAGATAATATTAATAATAAGCTGTGTATAGCACAGGAAGCTCAGCTAGTGCTCTGTGATGACCTGAGGGGTAGGACCAAGGGAGGTCCAAGCAGAAGGGGATATATATATATATCAGATTCACTTCATTGTGCAGCAGAAAAACTAACACAAAGGGGTAAAACAGTTATACTCCAGTGAAAAAATAAATTTAAAAAAGAATTCAAAACAAAAATTTTTTAAAAATTAAAAAAATATTAATAGGTGCTATTGTAATAGTAAAGTAATAGATGAGATCCTAAAATCCTGTATAGAATACCTATGCCTTACACGATCAAGCTCAGTTGGGAAAGGATCTGCCTGCAATGTAGGAGACCTGAATTCAATTCCTGGGTTGGGAAGATCCCCTGGAGAAGGAAATGGCAACCCACTCCAGTATTCTTGCCTGGAGAATCCCATGGACAGAGGAGCCTGGCGGGCTACAGTTTGTGGGTTTACAAGAGTCAGACACGACTTAGCGACTAAATGTATATCATCATGTGAAGAGTTAGAATGTAATCTGTTGAATCTGAACTACTCTCAAGTAAATTTAATATGTAAAATTAATGTGTAACTGACAATTCTATTAAGCTCCATCACTGTGAGAGCAGATTAAAATATCTAGTAATCCTAAGCAGCAAGAATCTTAAGTTTTCCTGCCCTCCTCGAGGAGATTCCTATTTGGGAAGGCTTCATGTGACACCCTATAATGTCTGTATTCTACACCTACTCTAAAATGATGCTCTTTTATTTATTTTTTTCTTCATTTTTTTTTCTCCTTATTTAAGAACATTTACTTCTATCAATGTGACATGTATCATAGGGGTTCACAGCTCCAAGGAGACCTTTTCTCTACTTACACTTCAGAGGGTCCCAGTGACATCCCAGAGATGATATATGAAGCAACAATGAGAATCACCTCCTAGACTTTTATTTTATAGGACAAATACCAAAAAAATCAAACACACATGAGCCAGAAAAAATAAAGTGATATAAGGGAAATGAATTTTATCTTACCAAAGTGTTTAATGACTGTAAGAGCCATAATTAGGGATGCTTTCTCGTTTCTATGGTTTTAGTAACTACTCTGCTTATCCTTTTTATTGATTGTGTCAGTACAGTGTCTTGATTTGGAAGAATAATACAGAAGGAAATATCACTGTAGCAGGTGGTACTTCAAATATACACAAAAGAATAATTCTATGAAGTGACAGAGTGCTTTTGTATATAATCTTATTTGTTTGGTTTTTTAACAATTTTCCCCTAGGTAGTAAAGGCAATTTACTGCCCATGGTGACTCTAATTTTGCAGGTTAAGAAATCAAGGGTCAAAAAACTGTTGTCTCTCCTTGAGTCACCCAACTAGCTATGAATAAGCTGGAACACAAATCAATGTCTCAGATTCCTTAATGTGTCTCTCCTTTAAAAATGGAAAGCAGACATATTTTATCACATGTGTCCATGTGGGGAAGGGAGGAGAGACAACAAATTGAAAAAACAAGCATGATTCTTTTTGAGAAGTTTAACAACAAAGAAAAATTACTTTTAGCTAGGTTTTGGTGTCTGTTTTGTTTTTTATCAATTAGCAAGGTTAGTAAGAAACAGTTATCTGCATAAGCGGAGTGAAGTCTCAAGCCAGGTTCGTAAGAAACAGTTATTTGCATAAGCAGAGTGATGTCTCATTTGTTTCTATGTGGCTATTAGTCGAGAGCAAAAATATTTAAGAGCCCACGAAAAGCTTATATGCTAGAAATGTGGAGAAATGAAAGAATCCTAGGGCGTTTTATACTGAGGGCATCAAAAGATTGTAGAGAGATTATCTAGTACAGCCTTATATGAAGCAATCAAGTGCTGAAATCCTGTTAGGGCTGGAGGGCTTCAGGATTTTTAAGCAGCCCATCTATTTACAAACAGTAGTCTAAAAACTTGATTATTTATGCTGAGGTAAGTTCTACCTTGTGGGAGGTTAAATTTATTAATAATTAGGGAAACGAAATATCTAACACTGAACATCAAACAGTAAAACTAAGCGCTGAATTGCAGGTTACTGATGCTCAGTGCCATGGGACTTGGGAAGCGGGGAAGACCCCAGGAGCTTCAGGAGTCACTGTGAGGGGGTGGATTGGACTCTGCTAAAGAGAGAGAGGCCCCCTGGATGGGTAGGGTGGGTTATAGAGTAGAGCAGTAAGTAGCAGGTTCTGTTTATAGGACGATAAAGAGGCCAGTTGAATTGGGCCAGTGAGAGAGTGGATGGGAAATTTTGCCCTTCCTTGGATAAGATGCTGTGTGTTGGTCCTGGTCTAGAAGCTGGGTCCAGAGAGATGAACAAAAAGTGCATGCTGTCTCAGAGGCTTGGTCTCAAGTGGGGAAGGGAAATACAAGCAGTTATAATTTTCAGTTTTAAATGTGATGATAGTGACGATCACAGGAGGCTTTAGAAAGGTATGCACAAGGATGGTGGAGGGGATCCAGTCCTGGACTGTGGAGGCTTCCTAGAAAGAAGGGGAGGAGGGAGGGAAGGCGGAGAGATTATCCAGGCTGAAGGAACAGAATGAAGCAGCTGCGGACTGCAGGTATTTAAGGTGAAGATACCTGAAGAGAAGAAGCTGAATAGGTTGGGTAAATAAGATGACAAAAAGGAACAACAACAACAAAAAAAAGAGAACCCCCCCCCCCCCCCCGGAATGAATACGGTCCGAAAGAGCACGTGTACAGGTACAGAACTAATTTGTTACATGGCTTGGATGACATATAAAAGTGTCATTAGTATTCAGAAAGGCATTTTCACATTGGCTTCATAGGCTCAGACAGCTAAGAGCACTGTCTACATATTAATAAAATCCCATTATCCCGGAAAGGCCAGTGTTCAGAAATTACTTCTTTTAAACAATAGCCTTGCTGGAAAGAATTAAGTGGGAACAAAAAAAAAGAATTTTATTCAAGTAATGTGACTGCAAATGACTCTTGGCAAAGCATTGAACATTTTTGAGCCTCCAAAAATAAGACACTTTGTGTAAAGTGGGCAGCCACTGATAAGTGATCAGCTAATTGGGTTTCAGAATTGGGTATTTGGTCATTTCTGAGGCTGTATCTTTAAAAAAAAATTAGTGCTGCCTTTTTTAAGGGATCAAACTGAATCTAAATTTAATTAACATTTGCAAGATGCTCTATTATTTCAACTTTCAACTTAGAAGAGAATGGATACTATTGTTATTATACCCATTAAAAAATTAATATCCTGAGAATGAAGGAAATTAGGTTTCTTCCTGTAGATCTAATGTTAATAAATGGTTACTCTTGGACTTGAAATTGATCTGTATCTATGCCTTTTGTCTTTTTCACTCCATGTCTCATGTCTTTTCACAACTACTTGTGATTTTGCCGTAGTATCCAGTGAAGTCATAACATGTTTAAGGCAAGGGACCTGTTTAGGCTTAAACTGCTTAATAAAAAACATTCTTATTTGTCAGCTTCCTCTACATGCTCATATTTTTTCATTATGAAGACATTTCAAAATGTTAACAATTTGTAGTGGTTACTTGCTTACTTAACTTTATCTTACTACATTTGCTCTTAGCCAACAGGCCAAGAAGGGATAAACTGTCTCTTAGGCTATGATCACAAGCAGAGGTGAATTTTAATGTAAGGTTTAGGATTTCCCTGGGACCCTCTTTATTTAAAGTAAAATGTTGACTCTCTTCCAATCCTTCGCCTAGATTTCTTTTTCACATTTTATAATCTAGATTGTTTGTAACAGTCAGAATTTCCTTTTAATCCCTTAGTGTTATGAAAAGATTTTACACCACTAGGGAATCGCTATTATTTTGTAAAGTCTTATCCCCTCTTCAGCCCCTGCTCCTACTAATAAATGACATTCGTACATGTTCTTCCTATGATTCTGCATTCATGTGTGAGCCTTTTTGTTTGTTTTATTTGGCTGAGCAAGGTGTGGGACCAATTAAAAGAAATAGAAGCTGCCCTGGTCTTAAGTGTCTACTTATCCCTTTGTTATTGTTTCCTTTGCCTGGTGGACGATTTTGATCAAGAAAACTGGTTAAAGAGCTTGATTGTGTGACAGGTTATATTTCAGGTCTGCCTGTTGGCTTCACTTGCATACCTGTCTTGAATCAGTCTTTTTTTTTAATTAATTAATTTATTTTAATTGGAGGCTAATTACTTTACAATATTGTAGTGGTTTTTGCCATGCACTGACATGAATCAGCAGTCTTATTAAAGGCTGACTTCCTGTTGTTTGTATGGTGCACATTTTTGGATGCTCTTAATTTTGTATCAGGGGTTTCCCTGGTGGCTCAGTGGTAAAGAATCCTCCTGCCAATGTGGGTGCCATCCCTGAGTCAGAAAGACCCCCTGGAAAAGGAAATGGCAACCCACTCCCGTATTCTTGCCTGGAAAATCCCATGGATGGGGGAGCCTGGTGGGCTACAGTCGGTGGGATTGCAAAAGAGTCAGACACAACTTATTGACTAGACAACAACAACAATTTTGTATCAGCTCTTCATTTCTGTTCTTGCTTCTTTTTTTTTTTTTTTTGGACTCACCTTGTGGTTTGTGGGATCTTAGTTCCCTGTTGATCACAGGCCCTTGGCAGTGAAAGTGCTAACCACTGTACTGCCAGGGAATACCCTGTTCTTACATATTATAATTTTGTTTAAAATTGATTCTAATTGGTTTGGTCAAGTTAAAAAAAAGTAAGGAATGATTACTCCTATTATCAGTTGGTTCAGGGTTTTTTGACTCTTAATAGAAGAGGTTTAGACTCATCTCTTTCTTTTATTAGTTGAGCTACTCCAACAGGTCATTTTAACTTTATATGTAAGAAGATCTCAGATTCCTTAGGTATAAAATGGGAATAACCGGTGTCTGTTTCATAGCATTTATGTGAAGCGTTTTATGCAGTGTCTGGTTCTGTAGAGTTTCATAGTTGCTGCAGTGGCACGTGACTTCATTCTGGTAGAACCAGATGACGACAGACATTCTGTAGTTTGCACCATGAAATCCCTGTCTTTCTTTACCCTTCTCATCAGAAGTTCAACAGTATCTGAGCTGTGTTAACATACACACGAGAATTCATATATGATTCCTTAGGGATCAGAAGAACTAGATTACATAAACTGAGTTGATCTTTTCTATATGCATTTAATTTGCCTTTGCCTATAAAATATTGTAGAAGAATTAAGTATGAAAAATGAGATAAGCAGCTATGGAAACCTTGAATCTACCTTGTGAGTGAGCACTAATTAAAAGAACACAGTTTACATTTTGGTGTAAAAAAAGAAGTTAATCTTTGTAACTTCCATTTATAAATGTTTTATTGCTTTATTGTTACATAGCATCATTTTTTCTTAATCCAAAGCAATGCATGCTTATGAGGAAAATCTAAAAATTGCAGAAATTTAGAATGTCATTATAATAGTAGCAGACACTGGGAGATTACTCTATTTCAAGCATTGTTTTAAACACTGTATATGAATTAACTCTTTTAAAGCTTTTAGAAAATGGAAATCCACCAAAACATGCATCCCTCCCAGAACCCCAGATAACTCATCAATTAAAGAGCAAAAAGTTAATTTTGTGATTGGGAGTTCGTTCATTCTTCCAAGTTAACTTTCTTCTTATAGACAAGATATAGTAGCCTATTGAAGAAAGTAAAATAAAACTATAGCCATACTTATTAAAGCCCCAAATGGTTACAATGTATAATTTTCAAGAAAGGTTTCTCTGCTTCTACTCTCTCACTATTTCCCATTCCTGCTTTAAGACCCAAGGATTGCAGAATCTCACAGTTAAATGTATCATTATAGTTCAAAGGGTTTTTTTGTGTCCCTGGAGAAATTTGAGTTTCCATTGAACTGCAAAAAGGATTGCCAACCTCTTTGACATAAATGCTTTCTCCCTTCATAATGTTTTTAAATATGCAGCTCTCATTTAAGCTTTCATTTAAAAACAGGATTTATTTTTTCAAAACTAATCGAAACCATTGATCTAATTAAATCTCTTCTGCATAGAGATATTCTTGTTAGGAACTGCTTGACAGGTGGCAATCCAGACTCGAATCTGTCTAAATTGAAAACCTCTTTCACATGACATCCTATCCTTATTGAACACTCAAAAGGTCCTTCCTTATATATCATGCAAAATATCCCTTCTTTTTCCTATAAGGCATAAATCTACCTTCAAGAGCTTCACCAAATAATTTCCTCTTCCAGGTAATAAAGATGGAATATATTTATATATCTTGTTCATAACTCCGTGCCAGTGGAACCTTTCTTACTTTAATAGCATCTTCTCTGGTGTTAAGATAGCTAGGCCCTATTCAATTCTGATCACCCTCTTCTAAAGTCCTCTAGCTGTTGATATTTTTTTTTTTTATCAAATGCCACTTTGAAGCATAATTCAATACTCCAGATATGATCCAGCCTATAAGTACTGTATTGAGACTTTTATCCAATTTGGTTTATGCTCTTTTAATATTAATTTGGCCAAACAGAAGTACTTTTTTCTTCTTTTTTAAACAGTTGTTTAAAATGGAGTAATATTAATACATGTGGCTAGTTGAAATCCTTTTTTCTGTATACATTGTTGTCAAGGCTCTTCTCTCCCAGCCTGTATTTCTGCTACTGATTTTTGAACCTGAATGTATTTGTTATGCTTATCTTGATTACATTGATTCTTGATCTTGGCCCATTGATGCACAGTCCTAGAATTCCCAAGGGTGTCTCTACAGAAAGAATTTCTTAGTCACTTCTCATGCCTCCCTTAGAAATTCACTGTAACTGCATAAAAATGACTAAGAAGTAGGTTGTAAAGAAATCTGCTTGTGTAAAGAAACATTAGTTGAGTGCAGAACATTTCTTTTGTTTTTTTTTTTTTCTTATTGTCTTTCTGTTTCTCTGTTTTTTAATTTTTTTTATTGGAGTATAACTGCTTGGAATGGCAATCCACTCCAGTATTCTTGCCTGGGAAATCCCATGGACAGAGAAGCCTGGTGGGCTGCAGTCCATGAGGTTGCAGCATCAGACACAACTGAGCTTGCACGCATGATTGCTATACAATGTTTTGTTAGTTTGTACTATCCAACAGTGTGAATCAGCTACATACATCCTCCCTCTTGAGCCTCCCTCCCAGCCCTCTAGGTCATCACACAGCACCAAGCCATGCTCCTTGTGATAGAGCAGCTTCCCACTATCTGTTTAAAAC